>NC_050100.1:217056234-217371015 GCF_902167145.1 Zea mays | reverse complement strand
AATGCGGGTGCAACGTACCAACGGTGCATGAACCATGTGTTCGGCGAACACATTGGCCGAACGGTCGAGGCCTACGTCGATGACATCGTAGTCAAGACGAGGAAAGCCTCCGACCTCCTTTCCGACCTTGAAGGGACATTCCGATGTCTCAAGGCGAAAGGCGTGAAGCTCAATCCCGAAAAGTGTGTCTTCGGGGTCCCCCGAGGCATGCTCTTGGAGTTCATCGTCTCCGAGCGGGGCATCGAGGCCAACCCGGAGAAGATCGCAGCCATCACCAGCATGGGGCCCATTAAGGACTTGAAAGGCGTACAGAGGGTCACGGGATGCCTCGCGGCTCTGAGCCATTTTATCTCGCGCCTCGGCGAAAGAGGCCTGCCTCTGTACCGCCTCTTAAGGAAGGCTGAGTGCTTCGCTTGGACCCCTGAGGCCGAGGAAGCCCTCGGGAACCTGAAGGCGCTCCTCACGAACGCATCCATCTTGGTGCCCCCCGCTGCCGGAGAAGCCCTCTTGATCTACGTCGCCGCTACCACTCAGGTGGTCAGCGCCGCGATTGTGGTTGAGAGACGAGAAGAGGGGCATGCATTGCCTGTCCAGAGGCCAGTCTACTTCATCAGTGAGGTACTGTCCGAGACCAAGATCCGCTACCCACAAATTCAGAAGCTGTTGTACGCGGTGATCCTGACGCGGCGGAAGCTGCGACACTACTTCGAGTCTCATCCGGTAACTGTGGTGTCATCCTTCCCCCTGGGGGAGATCATCCAGTCCCGAGAGGCCTCGGGTAGAATTGCAAAGTGGGCGGTGGAGATCATGGGCGAGACGATCTCATTCGCCCCCCGGAAAGCCATCAAGTCCCAGGTCTTGGCGGACTTTGTGGCCGAATGGGTCGACACCCAGCTCCCGACAGCTCCGATCCAACCGGAGCTCTGGACCATGTTTTTCGACAGGTCGTTGATGAAGACGGGGGCCGGCGCGGGCCTGCTCTTCATCTCGCCCCTCGGGAAGCACCTACGCTACGTGCTACGCCTCCACTTCCTGGCGTCCAACAACGTGGCTGAGTACGAGGCTCTAGTAAACGGGTTGCGAATCGCCATCGAGCTAGGGGTCCGACGCCTCGACGCTCGCGGTGACTCGCAGCTCGTCATCGACCAAGTCATGAAGAACTCCCACTGCCGCGACCCGAAGATGGAAGCCTACTGCGATGAGGTTCGGCGCCTGGAAGACAAGTTCTACGGGCTCGAGCTCAACCACATCGCCCGATGCTACAACGAGACTGCGGACGAGCTGGCTAAAATAGCCTCGGGGCGAACAACGGTTCCCCCGGACGTATTCTCCCGAGACCTGCATCAACCCTCCGTCAAGACCGACGACACGCCCGAGCCTAAGAAGGCCTCGGCCCAGCCCGAGGCACCCTCGGCTCAGTCCGAGGTACCCTCGGCACAGTCCGAGGTACCCTCGGCCCCCGAGGGTGAGGCACTGCGCATCGAGGGGGAGCGAAGCGAGGTCACGCCTAATCGAAACTGGCAGACCTCGTACCTGCAATATCTCCACCGAGGAGAGCTACCCCTCGACCAAGCCGAAGCTCGGCGGTTGGCGCAGCGCGCCAAGTCTTTCGTCTTGCTGGGAGATGGGAAGGAGCTCTACCACCGCAGCCCCTCAGGCATCTTCCAGCGATGAATTTCCATCGCCGAAGGTCAGGAGCTCTTATAAGAGATACACTCGGGGGCTTGCGGCCATCACGCAGCACCTCGAACCCTTGTTGGAAACGCCTTCCGACAAGGTTTCTACTGGCCGACGGTGGTGGCCGACGCCACTAGAATTGTCCGCACCTACGAAGGGTGTCAGTTCTACGCGAGGCAGACCCACCTGCCCGCTCAGGCTCTACAGACCATACCCATCACCTGGTCGTTTGCTGTTTGGGGTCTGGACCTAGTCGGCCCCTTGCACAAGGCACCCGGGGGCTACACGCACCTGCTGGTCGCCATTGACAAATTCTCCAAGTGGATCGAGGTCCGACCCCTAAACAGCATCAGGTCCGAACAGGCGGTGGCATTCTTCACCAACATCATCCATCGCTTTGGGGTCCCAAACTCCATCATCACCGACAACGGCACCCAGTTCACCGGCAGAAAGTTCCTGGACTTCTGCGAGGATCACCACATCCGGGTGGACTGGGCCGCCGTGGCTCACCCCATGACGAATGGGCAAGTGGAGCGGGCTAACGGCATGATCCTGCAAGGACTCAAGCCTCGGATCTACAATGACCTCAACAAGTTCGGCAAGCGGTGGATGAAGGAACTCCCCTCGGTGGTCTGGAGTCTGAGGACAACGCCGAGCCGAGCCACGGGCTTCACACCGTTCTTTCTAGTCTATGGGGCCGAGGCCATCTTCCCCGAGGACGAGGGCCTACGCCGACCAAAGCAATCGAGCTAATCGAGAAGACTCACTGGACCAGCTGGAAGAGGCTCGGGACATGGCCTTACTACACTCGGCGCGGTACCAGCAGTCCCTGCGACGCTACCACGCCCGAGGGGTTCGATCCCGAGACCTCTAGGTGGGCGACCTGGTGCTTCGGCTGCGACAAGACGCTCGAGGGCGGCACAAACTCACGCCTCCCTGGGAAGGGCCGTTCGTCGTCGCCAAGGTTTTGAAGCCCGGAACATACAAGCTGGCCAACAGTCAAGGCGAGGTATACAGCAACGCTTGGAACATCCAACAGCTACGTCGCTTCTACCCTTAAGATGCTTCCAAGTTATTCGTACACCCCGTTCACACACAAAGTCTGGTCGTCAAGGAAGGGTCAGCCTTGCCTCGGTAAAGCCCGACCCTCCCTCGGGGGCTAGAAGGGGGGAACCCCCTCTGCGTCGAAATTTTCCTCGAAAAAAGAAAAAAAAAATCTTTTCTACCAGAATGCCTTTCGTGCTTTTCGACTACTTCGAAAGTGGATCCTAAAAACGATGGAGTACACGTAAGCAGCCAAGGCTGACCGAGCCGAGGGATTCCTACGCCTCCGGGATACGGATACCTCACTCATCACCTTCTGCGATAAGTAACTCGCGCTCGGATAAGTGATTCCGCGGACCGAACAAGTCTTCACGCTCGAAAGCTCCTCTGCTGGAACAATTCTTTTCGGGCCTTCTCGACTGCGTCGGTGACAGAACCCTATGGACGAGTAAGAGTGCGCGTAAGCGGCAAGGCCGACCGAGCCGAGGGATTCCTACGCCTCCGGGATACAGATACCTCACTCATCACCTTCCGTGAAAAGCAACTCTCGCCCGCACAAACAATTCTGTTACCGACAAATAAGTCCGGATACTCGAAACAAGAGGAAAAGGGACACAGCTTCACAACACGACGACAGTGTGTTTGGGCCTCGGCGGCCGTAGAAAACATACACACACTACAAAACAACCCGATCCTACAGGCTCGGACGTCGACAGTTGAAGGGGGCAGCAGCACCCTCGGCGTCAACTACACCTTCGGTGAGGTCCGACCTAGCCTCGGACGGTGACGCGGTCAGAGGATCTCCACTCTGAAGGGCGACATCAGCACCACACCCGGGCCATCGCCGCCAGGGTCTTCTCTAGGAACCCGGCTCGAGCAGACGGCTCGGCCGGCCACCCCGAGGCCTCGGCCAGCTGACCCCCGAAGACATCAGCCCGGCTTGTGGCCTCGACAGCTCAACTCCGACATCGGTCCCGCCAGTGGACGACCCGGCCAGGCTCTGGCCGACCAAATCTTCTTTTCGAGCCAACTCTGCCTCTGTCCGTGCTGACACCGCTACCTTCGGCTTCGGCTCATCGAAGAGCGACCGAGGGTTCCTTTAACTAAGCAGGAGAAGCCTCGGACAGCAAGGCCGACCGAGCCGAGGGACTCCTACGCCTCCGGGATACAGATACCTCACTTGTCACCTTTGCACGAGGCGACTCACGCTCGGTGAAGCGGTTCAGATAGTCGACAGGCGAGTCTTCGTGCTCGAAATGAAGAAAAAACACGGCCCCGTGCCAAAAATACATACATGTTCAGGCCCTGACAGCCACAATGAACAAAAGACCGGCACACAAGGTGCCAATGCAAACGGAACTCCGGTTCCGTCCCCACAGCAGCAGCTATGGCCCCAGGACGGACGCGGCCACCGGAAGGCTCTCGTTCGCGTCCCCACTCAAGGGACGCGAACCAGACATTAAAGCTAAAGAGCCGGGGGCCGGTCCGTCGGCGGCGCTGACGGTCTCGACAGGGGGGAAGCTTCCTCCAGCTGCCACCACGTCAGCACAGACGGCGGCGTCCGCCTCTCCACCAACGCTGACAGTTGGCAAGGCGCACCGGCAGGTCCTCACTCCCGTCCTCGCCACGAAAGCGAGGAGAAAGACGGAATGTTGCATCCTAGCTGGACAGCAACAGTTCGCCTTCCCCGGCATGGCTGGAGGACGCCTCCTCCGTAGGGCTGGAGGATGGTTTCCACCGCCAGAAGCTGGAAGAGGAGGTGACCGGCCGGCCCGCACAGGGGGAAGAGCTCCAGCTCATCCTAGCCCCCGCCCCAGCCAGGATGATGAACATCCTTGAAGCTGAGGGCGGGACCAAGATCGCAGCCCGGCTTGCTTCTCCCCATCTAGGGGCTGGTGGTCACCGTCTTGGGTGACCACCGGCGAGGGGATGCAGCCGGGCTGCATGATGAAAATCCTTGAAGCCGAACGATGGCTGAAAGGTACCAACTTCCACGAAGTTGCGTTCCTCCAACGACAAGGCGGAAGGATTGCGGGCGTCCCCCATCCGGGGGCTCGGAAGGTGGAAAGACACGATGCATAAGGGAGCGCGAAGACATGGCCGCCTTTCAAGGAGGTCACCCTCCTTTTAAAGGCGACTCTCCCCGCTTGCGTCCTCAGCCGTCGTGGGATGAGTCTTCTCCAACACGCTCCAAGGTCCTCCCCTACGGCGCGGGGGCTAGGTCCCACGCGTCATGCAAGCTGGTCCAGGGCAGAAGGAGCCAAACCGCCGCGCGCAGGGCATGCAACTGCCCAGCGGTTACAAGCATTCCTCCACTTTCGCCCAGACCAGCGGGTGAGAGGGCGGACAGACATGCAGGCGACATGCAACCGCGCCAAGTGGGCGCGCCCCTCCGACTTCCAACGTACCCAGCATGGAGGCCCAGGCCCACACGTCATGCAACCGGCGCGCCGGTTGCTACATGCGAGCAACTGCACCGCCACTCGCACCACTACCGCGCCTCCTCGACTGCGGAACCAGTACCGCGACTCGAGGCAACCCTGCGTATGACCCAGCAGTGCCAGCCAGGCGCGACGGTCAATACGGCCAAAAATGGGCCGACAGTAATGGCGGTGGCAGGCGGGCAGGAGCAGCGGTCACGTTGTCAGCCAAGCTTACGTCCCATCCAGGGGCAGCGAGAGAACCCTCTCTCACGGCGTGAAGACGGCGCACCCGTGTTCCGTTCCTCAAACGGCTCGCGCATGCGCAACGGCCGCCTCGCGAACCACTCGCCCCACTACACCAAAATTATACACTTCCTACGGTTTTTTAACTTCCTACAGCTTTTATAACAAACCGTAGGAAATAAATAACTTCCGAGAGGCAACTGGTAGCTCTAGGAAATAAACATAACTTCCTATGGTATTTTATAAAAGCTGTCGAAAGTTAAAAACCCGTAGGAAGTTAGCTAACTTCCTACGGCCTCCTCTAGGAAGGTAGGTTTCAGTTGTTGACCAGTCGAACGAAAAGTTAACTTCCTACGGCTGGCTCTAGGAAGTTAGCTGCCTAGCTAACTTCCTACGGCTTCCTCTAGAAAATTAGGTTTCAGCTGTTGACCAGTCAAACGAAAAGCTAACTTCCTACGGCCGGCTCTAGGAAGTTACTTAACTTCCGAGAGTAAATATATAAACTCTAGGAAGTTACGTAACTTCCTACGGCTTTACTCTAGGAAGTTATATTTTTTTATTTTAAACCTCTCTCAACCTTATCTCTTCTCTCAACTTTCTCACTCCCGTCTCTCTCGTGTCTCTCTCCCTCGGTCCCGCCCGCCACCGGCCGACCCCGCCGCGCTCGCCCACGCCACCGGCCGCCCCCGCCCACACCTGTCGCGGCCGGCCCGGCCCTGTCTGCCATGGCCGCCCCCGCCCTGGCCCGCCTCCGACCCCGGCCAAGCAGCTCCTCTTCTTCGGCTCAATCGTCATGCCCCCGCGCGCGTCCATGCCGCAGCAGCAGCCGCCTCCGCCCCCACACCCGCATCTGCACAGCATCGGGGGCGTAAAAAAGGAAAGTTGAAAATTTCCTCCTTCCGTCTGCTACCTTCTTCTTCTCCTTTTGAGATTCTATTATAACTTTTGATCGTAGGATCTAGAGTAGCCTTATTAACACATGTTCTCTGATTTTTGTTTCGGCCATTCAAATTCTTGTGCTGGCTTAACAATATATATAGAGACAAGTTAGGCGAATTAATTAATCAATTATTGTTGCTTTCATATGATTTGAAATCTGACTCAATTTTTTGCTTTGCTACATTGACAGTCCATGTCCATCAGCAGCAATTTACAGCCGGCAAAGCCCGGACTAGCTAGCTAGAAGCATTTGCAGGTCAGTTGTTTAACTTCTGAATCGTCTCATCTTCTCATCGGTACTGCTCACCATCTCTTGTTTATATTATGAGTGCTAGTGCTAGCAGCACTCTTGTTTTCATTTTCGTGCTTTTGCCGATTGCCACTTTTCTGTACTGTTGCTCACTCTTTGTCCATACTACATATGTATACCATGGTGCATCTTGCCATAATGTAGTAGATCGTATGGTAGGCATTTATTAGCTACGCACCACAACACAAGCAAAATGGAAGACTTCTCTTGTGCTTTTACGCAAGGTCAACTGAAAAATAACCCTACCGTAGCCTAAATCATGTCATGTGTAGTTTGATTTGTCTGGGCCTTGAGTGGTATAGACTCCAATAGTTCTTTATGACTCTCTAGCAGCCTTGAGTGGTATATACATGTATAGATGTTGTGTCTACTGACAAAAGTACCGTTGGTACGTTGTACGTTGTAAGCTGGAAAAGGCAATGGGGAGTTATGGGGCAGGAAAAAAATATCCAGGAGCAGTGTCTGCATGCATGTTTTTGCTTGTTACACGTTCTTTCTACCCTTTGCATATGGTTGTTCAATTCATCTTTTTTTCTAAACTTACATCCCTTAGTCGGGGTATTATCTTAAGAACAGCTTCTTGTGATCTCGATCTCACAAAGAATAAAGGAAGTCCTCCGTATAAACTACATTTGTGGAAACAAAAAATTAAAAATCATGTGTAACTTAGACTCTTATAGGCGCGAAATATGTAAATGCTAATTAACCAACATATTTCTGTCGTTTAGCAAGGAACATGCATTGAGATGAATAGCCAAGTTCGTTAATTGTCCAAACATAAGTTGCACCCCATTGCCATTTTTTGTAGAACACATGTTGCCGCGTACCATATACCTTAGTTAACCACTGTCACTGTGATATGATAGACCTACTATAGCCAATGACCATTATCTTAAATAATGGTGTGATGATTGAATGATCAGGCTGATTATTGCATAATGCGTATATTAGTTCCATATTGATTTTTCTGCGGTTCTCCTTCCTTCATATTCCTAGAGAGAAAGGGCTGAATTTTGGCGCTCATATAAAGAACATATATAACCACATCTCTGTCATATTACTCTTTGTACGTACATGTAAGATATGTTACACATACAAAAAAAAGATGAGGTCCTTTAAGTATATTAACAATATATGCACATACAGAAGGGCTAAATCTTTTAAGTATATTATCACAATACTTGTGTTTATTTTGTATTACACATTAAGGTCCTTTTTTCGAATTGTTACCGTTTACATGTTGGGGAAGCAATTGTTGGAATGTAACAATCTAGCCCGCGGATTGTCAAAACTTATATTGGTTACAATCTGGGAATTCTTAAAGTCAACTTGTAGATTTTAACAAAGCTGGAAGCTGCATATATAATCTGTGCAAGCTAAAAACATATATATATATATATATATATATATATATATATATATATATATATATATATATATATATATATATATATATATATATGTGGCCTTAATATGTGTCAACATCCTATTTGTAAAGAAATCAAATCATACTATTACATGCATGACCTCAATAGTTTGTACTTCAAGAGCTTCAACTGATCAAGTACTTTATAGAACATACCATGTAGTTGCACAACTAAATGATTTATCATGGCATCCCTTTCAAGATGGAGAATGCGTGTGTTGTGCTGGATTAAATTAGGCGTGCACATTTAATTCAAAATCAAGTATACTGGAAGATCATGAAGTTTTCTAAGGATGTATGTGTTTTCACTTTATTTTGTTGGATTTTTGTATTCTTACGAATAGTGCTTGGTGCCAAAATCGTGTACATTTTCCTAGCTTTTCCCTAACTATAACATTTACCTTCATTTGTTATTAAATACACTTGGTGCAGATAACTTACATAAGGATAGTGGTCAGCCATAATATTTTGGAATATCATCTTCCTTTTAGAAACAGGTTTACGCAAACTTTCAGTGACAACGTTTGCATATATTTTTTTCATTCACACTATCCATCTCGTAGTATGTGAATGAGTTCGACAAATTTGTAGCAACTAGCACAGGCCTAAGGGATACACGTCCTGGTGCCCCCCACCACCTCCCATTCATTATCCTTGGTCTTCACCTCCACCTACACCTACATCTCCATCTACCGAACATCAGGTATGCAAATTCATCATCATTTACTTGTTGTTAGTTATATTATGATGTAACTCAGAAAATATCATTTGTACATGTATATTAGACCCCTCCAACTACCTTGCCGACACATGAACGAGAAGATGGGTTAGGCTTTATCGAAACCCTCTTCGCTAGTGGAGGTATCGACCATCACTCGTCACTGTAACCCGATGGTGATCGGCGACCGTGAGCTTCCATGTTATTGTGTTCTAATACTTGAGACTTTTATTATGACTATGTATGAGATATTGTCTCCTATTAGTACTAGATGATGAGATGTGTCTTATTATGACTATGGATGAGACTTCTGTGATGTAATAGTTGATGAGACTATGGATTTAAATATTGTTATGTGATTGTGTGTGAGATGTTTTATATGAAAATATGTTGTGATATATAGCTGTTGATATATTTGTTATGTTGTGGAATGTGGTGTAAAATAAAAATAAACAACATTTGTAATGCTGGTCAAATTAACTTCCTAGAAGCTTATTGGGTTGTAGGAAGTTAGCTAGCTAACTTCCGAGGGGCTACAGTCAGCCGCAGGAAGTTAGCCAGATAACTTCCTAGGGGCTACAGTCAGCCGTAGGAAGTTATCCAGCTAACTTCCTAGGGCTACAGTCAGCCGTAGGAAGTTAGTCAGCTGACGGCGCTGACGGCGTGAAGCTACTAACTTCCGAGAATCTACTAACTTCCGAGAGGCTTTTTTGGCTGTAGGAAGTTAGCTAACTTCCTAGAGGGCTCTAGGAAGTTAAGCTAACTTCCGACAAAAAATTTCCGAGAGCCAAACTTCCGACGGGATGGCTTAACTTCCGAGAGTTTAGCTAACTTCCTAGAGTTTAGAGCTAACTTCCTAGGGTTTAGGCTCTAGGAAGTTTACTATTTTGGTGTAGTGCCCCGTCGCATTAACTCCGCGGCGGGACAGGCAGCGCCTCAGGCAGGAGAAGCAAGCGGCGCTTCGCCTTCGCCATAATGACCGCGTCGAAAAAGGTACACCACGTCATTCGATTTCGTATCCTTTTCCTTTTCCTCTTTCTCTCTCTTACAACAGGGACCGGGAAAGGGGGATACCCCGAAAAGGATCCTTCTCCGTGAAGGAAACAGGCCCCGAGCCTCCCTACTGATCAGAGGTTCAAAGGCTGGCCCCTCGGAGGGGTTCAACGGCCGCCTCAGAGCGCTTGGGTTCTGCACCCACTACTGGTCAGAGGTTCGATGGCCGGCCCCTCGGAAGGGTTCAACGGCCGCCTCAGGCCACTCGGGCTCCGCGCCCACTACTGATCAGGGGTTCGTAGGCTAGCCCTCGAAGGGTTCACACTCGCCTCAGACACAGAGCGAGGGATGACCCTGGGTACATTCGATACATAACCAAGGCTCGGGCTACGCTCCCGAGGTACCCTAGGACACTTCCGAGACCAGCGGGAATGATCTTGTAACGGAATCCCATCAGAGGGAGGCATCGAGCCCTCGGACCCCGTCAAAAGGGGACCGGGTCTAGCAGATCACCCGGAAGTACTTTTGGAGCGCGCCTCCGGGCCTCTAGCCGACCCCTAACAAATGGGGCACGGGCGTCCACTCGGATTACCCGCCAGCAGCTCACCGGAGACACCATGTTCGGCGCCCTCCGAGGGCAACATGGCGCTCTCCCCCCTCCTCCTTGCGGAAAGGCGACACAGGGGCGTATGTAAAAAAGTCGAGTATGTCCTTGACCATCCTCTCGCCCTATGCAGAGGCTCGGGGGCTGCTCTCGCAAACCCGGCTCCGGCCAAACCGTTGACAGCGTCAACATACCAGCCCAAGAACTTGGGGCCCGACCGTGCACCCGGGCTACGGCCAGCTCGCATGAGGGAACAACCAGACCAGCCGAAGTGTTGCGAAACGCACTAAGACCTCGAAGGAGTCAAACTACTCCTCCGAGGCATCGGGGGCTACACCCGGCGGGTGCGCTCGCGTGCACCCACCGGAACAAAATGCAACCAAAAAAGGTTGGTCCCCTTGCAAAAAAGTGCGACAAAAGCCTCCAAGCGAGTATTAACACTCCCTTCGAGGCTCAGGGGCTACTGTCGGGGACCATAATTAGGGGTACCCTCAAGGCTCCTAAATCTCAGCTGGTAACCCCCATCAGCACAAAGCTGCAAAGGCCTGATGGGTGCGATTAAGTCAAGGATCGGTCCATTCGAGGGACGAGATTACGCCTCGCCCGAGCCCAGCCTCGGGCAAGGGCAGCCGACCCCAGAGGATCTACGTCTTGCCCGAGGACCCCCTCCAGCAACGGACACACCTTTGGCTCTCCCGAGGCCTAGTCTTCACCAAGAAGCAACCTTGGCCAAATCGCCACGCCAACCGACCAAATCGCAGGGGCATTTAATGCAAAGGTGCCTGACACCTTTATCCTGATGCACGCCCTCCAGTCGACAGAGCTGAAGTGACCGCAGTCACTTCGCCGCTCCACTGACTGGTCTAACAAGAGGGCAGCGCCGCCTGCGCCACTCTGATCGCTGAGCCACTCGACAGAGTGAGGCTGACAGCAGCCAAGTCTGGCCCTAGGCGCCATGGGAAACTCCGCTTCGCCCGACCCCAGGGCTCGGACTCGGGCTCGGCCTCGGAAGACGACGAACTCCGCTCCGCCCGACCCTAGGGCTCGGACTCGGGCTCGGCCCCGGAAGACGACGAACTCCGCTCCGCCTGACCCCAGGGCTCGGACTCGGGCTCGGCCCCAGAAGACGACGAACTCCGCTCCGCCCGACCCCAGGGCTCGGACTCGGGCTCAGCCCCGGAAGACGACGAACTCCGCTTCGCCCGACCCCAGGGCTCGGACTCGGGCTCAGCCCCGGAAGACGACGAACTCCGCTTCGCCCGACCCTAGGGCTCGGACTCGGGCTCAGCCCCGAAAGACGACGAACTCCGCTCCGCCCGACCCCAGGGCTCGGACTCGGGCTCAGCCCCAAAGGACGACGAACTCCACCTCGCCCGACCCCAGGGCTCGGACTCAGCCCTGGCCTCAGCCGACGGTCTCCGCCTTGTCCGACCCGGGGGCTCGGACTCGACCTCGACCTTGGAAGACAGACTCGACCTTGACCTCGGAGGAGCCTCCACCTTGCCCAACCTAGGGCACGGACCGACCACGTCAACAGGAAGCGCCATCATTACCCTACCCCGAGCTGACTCAGGCTACGGGGAACAAGACCGGCGTCCCATCTG
This sequence comes from Zea mays, assembly GCF_902167145.1. Taxonomy (NCBI): domain Eukaryota; kingdom Viridiplantae; phylum Streptophyta; class Magnoliopsida; order Poales; family Poaceae; genus Zea; species Zea mays. The sequence goes on along the minus strand of NC_050100.1, from coordinate 217,359,034 downwards.
GCTCGCTCCACCATACGAGTAATGATGGCGCCCCGCATGCCCTGTGACAACGGCGGCTCTCAGCCCCCTTACGGAAGCTAGAGGACATCAGCAAGGACTCGACAGCCCCGACAGCTGTCCTTCCGCCAGGCTCTAGCGCTCCTCCGACGGCCACGACACCACACGAACTGGGTGCCAAAACCTCTCCGGCTGCCACGATTGCATGTACTTAGGGCGCTAGCTCTCCTCCTCTAGACACGTTAGCACACTGCTACACCCCCCATTGTACACCTGGATCCTCTCCTTACGCCTATAAAAGGGAGGACCAGGGCCCTCTTACAGAAGGTTGGCCGCGCGGGGAAGGACGGGACGGCGCTCGCGCAAGGCCGCTCGCTCTCTCCCGCGTGGACGCTTGTAACCCCCTACTGCAAGCGCACCTGACCTGGGCGCGGGGCTAACACGAAGGCTGCGGGTTCCACCTCCCACGCCTGTCTCCCTCCGGCTGCTATCTCCCCCCTTCACGTTCCGCCTCGCGCCGACTCATCTGGGCTGGGGCACGCGGCGACAATTCACTCGTCGGTCCAGGGACCCCCCGGGTTTCGAAACGCCGACAAACCTTAACCACTTCGTGGTCATCCCATTTCTTGCTCCCGAGGTTGCGCACTTGATTCACCAAGGTTTTGAGCCGGTTGTACATGTCTTGTGGCTCCTCCCCTTGGTGAAGACGGAAGCGACCGAGCTCCCCCTCGATCGTTTCTCGCTTGGTGATCTTGGTCACCTCATCTCCTTCGTGCGCGGTCTTTAGCACGTCCCAAATTTCCTTAGCACTCTTCAACCCTTGCACCTTGTTATACTCCTCTCGACTTAAAGAGGCGAGGAGTATAGTTGTGGCTTGGGAGTTGAAGTGTTGGATTTGGGTCACTTCGTCCTCATCATAATCCTCATCCCCTACGGATGGTACCTGTACACCAAACTCAACAATATCCCATATACTTTTGTGGAGTGAGGTTAGGTGATATCGCATCATATCACTCCACCTAGCATAATCTTCACCATCAAATGTTGGTGGTTTGCCTAATGGGACGGAAAGTAAAGGTGTATGTTTAGGAATGCGAGGATAGCGTAGGGGGATCTTACTAAACTTCTTGCGCTCGTGGCGTTTAGAAGTTACGGTCGGCGCATCGGAGCCGGAGGTCGATGGTGATGAAGTGTCGGTCTCGTAGTAGACCACCTTCCTCATCTTCTTGTGCTTGCCGCTACTCCGATGCGACTTATGGGAAGAGGATTTCTTCTCCTTCCCCTTTCCCTTGTTGCGGGACTCTTCCGATGAAGTCTTCCCGTGGCTTGTAGTGGGCTTGTTGCCGGTCTCCATCTCCCTCTTGGTGTGATCTCCCGACATCACTTCGAGCGGTTAGGCTCTAATGAAGCACCGGGCTCTGATACCAATTGAAAGTCGCCTAGAGGGGGGGTGAATAGGGCGAATCTGAAATTTAACAACTTAAACACAACTACAAGTCGGGTTAGCGTTAGAAATAGAAACGAGTCCGAGAGAGAGGGCGCAAAACAAATCGTGAGCAAATAAAGAGTGAGACACAATGATTTGTTTTACCGAGGTTCGGTTCTCTCAAACCTACTCCCCGTTGAGGTGGTCACAAAGACCGGGTCTCTTTCAACCCTTTCCCTCTCTCAAACGGTCCCTCGGACCGAGTGAGCTTCTCTTCTCAAATCAACCGGGAACAAAACTTCCCCGCAAGGACCACCACACAATTGGTGTCTCTTGCCTCGGTTACAATTGAGTTTTGATCACAAGAACAAATGAGAAAGAAAAGAAGCAATCCAAGCGCAAGAGCTCAAAAGAACACAACAAATCTCTCTCACTAATCACTAAAGCCTTGTGTGGAAATAGGAGAGGATTTGATCACTTGGGTGTGTCTTGTATTGAATGCTTAGCTCTTGTATGTAGTTGGAAGATGGAAAACTTGGATGACTTGAATGGGGGTGGTTGGGTGCGCCAGCCACGTCACTCGGCCGTTAGGGTTCGACCGTTGGAGCTCTGATGTGTGGGCCCGCCTGGCTGTCCGGTGGTGCACCAGACAAGCCCTGTAGGCTGTCCGGTGTGCCACCCGCGCGTGCACTGCTCCTCTGCGCGCTCTGGCGCGCATTAAATGCTCTGCAGGTGACCGTTGGCGCGAAGTAGCCGTTGCTCCGTCGTTACACCGGATAGTCCGGTGTGCACCGGACATGTCCGGTGAATTATAGCGGAGCGGATTCCCGAAGCCGGCGGGTTCAGAGTCGCTCTCCTCTGGAGCACCGGACACTGTCCGGTGATGCACCGGACAGTTCGGTGAATTATAGCGAAGCGCCTCTGATTTTTCCCGAAGGTGAAGAGTTCAACTTGGAGTCCCCTGGTGCACCGGACACTGTCCGGTGGCACACCGAACAGTCCGGTGCGCCCGACCAGGGTGCCTTCGGTTGTCCCTTTGCTCTTTTGTTTGAACCCTTTTTCTTGGTCTTTTTATTTGCTTATTGTGAACCTTTGGCACCTGTAGAACTTATAAACTAAAGCAAACTAGTTAGTCCAATTATTTGTGTTGGGCAATTCAACCACCAAAATCGATTTAGGAAATAGGTGTAAGCCTAATTCCCTTTCAAATAGTAAATCGAGATTCTTTGTGTCATATAGATATTTATGGAATATCCTCTTTTACCCCACCTATTTGGTGTTATAGAGATTGCTCTATTTCAAGCTATAGCAAGATATCCGCAAATGCAATATCAGATATGTTGTGATATGCACGATACATAAGCCTGATAAGCGCTTAGATGGCACTAAGGTTGTCCTCATATAGTTTAAATGGACATTGGTCCATATTTAGGGATTAAATGACCATTATTCTTTGTATTATGATTGTCCAATATTATTTGGATACTGGGCATACAATATTAATTGAATATTGAAAGATCGATGTATGTGCTTAAGTCATAAACTTAAGCATGGTTTCAGTTTCACCCAAATATTTCATCTTAATCTATGTCTTACATGTTTTTTTATGTTTTGATATGTGTCATATGAGATGTATAAAATCTAATCAAAATTTCATTATGAACACACATAAGTGCGATAATCATATCATGAGTATCACTTATGGGCGCAACTCACCTAAGTAGTCGTATCATAATCAACTTGACTATCTCAAGTTATAGAGTGACTTGATATATGCACTTTTATGTTGCATTTTGTGTTTTGATATGAAATACAAAGTTCATTAGGACTTATAACTCAAATCTAACCAAATCAAATTCGACCTGCCAATTATCACAGGAACATTAACATTTAGAAGTTTCTATAATTTTGGAGGATTTAATAACACATTATATAATACATCAACTTGAAATATATATACATCAAATATTGTGAAACAAGTGAAGTGCACCCATTGTTTTTATAGGAAGTACATGCGTGCTTGGAAGGAAAGTATTTCAAAGCCATGGTTTTAGAATACTAGGATTTTTAAATATCATGACACAACCATAATATTTTTTACATCACTCCAATCAATACCCGTTTTGAGACAAAGTATTCCAAGTCATGGTAATTAGTATACATATGCAAGAAACTGGTAAAAAGAAACTCTGAGGTTGGAGTGGAGTTTCAAATACTCCAAAAATACCGTAGTATCTTCGAAACCATGGTTTTCAAAACAGAATTTTTTATAAGGCAGTCAAATACCTCTTGACAATAAACTTCAAAAATACTATACTTCCAAACACCTCTAATACGATTAAATGATCACAACAGAAATGGAACATGCTTTTACTTTGATTATTATTATTACCACTATGCTCGAGAACAACTTAACATGGCACACTTCTCTTGGCATATATGAATCCGAGATCATTTTAGCTCGAATTGGATTCGGCCAACAGAAACTAATTGCATCGAGGTAGACTTTAGTTCATGATTTTGGTTATAGTGTGAGAATCCGTCTCGGCTCATAGGCCAGGTGAGCTCGTGCTTGCGAGGGCGGGCATAGATCTTGTGTGGCTCAGAAAGTGTCAGAATCAGCCCTGTTCGGCTTGGAGTCACCTCGCCGGGGCAAGGACAACCTCATCTCATATCCCTTCTGGATAAGGTTGCGTGGTGGTCGGCGACGCAACTTAGAAGTTAGGAAGGGCAAGCGGCGTCGCCATTTTCATGAGATTCCGATCTCGAGGTCTCGACGAAGCGCTCCGGCCGTCTCCCTCCAGATCCCGCTGGAACGAATGCCTTGCAAGCTTGCGTTGTCGAGCGTCCGGTCCGGGGGCGGGGAGGCCTGTGGCAGACTGGCAGCTGTTGCAGCGAGAGGAGGTCGCCGCCAGCGGCCCAGCGCTCAGCGGTGCCTAAGTGCATTGTCGAGTTTTTTTCTTTTCTTTTTTGAGAGAGAGAGGAAGCACCAGCATACTACGGGCCGCCGGGTCGTCTTGGGCCTTGGGCCTGGGCAAGCTGCGGGCCTCGGCTGTAAGGACAAGCTAAGGCCCCATTTGTTTGGAAGTGTAGTATTTTTGCAGTTTTAAAATAATACTACAGTATTTGATGATACTATAGTATTGAAACTCAAAAGGTGTTTAGGCCCTGTTTGGAATTGTAGTATTTTTGCAGTTTTAAAACAATACTATGGTATTTGATGATACTATAGTATTGGAGCTCAAAAGGTGTTTGGTTTGTAGAGTCAAAACTCAGTTTTAAATACCATGGTTTACCCAAAACTGCGGTATTTTTGGAGTTTTTGAAACTCCACTCAGGACCTCAGTTTTCTTCTCTTCTCTCTACATATACTTTGTTTTTACAATAGAACCAAACAGATCTCGGTTTTGAACAATACTGTAGTTTTATTGTGATAAAGCAATACCGTAGTATTTATGTCATGTACAATTGTAAACCATAGTATCTCAAAACTATAGTATTTTAAAACTGCATTCCCAAACAGGGCCTTAGTTTGTATAGACAAAACATAGTTGTAAATACCATGGTTTACCCAAAACCGTGGTATTTTTGGAGTTTTTAAAACTCCAGTCGGGACCTCAGTTTTCTTCTCTTCTCTCTACATATACTTTGTTTTTCTAATGAAACCAAACATATCTCGGTTTTGAGTAATACTGTGGTTTTACTGTGGTAAATTAATACCGTAGTATTTGTGTCATGTACAATTGTAAACTGTGGTATCTCAAAATTACGGTATTTCAAAACTGCATTTCCAAACAGGCCTAAGGCTGTTTGTTTCAGCATCAGCTACGATTGCTGTATGTAGAGCTGCTAGCTGAAGCCACATCGGCTGTAAGGAGAAGCGAGGCAGCTAAAAGCCTAAAACTGCCAAAAGCTGGGCAATATTTTCACCAGAGATATAATGGCAAGTGCTGGCAGCGAATCAAATAGTGGCTAAGACCTTAGATTGCCAGTTTTGACACTCAAGTTTTGGCCATCAATCAACTGGGCCTCCAATCAAAGCTTTGGATACCAGCCAATTCATGTGGAGTGTGAGGCCATTCATAGTGGGAGTTTCATGAGATGACACAATATTTATGATTGGAGAGATATAGAGAGTTTTATGAAAGGAGGGAGATAGTTTCATTCAGATAAAACTTAGGATACACAATAAAAGTTGATGATGTGTCATTTTAAAAACCGTGCAATAAAACTCCACTCGGAATGACCTGAGGCCAAATTATCTAGTTACAATTGAACGCTTGGGTGGAACCGGAACCATTCAATTTCCGAGTTCGCTGTCCAATTCAAAAGATTTAATTGCGTCTCGATAAATCAACAATCAAATGAACTAGTCCGTATAATTTTCTCAACATGTTTTGTTTTCTACTAGTACTAGACTTCCCTTCAATGCCAACGCGCCCTGCATCGAATTTACTAGCCTACAATGACGCAGTTTTGAATGATGATACAGTGACAACGGGAAAAAAAAACTTGCCCCCGCGACACACCTCACGCAAAACACGATCCAGTGTCGTGCGCGCAAAGGATCCGCGCTCCAAAAACTCTCCTAGGAAAATGCCAAAAACAAAACAAAACAAAGCCCCAAGGAGTCGCAGGCATGTTTTACAGAAAACCCCTCGTCTCTATCCAAAACCCGCTCCACCACCACCATCACTATTCACTAGGCACAGCGCCCGGCCGCCCTACATAAACCCTGCTCTCCTCCACTCCACTAGTCTCTCTCCTACTGTTTACACACTGCAGTGGCCTTGCCGGCGTCTTCCTCCCCCTCCTCTCTCTCGCTCCTCTGTCCTCTCCACTTGATAAAGAACACAATTAGGAAAAAATAGGCAAAAAAACATGTACCTTTTTTCTATCTATATTATCTGAATAAATCAAGAAGAGGAAGAGGGGAGAGGGAGCAGGGAGGGGGAGGAGTAGCAAATCCAGACTCCATAGAATCAGCTCGCAAGAAGGGGAAAGGGAGGAGGAGCTTCGCTGGTGAATTGATTGCTCGCTGCTCCAGTCTCGCATTCGTGCCGTTTTCGGCAAGTAGGTGGCGTGGCAAGCATGGTGCCTGGCTATGACTGCGCCGCCTCCGTGCTGCTGTGCGCGGAGGACAACGCTGCTGTTCTCGGCCTGGACGACGAGTCCTCTTGGGCGGCCGCAGCTACGCCGCCACGCGACACCGTCGTCGCCGCCGCCGCCGCCGGGGTTGCCGTCGACGGGTTCTTGACGGAGTTCCCCTTGCTCTCGGATGACTGCGTTGCGGCGCTCGTGGAGAAGGAGGTGGAGCACATGCCCGCGGAGGGGTACCTCCAGAAGCTGCAGCGACGGCATGGGGACCTGGATTTGGCCGCCGTCAGGAAGGATGCCGTCGACTGGATTTGGAAGGTGAGTTCACTTAATCGATGGATCCTTTGCTTGCTATGCTAGTGAGATGCGGAGATGTGGCTCGCTGGATTTGCGTAAAGGTCTATCTTTTATAGAGCTCATCGTGGTTCTTCACTTGATTTATGCTCATCGGTACCTTCTTCCAACATAAATCGGCCTCAAAGCTCACTGAATCCACATCTTTTTTTGCTGGATAGGTCATTGAACATTACAGTTTCGCACCGTTGACTGCAGTTCTGTCTGTGAACTACCTCGATAGATTCCTCTCCACCTATGACTTTCCTGTAAGTCTTGCAATTTTAGTGTCGCTGGAAACAGCCCTACTCAAATAACTTAGTGCTGATGGGAGGAAGATCCATATCATGGCAGGAAGGCAGAGCTTGGATGACTCAGCTCTTAGCAGTGGCATGCTTGTCTTTGGCTTCGAAAATAGAAGAGACTTTTGTGCCACTCCCTTTGGATTTGCAGGTGAGCCAGTGCGATGGATCCCATCACTTGCTTGCACATACATTGTGCTGTTCTGATTCTCTTTTCCAGCAAAGTAATTTTCGACTTTGTGTGGCAGGTAGCCGAGGCAAAGTTTGTTTTTGAGGGAAGGACCATTAAAAGGATGGAGCTTCTGGTGCTACGCACCTTAAAGTGGAGGATGCATGCTGTTACTGCTTGTTCATTTGTTGAATACTTTCTTCATAAATTGAGTGACCATGGTGCACCCTCCTTGCTTGCGCGCTCTCGCTCTTCCGACCTTGTCTTGAGCACTGCTAAAGGTACAATTTAGGACTTAGTCCAGTATGATTCCTGACCTTATTGATCGGCATAGAAAAATTCTCAATTTGGCAGCAATCAATTTCTAAAGCGTGACAATTGGGTCTGCAGGTGCTGAATTCGTGGTATTCAGACCCTCAGAGATTGCTGCCAGTGTTGCTCTTGCGGCGATCGGGGAATGCAGCAGTTCTGTAATTGAGAGAGCTGCTACTAGCTGCAACTATTTGGACAAGGTAATAATTTCAGAGCTCGATGTTCCTACTAAACCATATGACACTTACCATTGGATGGTATCCTCTGAGAGCAGACTTGTTTATCCATGTTTTACTTACCATTAAAGCCTGCTCAAATTGTTTCCAAAATAGTCTAAAACACCGTTAACACGTTTTAGGAGAGGGTTTTAAGATGTCATGAAATGATTCAAGAGAAGATTGCTGTGGGAAGCATTGTCCTAAAGTCTGCTGGATCATCAATTTCCTCTGTGCCACGAAGCCCCATAGGCGTCCTGGATGCCGCTGCCTGTCTGAGTCAACAAAGCGATGATGCTACTGTTGGATCTCCTGCAGTATGCTACCATAGTTCTTCCACGAGCAAGAGAAGAAGGATCACTAGACGTCTACTCTAGTTGTGGTATGCTTCAGGTGTGCTCCTCACCGTTCTAGGAGTTTTTGATTGGTTCATTCATCTTAAATTTAGTTTGGCCTCTCAAGGATTATGGTTTCGTCAAGTAGTTGCCTGAATGGAACAACAAAACATGCACACTACTCAGTGTTCCATATAAAGAGAGAGAGAAAAATAACAAGCAGCGTCCTGCGAGCCAGTGTTGCGATTCCAGTTCATGCAATTGGCATCCGTAAGGGGAATGCAAGCGCAAGACACTAGAGTCCAGGGATGCTGGTGTAGGTAGAGAGGGGGAACAAGGAATTTACATACGGCATAGAGATGAGAGCTCTCTCGTACCATTTTGTACCTTCAATTCGCAATGAACTTTAGGCAAGGATTGCCTTGGGCAATTGAACATTTGTCGGGTGAGAAGAATCCAAAGATGGATCGGCAGAGGAATAGAACAATTTGATATATTTCCATAAACTACAGATATGTTTTATTTTTTCTTAATGGTGAGCTGTCACTTGTTGATAGTAATATGGTATTCGGCGTTCCGTTTTGGTTGCGCTGGGGCCATTGGTTGATTATGACCAATGTACCTTCATTGGTTATTCTTGATTGCGAGTATTTGCTACTCTACCTGTCTTGTCCATTCTATTTATCAATCTGGAACGCAAACATGGCTTTGAAAGAAATTAGAACTTAAAATCGATCACATTTCGAGGTTGCAGATACTAATCAAATTATCAAATCAGGGAGCATAATGAGATCCTGTCCCTTAATTATTTGTATCTGCTTGGTGATCGATCACTGTTGGTGAACCCTAACAATGGTAGATTAGTAGTGCTGATAAACCTTAGACCTTCTTGCAAAACCCCTAGAAGAATCCAGTTGCCGCAGAGCATTGTAGTGTGTTTGGACAGTTTCCATCTGTAAACAAAACTGAGCTAGAATCTCCATTGCTTTTTTTGCCATTAATCTTTTTTTAAATCCATCGACTGCTTCTGACCAAAAACCTCACTGCACCATTTACATCGAGTTTTCAAAAACCTCACTGACTGACTGGTCAATAACTGGAAACCCCCCGTCACCGTCGCCTAGCAATATATACTGGATCCTTCGTTGCAGAACCAGACACATGCAAGTTTACTCTTCGAAAATATGTAATACTGAACCCTTCGATGCAGAACCAACCGATTTAAGCAGACAAGCCAGTCGTTGGTAGCATTATACAGCCATGGTAGATTAAGAGGGTGTTTGGTTTCTAGGGACTAATGTTTAGTCCCTTCATTTTATTCTTTTTTAGTATATAAATTGCTAAATATAGAAACTAAAATAAAGTTTTAGTTTCTATATTTAGCAATTTTGGAACAAAAATGGAATAAAATGTAGGGACTAAACATTAGTCCCTAGAAACCAAACACCCCCTAAGCATAGTTGAAGTACCAACACGATGAGTAAAAAACGCAGTGGCGCGAGAAGTTTCTGAACAGACTGACGTGCGTTTCCCAGGAGCCGTTGCTAATGTTCATAGTGTTAGATTACCTGTCTAGGGTTTGGGGTCTTCCCCATGTAATTACTATCTCAACCCTTTGTAATGGGCCAGGCCCAATTACCTAAGTCTATTAATACTACACCCAACCCTGATTAGGGTTAGGGTTTCCATTCCAACTTGGTACCAGAGCCAGTTTCTCTTCCCTCCCACCCACAGCCGCCGAGCTGCTTCCCCACAACCGCCGGGCTGCTCCCCCCTCCCAGCCGGCGACCTCCCAGCAGCCGCCTCCGCCCGGCTCTCCCACCGGCGGCGCGCGGCTCCACCCGCCAGGAGCTCCTGCAGCCGCCGCGCTCTGCACCTCTGCTAGCCGGCCGCCGCCACCTGCTCGTCGCGCGTCACGCCCCGACGCGCCCGGTCGTGGACCGCAGCCGAGCGCCCGCCACGACACCGACCGCGCGTAGCCTGCTCGTGCCGTCCCGGCGGCTGAACCGTCGCTCGCGCCGCGCCCGTGCGCTCGGCCGCCAGCCGTCCCCGCCCGCCGAGCGCGCCCCTTCCCCACCGCGACCCCGGCGCCCTGCGGCCTGCCGACCGCGCCCTCTCTGCCCCGTCTTGTCGCGTCGCCCAGGACGCCCGGAACCGCGCGTCCAGCCATGTCCTGAGCCGCGCCCAGGCGCCCTGCACCGGACCACGTGGCTCGCACGTCTCCTCCTCTGCTTGGCCACGCTGCTGCTGGCCTCGCCTTCTTCCTCCAACCCCGGCGCCGCGCGCCCTCTCTGCCGGTCTCCTCCGTCGGCCGCTGGTCCCCAGCCGCCCTTCTCCCTGCCGCGTGCGCTCCCCGCCGTGGCTCCCTGCCTCGCCGCCCGACCCGATCCTAGCGGCTGCGCGCGCCCTTCTTGACGACTCCCATCACTACTCGCGCAGCTGCGCTTCTCCTACCAGTGTCATCCCCGCCCACACCGGTTCCATGGCGTCACCCCCGCCATACATGAGCTTTACCTCGCCCGCCGCTCTCGTGACTGTGCGTGTCCTCCTCCACGACGGTCAGCTCATCCGGGGCACGTTCGTGTCCTTCGATTCAGTCTGGAACCCTATTCTTCGGGATTGCGTCGAGGTCCACCCTCAGGCCGGCCGTCACGTCCCTGGTCCGCTTGTCTTCCCACGTGCTGCGATCGCCTCCCTAGCGGTTGAGCCCGTGTCATCTCCGTCCCTTCCTAGTGCCTCTCTCGGGGCACCTTCTTTGGCCCTCTCCGCTCACACCGTACCTTCGCCCACACCACCTCCCCGAACCACCACCGATTGGGTGGTTGACTCCGGGGCCTCCTTCCACACTACCCCCACCACTAGTTCGTTACTCCACTCCCATCCACCCCACCCCTCACATCCTACCTCCATCGTTGTCGGCAACGGTTCCACCCTCCCGGTCACCTCAGTAGGTACATCGGCTCTTCCAGGACCATTCTGCCTTAACGACGTCCTTGTTGCTCCCGGACTAACTCATCCCCTCCTCTCGGTTCGTCGCTTCACTAGTGACAACCAGTGCTCTATGGAGTTCGACCCCTGGGGCCTCACCATACGCCACCTTCCCACACATGCTGTGCTCGCACGCTGTGACAGCTCCGGCCCCCTCTATTCTCTTCACTTGCCCTCCACTCCCCACACCAGAGTAACCTCATCTCCTGTACTTACTACTACCACCACATCACATGCTCTTGCTACTACCACCACCTCCTCCGCCATTTGGCACCGTCGCCTCGGGCACCCTGGACCTGACGTCATGTCCCAGCTTTCCGGCCACTCCGACATATCATATACTCGGGGCTCTTCTGAGCGCCTCTGTCATGCTTGTCAGCTCGGTCGTCACTCCCGTCTTCCTTTTTCTACTTCCACGTCCAGGGCTGTTCAGGCCTTTGATCTTGTCCACTGTGATCTCTGGACATCTCCTATCCTTAGCCTCTCCGGCTACAAATACTACCTGGTCATTCTGGATGACTACTCCCATTTCCTTTGGACTTTCCCCCTTCGGCTGAAGTCCGACACGTTTACCACCCTCACTCACTTTTTCGCCTGGGTATCCACCCAGTTCCGGCGCCCGGTCCGTGCCCTGCAGTGCGACAATGGCCGCGAGTTCGACAACAACGCCTCCCGATCTTTCTTCCTCACTCACGGCGTCCAGTTGCGTCTCTCGTGTCCCTACACCTCTGCTCAGAACGGTCGGGCCGAGCGCATGATTCGCACCACCACCAACATGATCCGCTGCCTTCTCTTTCAGGCGTCTCTCCCTGCCACCTACTGGGCAGAGGCCCTTCATACCGCCACGCATCTCCTCAACCGTCTTCCCTCGAAGGCGGTGAGCCACCCTACACCTCACTTCGCCCTGTACGGCACAGCCCCTTCCTACGACCACCTGCGCGTGTTCGGCTGTGCCTGCTACCCTAACATTTCCGCTACCGCCCCTAACAAGCTTTCTCCTCGCTCCACTCGCTGCATCTTCCTCGGCTACTCCCCTGACCACAAGGGGTATCGGTGCCTGGACCTCACCTCCCACCGCATCATCATCTCTCGTCACGTCGTCTTTGACGAAGATGTGTTTCCCCTTGCAGGCTCCACCCCACCCACCGATCTTGACTCCCTCCTCGAGTCCGACCCGGTTCCCCCCCACCCCCGGCGCCTCGTCTTGCGCCGTTACCTGCTCCTCGCACAGCCACGACGCCACAGCTCGCGCCCATTTCCGCGCCACGCGCGGCGCCGTCGACCCCGCCCGCGCCACGCGCGGCCACGTCGCTCATGCCTGTGCCACGCGCGGCCCCGTCGATCCTGCCTGCGCCACGCGCGGCCCTGTCGACCCCGCCTGCGCCACGCGCGGCCCCGTCAACCCCGCCTGCGCCACGCGCGACCCCGTCGACCACGCCTGCGCCACGCGCGGCCCCGTCGACCACGCCTGCGCCACGCGCGGCCCCGTCGATCCTGCCTGCGCCACGCGCGGCCCCGTCGACCCCGCCTGCGCCACACGCGGCCCCGTCGACCCCGGCTCGCTTCGCCAACCCCACGCTCGTCTACCACCGCCGCGGCCACGCCACTACCTCCGCGCCCCCCGACTCGGGCCCGTCGACGAGCGCGACCCGCTTCGCCGACCCCGCCGTCGTCTATCACCGCCGCGAGCCGACCACACCCGCCGCTCTCGACGTTCCGGCGGTCCACTCCGAGCCGTCCGTATACCACCCGGTCGCCATCCACCGCGACCCCGGACACGTCCACCCGATGGTGACTCGACGTGCCGCCGGCGTTCTTCGCCCCGTTGACCGGCTGATCCTGGCAGCTGATACGTCCAGCACTCCACCCGACGCTTCCCCGGTGCCCTCCTCCGTTCGCACTGCCCTCGCCGACCCACATTGGCGTCGTGCTATGGAGGAGGAGTACGCGGCCCTCTTGGCCAACCACACTTGGGACCTGGTGCCGTGTCCGCCAGGCACCAACGTGGTCACCGGCAAGTGGCTATTTCGCCACAAGCTGACCTCGGATGGCTCCCTCGACCGCTACAAGGCCCGTTGGGTCCTTCGGGGCTTCACACAGCGCCCCGGAGTGGACTACGACGAGACCTTCAGCCCCGTCGTCAAGTTCGCCACTGTTCGCGCCGTCCTCTCCCTCGCCCTCTCCCGCGACTGGGCGATCCATCAGCTCGATGTCAAGAATGCCTTCCTCCATGGCACTCTGTCGGAGACTGTCTACTGCAGCCAGCCCACCGGCTTCGTCGACGCTGACCGTCCGGATCTGGTCTGTCGGCTGAACCGGTCCCTGTACGGCCTCAAGCAGGCGCCACGGGCATGGTACAGTCGCTTCGCCTCCTACCTGGCCTCCATCGGCTTCGTTGAGGCCAAGTCGGACACGTCCCTGTTCATCTACCGGCGCGGCGACGACATCGTCTACCTCCTGCTCTACGTCGACGACATTGTGCTCACGGCATCCACTGCCGACCTTCTTCACCGCACGATCGTCGCCCTTCAGCGGGAGTTCGCGATGAAGGACCTGGGGCCCCTACACCACTTCCTCGGCATCACCGCCGAGCGCCGGCCCCAGGGTCTCTTCCTCCACCAGCGCCAGTACGCCATCGACATCCTGGAGCGGGCTGGCATGTCTGACTGCAAGCCCTGCTCCACGCCTGTCGACACTCAGGCGAAGCTCTCTGAGGACGACGGGCCTCCGGTCGCTGATGCGACGTCCTACCGGAGCCTGACCGGCGCGCTCCAGTACCTCACCTTCTCCAGGCCCGACATCGCATACGCCGTCCAGCAGGTGTGCCTGCATATGCACACTCCGCGGGAGCCCCATCTCACCGCGCTCAAGCGGATTCTGCGCTACCTCCGCGGCTCCCTCTACTACGGCCTCCTTCTCCGACCATCCTCGACGTCGGAGCTCGTGGTCTACACCGACGCTGACTGGGCTGGCTGTCCCGACACGCGTCGGTCCACCTCTGGTTACGCCGTGTTCCTGGGCGCCAACCTCGTCTCTTGGGCCGCCAAGCGTCAGCCCGTCGTCTCTCGCTCCAGCGCTGAGGCCGAGTACCGTGCCGTGGCCAACGGCGTGGCAGAGGCCTCCTGGCTGCGCCAGCTCCTCCACGAGCTCCACAGTCCCCTCCAGCGCGCCACCCTCGTCTACTGCGAAAACGTCAGCGCGGTCTACCTCTCCACCAACCCCGTGCAGCATCAGCGCACGAAACATGTGGAGATCGACCTGCACTTCGTCCGCGAGCGTGTCGCTGCCGGTGACGTTCGGGTTCTCAGCGTCCCCACCACGCTGCAGTTCGCCGACATCTTTACCAAGGGGTTACCGTCGAGTGTCTTTTCAGACTTTCGATCCAGTCTCAACATCTGTACATGATAGAGTTGTGACTGCGGGGGGTGTTAGATTACCTGTCTAGGGTTTGGGGTCTTCCCCATGTAATTACTATCTCAACCCTTTGTAATGGGCCAGGCCAAATTACCTAAGTCTATTAATACTACACCCAACCCTGATTAGGGTTAGGGTTTCCATTCCAACTCATAGAACCGAGATGGGAAGGCAGTCACGGCCCCGTCGGATGCGCATCTCGACTCGCCGAATGATGGAACAGACAGCCATCTTGTTCCATGTTGTCACTCTGTTGCAGCAGCAAAGGCAATAAGCTAAAAAAAACAATGGGTCGTCAGACCGGCGTGATCTCTCTCTCATGGGATAACAAACCATCTAGCCACTCACTCATTCTTAACATCATATATCACTTTCATGGAATAAAGATGTGGCATTTCAACGTCTCAGCCAGAGAACGGTTTGTGATGTTGACAGGGTGGTCTGGTCTGTGTACAAACCATCTAGCCACTCACTCATTCTTTACATCATATATCACTTTCATGTAATAAAATGTGGCATTTCAACGTCTCAGCCAGAGAACGGTTTGGAATTAGGATTAGCACGTGTTAAGTTCCCGCTTTCTATAGGCCAATAAAGTATCCTGTTACATCAATCTCTCGACTAAACGCAAGGCATTTGCAAAACCTGAACGGCAGCTAATAAAATGACTCCATAGTTAGCTACTTAGCTACACCAGGCTTGTATGTGTTTGCTATAAATGATATAAAATCACTTCACTTGGCAATGGCACAGCATGGAAACATTGCATAAAAAGTGCAGCGATTACAACATCTTGGATTCAAACACCGATCAGAATAGATGCAACCACATCCTTGCAAATTCCCATGGTCCAACTGGTTGTCAATTCCCGCAGTTAATCGGATAGCTGCATAGATCGTTAGACCTCTACATGGATAGGCAAGGAAATAAACAAAAAAAAAACTTATAGAAGCTCATACAAGAATAGTTGGCAGAGCTGAATCAACATTTGGTGTCTCCGTTTCACCGTAGACTGACACGTACATAGCCAAATAAATTCCATATTGATTGAAACGCTTCATCAGACTTTACATGGATGGGCAAGGAAACAAAAGAAATAGAGGATGCCATAAGCAAGCAGTGGTAGACTAAAATATTAGATCTAGATTAGGCAACCAATTCTATATCTGAATGAAAGAAGCAAATTAACATGACAAACAATAAGGCCTTTTTTTTTATTGTACCTCAAGTCCTTAACCAAATAACATAATTAATAAGATCGTAACGCTGTGGCACCAGGTAGCATTGTTCTATATGGATCAGCCAACGAAGTTGAGTTCTGAAGCTTTTTTTTGGATATGCAATCCATCTGATCACCTAGGTGTGGCAACCGCTGAACACCAGACCTGACTAGGCCAGACAGAAATGCACTGCATCCTCTGCAAATATGGAATTTTATGAAGCGCCGCATGAACATATGTTCAGTAAATAACCACTGGCATAAACCATGCACCAAAATATAAAACCCAAAAAAGAGCACATCAGAGCTAAGCAAATCATAGGTACATTATGAAGAGACGACAACGAGCATAAAATGCAACCCATCCTTTTGTATTCGTCAATAGGAAAAGGGAGGACCTACAGCTAAGAATAGAGCATAACAAGAAAAAGGGAAGCAAAAGAACAAAAAAAAATCGTACTCTGTACTAAAATAGTATTTGTTCTAGCTATTGGTAAATTTTAATTTAGAGTAAAAGAAGTGACTAAAAGAAAGAGAATCAATAGAAGCGAACATTCAATAAAAACAAAGTACTGATTTGGGAAACTTTTTATATTTCAGTGTCAGTTAAGTGAAGTACTCTAACAAACGATCTGGTACACACAGATGCAATCCTATTAGAATAAATAGGCATAATCATCTGTTTTGACCTGATATAAAACAACATAGATGTAACAGGGCACCTTTGTTTTATTGGTTGCAGACATGCATGCAAGACGGAATATTTTGTCTAATCTCCGGTTGACACATTTCGTAACGGCACTATGAAGTGGAAAACATCTTGAGCAGGTGCAAGAAGAAGTGCTTACTCTTATTTGATCTCTAATTCAGAACCATTCCAGCCTATGCCCCCTGAAAGTGTAAAATGTTAGATATTAAGACTATCTCCAACAACTTATTTATCTATATACTTATATTTAAACTTTACTCTACGAACAGTACAGTCTACAATACAAAACAGTGTTTTGAATGATCATATAAGCAAACTGTTAGACATGGTCTAACGGTACTACAGTCTAGATATCCAACAGTACAACTTATTGTAACACGCACAAGGTACAAGGAGCAGGAAAGATTCTACAAACAGCGTGAAGAAGCTGGCAGTATAGGTTAGCTACACGCATATCGGAGTCGTTAATTTTTTTTCAAAAACAATTATTAAATGGGAGAGGATAAGAAATAAAATGATTGTATATGAAGTTATCAACCGGCTACTGGCAGTTGCTGTTTCCTCAATCAACTGCTTTTTCTGATGGGCTCCTCCCTTTTACTTTTACATGTGGGAGCAAATGGGAAAGGCTCAGATCGGTCAGTAGTATTATAGTTACTTTGCTTCTGTTGCTTGCTTTCCCAAGAGCAAGTGGAAAGCCACAAATCTGGATTGCAGTTTTATATAGTTTATTTAAAGGAGTGTGTGAAAGTTAGGTTCCTGATTCCACTGTAATCGTATTTTTTTTCTCCCTCTATTTTTCTTATTTGACGTTTTACAGTTTATTTTTGCACTATTTGACGTCAAATATAAAAAGAATAGAGGTAATATGTTTTACCGAAGGTTTGTTTGTTCCAAATGTAGTGTACTGTTTCAGTTCGTGGACCTCGCATCGCATCGCATTGCCGGCACCGGCAGGGAAGGCGAGCAGCCAGTAGTGGCAGTGCCTCCGTGGCTGGGCTGGACCTCTGGTCACCTCGCGTCCTCGCCCATGCCTGGTTCGTAGTACCATCTGCATGCATTCCCTTGTCGCACCCTACCAAAGCCAATCGAGCGCTGCACATTGACTTGTCGCCCCGGATCTCGATCGATCGCCTCGCCCCCGCCTGGCCAGTGCTCGCTAACCGGCACCGCTCGGCCTTGGCAACTGCTCGCTAACAACACCTTCAGAGCAATTAAGTCAGGGCAATGCAGTCCGTGGAAAATGGGCTATTACTGTATACAAGAGCATGATCAGCAAGAATCATCAGATGACTACATGAGCCAATGAGTTCAGTTCGGTGTAGTGTAGACATTGCGGTGTGGCGTCTCTGCTGTCCCCCGTCCCCTGCAGCGTGAATTGTGGGTCGCCGCGCGCGGACGTCCTGTCTAAAGTGAATCTGCTGCCTGCTGGTGACCACACCACAGCACACACCATTGGCAGGTCCAGGCTCCGGCCCGGTACGGTACACATGGAGCCAGCGGAATTCAATGGTGTGTTTGGACCTTGCCATGCGTCACAAGCGGCGCCGCTGCCGGCGTGCCTGCCCGTGGCCTCGGAATCTTGTCAGGTTTCGGCGGATCGGCTCCTGCTTTCTGTGTCACCGCGTGTTTACTTGTGGTAAACAGTGTCATTTGGAGGGCGGGATTGAAAGAATGAATCGACAGGAAGAAGAGGTCCCAGGAACACCTCATCTTGTTCGTTTACACCAATCTAGTTCTGAATTAGCATGGATTGGAATTAAATCCATGACACAATCCATACCCCAAAACAATCCAAGCCTACTCAAATTTTTGTATTCGGTTAAACCCATCATGAATTATAACCCAAGGGTTTGAGAATTTTTTAAACTATGGAAAGCATGGATTCTATCCATAGCTCATTATGTATGGAACAAATCTATGAAGATGTTGCACAAGTTTATATTAGAATCCATGGATCAAAAGAATAACTAGTTTTGAGAGATACATGAATTAAATGATGGATTTAATCATGAGATTGAGTGTGACATATGGATTCACCTAATTCAGATCCGGATTAAATCGATGGTGAGATTTATTCCCGGACGGCAACGCCGCGCAAGGAATGGTCATGACGCCGGACTGCGCCATCACGGCAGGCGTCGCTGCGCGGCGCGCCGCGGACTGCAGCGTGCGTGACAGTGGATACAATTATATGTCAGTTTTTCATATAGGCGAATTGTAACAAAATTTTAAAATAGTAATGACATAGGTAAAAAAACCTATCATTAGAATCAAACCCTAGCTCGTCGTCCGCATCGATTTCCCCTATCCATCGGATCCCCACCAGCACCAGGCGACTCGCCGGAACCCTAGCTAGCCGCAGATCCTACGCGCCGTGCGCGCGGCCGCCTCCATGGCGACTCTCAAGGATCTCCTACCGGCGCCCAAGACGTCGGCGTCCACCTTCTACGACCATAGTAGCGACCCCTGGTTCAAGGAGCGGTACGGCGGGGAGTCGGCGCAGGCGGCCGCGGCAGCGAGGCCCGCGGCCGCCGCCAGGCTCATGCCTCCGTACGGGAAGCGAGCGGGGTTCGTGCCGAGACGGCCGGAGGACTTCGGGGATGGCGGCGCCTTCCCGGAGATCCACGTCGCGCAGTACCCGCTCGGCATGGGACGCCGCGACGATAAGGGCGGGTCCAGGATCCTTGCGCTCACCGTCGACGCACACGGGAGCGTCGCCTTCGACGCCGTCGTCAAGCAGGGGGAGAACGCAGGCAAGATCGTCTACTCCAAGCATAGCGACCTCGTGCCGAAGATAGCCACTGCCGATTCTCAGGCGATGTCAGACGACGACGAGGAGCAGAAGCAGATCGAGGAGACCACTGAACGGACCAAGGCCGCCTTGGAGAAGGTTGTTAACGTCCGCCTCTCTGCAGTGCAGCTCAGCCCAAGAACGTGCCGACTCATGATTCTGAGTCCAAGTTCATCAAGTATAAGCCGTCCCAGCAATCCGCGGCCTTCAATTCAGGTGCAAAGGAGAGGATCATTAGGATGTCAGAGGTGGCGGTGGATCCTCTTGAGCCACCAAAATTCAAGCACAAGCGTGTGCCCCGGGCATCTGGGTCACCACCTGTGCCAGTGATGCACTCGCCTCCAAGGCCGGTTACTGTGAAGGATCAGCAGGATTGGAAGATCCCGCCTTGCATTTCAAATTGGAAAAACCCAAAGGGTTACACGATCCCACTTGATAAAAGGTTGGCGGCTGATGGGAGGGGGCTGCAGGAGGTGCAGATCAACGATAACTTTGCAAAGCTTTCTGAAGCATTGTATGTGGCAGAGCAGAAGGCGAGGGAGGCAGTACAGATGCGCTCCAAGGTTCAGAGGGAACTTATGCTGAAGGAGAAGGAGAGGAAGGAGCAAGAGCTAAGGGCTCTTGCTCAGAGGGCACGCATGGAGAGGACTGGTGCCCCACCTGCACCATCAGGTGTGCCTGCTGGTGGCGGCAGGGGAGCAGTTGAGGGCTTGAGGCTGTCGATGAAGATATGGATATGGAGCGACCACGTGAACCGCGTGAGCAGCGCAGGGAGTCTAGAGAAGAGAGGGAAGCACGGATTGAGCGTGATAAAATTCGTGAGGAGCGCAGGCGCGAGAGGGAGAGGGAGAGGAGGCTGGAAGCCAAGGATGCTGCAATGGGCAAGAAGAGTAAGATCACGAGAGACAGGGATCGTGATATCAGCGAGAAGATTGCTCTTGGTATGGCAAGCACTGGTGCTGCAAAAGCTGGTGAGGTCATGTATGACCAGCGGTTGTTCAACCAGGACAAGGGAATGGACTCTGGCTTTGCCACAGATGATCAGTACAACATCTACTCTAAGGGTCTCTTCACAGCGCAGTCCACTATGTCCACGCTATACAGGCCTAAGAAGGACGGGGATTCTGATGTATACGGTGATGCAGATGAACAGTTGGAGAAGGTTATGAAGACAGAGAGGTTCAAGCCTGACAAGGGATTTACTGGTGCTTCAGAGAGGACTGGCAAGCGAGACAGGCCTGTTGAATTTGATAAGCAGGAAGAAAATGATCCGTTCGGTCTGGATCAGTTCTTGACTGAGGTGAAGAAGGGTAAGAAAGCTGTGGAGAAGATTGGCGGCGGAGGAAGCATGAAGGCGAGTGGTGGATCCTCAATGAGGGATGATTATGATGGTGGATCAGGGAGGTCGCGCATTAATTTTGAGAGGGGGCGCTGAGGTATTTGCTCTGCTTCTGCAGTTTTTGTCTGCTTTCTCGAATATTTTCTAGCAGGATGTCATTAGAAGCTGAACTCTGATAAGAAAGAGTGTGGCACCTGTACTGTTATAGCTCGTGTGCCTACTTTCAATGGTTGTGCTAAATAGTGTGTAATATATGGATCCTATGATGTCTAAGTACTATGTGTGTACCTGTTCATTATAGGATCTATGAACTTTGTTTAGTCATGTTCCATCAATTTTTATATTACATGTTATTGGGCTGTGAGATTTCATCAGTTACCCTTCTGGGATATGGATGGACTCAGTGTGGCTATTTGTTGCCTGGTATGTGATTCCCTGCACAGGTGCTCATTCTATTTATGAATTTTTTGGTGGTGCGTATTACATTCTTTCTTTCTGCTGTTATTGTGGGATGCTATTATGGTTCACGCGAAAGGGCCTCTAGCCGAGTTGGTTAGGTGGTCTGATTAGCACTCTTTAGGTCCTGATTCGATTCCCCGTGGAAGCGAATTTTAGGCTATGGTTAAAAAAATCCCATCGTCTATCCCACGCCAAAGCACAGGTCTAAGGCCCAGTCGTGGTCGTGGCCGTGTTCTCACATGGGCTACAGTGCCGTTGTGTATGGGTGGGGCATGGGTTCAGGGATTTTCTCGACCTGCGTGAGAATGTCTTCTTAATATATAATGCCCGGGGTTGTCTTACCCCCGCACGTCGAGTTTTTGTTTTTTTATTCATGGTTCACCGATGTACTCGATGAGATTTGGCTTTGTGTCATGTGGTCTGTGGTTATCTGTCACTAAATTTCCTAGATCAATGTACTTAGTTTGTGTGTAGTGATGTTCATGCTCTAGTTTATGGTTGACGGTCTTCTGTTTTTCTGCAGTGTACTTAATTTCTTATTGCCATTGTTTACGCTGTGACACTTCTCATTCCACAGATGTGGGTGGATCTACGTACTGTGAATACACGAATTGTCAGCAGCCTGTATTGAAATGACTGAACTGTTATGATCGTTACTTCAAGGTAGCCTTTACTGACTTTTAGTTCTTTTTGGCCCTTGTAAATTTTGGAGACCTGGAAATTTCCTAGATCAATGTACTTAGTTTGTGTGTAGTGATGTTCATGCTCTAGTTTATGGTTGACGGTCTTCTGTTTTTCTGCAGTGTACTTAACTTCTTATTGCCCTGCAGTGTACTTAACTTCTTATTGCCATTCTTTACACTGTGACACTTCTCATTCCGCAGATGTGGGTGGATCTACATACTGTGAATACACGAACTGTCAGCAGCCTGTATTGAAATGACTGAACTGTTATGATCGTTACTTCAAGGTAAATTTTAGTTCTTTTTGGCCCTTGTAAATTTTGGAGTCCTGGTTTCTACTATTGGTCCTGTAAACCTGTCCAGGATATTCTCATTTATACAACTTGTTCATTTTCGAAGAACAAAACCTTCCGAGAGCATTTTTTTGATAGAAATGTATCAAGTTGCTCAACCTATATTTGTTATTAAAACCTCATTAGTTTCTTTAAAAGAAAGTGATATTTCCTAATGACTGAGCATCTGAGCGATGAATGCATGGCAGATTTGCTATAACTATTAAGACCATTGCTTGATTGTTTGCATGAGCCACGGATGACTGCAACTGAGGCAAAGCAATTACTTTGCTTACTGTTATGTTCTAGTTGAGTTCTATTAGTAGAGTATATATCTTTCTGTGCATGCTTGCTACCACAGATTTGATGACAGTTTCGAATTATACCGAAGCAAATTCTCGTGTATGCAGGTACAAACAGATACGCAAACCTACACATGCTTTCTATATCCACAAACCTTGATCATAATGCTGCTATAACAGCTGGCTTAACCTGCGGCTGCAGGTACAAACAGATACGCAAACCTATTTTGGAAAATTATTGTAGTGGGAAGTGGGATCTGAAGATGTGTCTTATACTCTTCTTCAGTCATGTGGGGACTGTGGAGTGTGGACAGTCTGGTCAATTGTTGGTTGGCTGCAATTTTGGGGCACCCATTTTGCCCATGTGACCATGTGAATTACTGAATGCAGCTCATGTCTCTTATGCACGATCCACCTTGCTGACGAATCATCTGAACCCTGCGATCAAAGTAAGTTTGCAAGAAAGGGTACCCTATACTTTTGGACGACATTGTTAAATTAGATCTGTTATTTTATTGTTAGATAACTGTGAGCTCTTAATACGCTACAATCTGTGTTTTCCAACAAATAGATCCTCCTTGCGATCCTGGGTGACCAGGGAGCTCGACAGGAATTTTATTAATTATGAACTTTCTTCAGCTAGTCGCTCATGTATGTAATATCAGGCTGCACCACATATGTATGCTAAGCAAGTTGTGCCATGGTTAGGATTACGACGTTCTGTAAAAAAAATGGTGAGTTAAATGTGCTGGAGGTTCATTAATTTATGTGAGGGTTTCATTTAGGTGCATCAACTTTAAAAGTTGATCTTGAGATCCATAAACTTTTAAAGTTATTCACAGCAGGTTCATACCGGTCCATGTGTACATCTAGCAGTGACATGCATGCTGATTGGGCAGTTGCTGGTAGGGGTGAAAATGGCTAAGGTATACCTGTCGACGAGTACCGGATACTAAAATACCTTTTTTTAAGATGCGGATTCAGATACTTTTATATTTGAGACGGATACGAGCAATACTTGGATAGTACAATTTCGAATTTGGGTCGTATTCGGAGCGAGAAATAACCGGTAAATATGTGGATATTCAGATCGGATACGGGTACCCGACTACCTGTTTTTTATTTTTCTTGTTCATTTTTTTTTATAAAATCTTAACTTTTTGTATATGAACTTGGATGAAAATAAAGTTTATATGAAAATTGTGTAGCTTGAACAGATCTACAAAGTAACTTTGTAATACATCACATTTTTGTTTGAACGCATATTCATATTAAAATTATTGAAATAATGTCCAAACTTATATCGAAGTAATAGAATATGCATCATACCAATACTTCGTAGCTTATTAATGAACTATATATCACATACATTGGACTATCTTGTGTTGGTATTATACTATCTTATGTCATTTAGAAACTATCTTGTATTATATTAGACTATTATTATGTGATTCAAATCTTGTCATTACATTGAAATTATTGTGTTGGAATATGATCTCAACTTATTGCTATATTGTCATATTGATCTATGGTCTATGCAATGCTCGCGGTGTAAATGTCTTATGCGTGAACTCAATTCTAGTAAATAATAAGCAATTCATGCATTATTCGACAAGTATCTGTTATCCATATGTATCTGACCAAATAATATCTATATTTGTCACTTATCCGCTCGAATAAATATTCGGTCCTTGTATCCATATATGTCCTATTTCTAACTATATGTATACCATCCCGAATATGATTAAAATACATTAGGGTAGGATACAGAGTGGCCTACTATCCATTTGTATTTGTCCTGTTTTCACCCTTAGTTGTTAAGACATTTCATGAAACAAGTTGAAGTGTTGATCTAGGGCTTCTCTGTTGAGCCGAGTTGAAAGCAGTAGACCTCAAAATAGTTTGAGCTGAGAACAAGGAAGTGCCAAAATAACATCATGGAGAGTCTCACGCTCATGAACGTCTCGCACAGGCAGGTAAAGGTCACGTTGACAAGATAGAGTTAGGGGTGAGGTGTTCAATCTATAGGTCATGTACTTCTATAATGTAGAGTTCGAACCACGTGATAGAGGGAAGTTCATCTCCACCGCCGTGGAATATAAGAAGATATATTCCACATGTGCTCCCAAGGAAGCAAGCTGTGAGGTGCACTGAAGGAGCCGATGGAACCTATCCATCTCCTCCTAGTTAAGAACCCTTGCACTCAACAGTGAATCAACACAAAAGCAGCACACATGGCATCGCACTGGGCTGAAAGATGGAATCACTATGCTAGCTTGGGGTGGCAACGATAGATAGAGTGCTTGTTTGTAACTGCAGTGGAATGTGTGAATGGAGGAAAAGATGGACCACAAGCCCAAGATTAAAGGTGTCCTCTCCCATCCCCCAAGGTTATGAAAACGATAATACGTTGAAACGCTCATGGCTTGACTTTTAAACGTTTAAACGAAGTTTTAAACAACATATGAAAAATGCTAATATGTCATAATTTCAGACAACAACATAAAGTTAAATACCAAAACGGAGAGGTTAGTGGCTTACCACCAAAACTTCATCCATGAGCCGGATTGAACCCAAAAGTAACTAACAGGCTAGGCCGAAAAGTAGCTAATGGTCTAAAACACATGAAACACTGTGTTTTACAGTTTAGAACGCCAAAACGTGGTTTCAACCTCTAGTTAGCGTTTTGGCGTTTAAACATAGTTTAAACGTCGTTTAAATGTAGTTTTAATAACACTGATCCCCTTTTCCCCCCCTCTCCCACAACTATCAAGAATAATACCCAAAACACAATAGGAATCATGGGTTTCAAGTGTCGTGTGACATGACTACTCTCCCTTATTCTCTCTCTTTTCTCTCGCAACTATCGAGCACAGCTCCTGAAGCATCACACTACTCTTGAAATTTAAGTTGTATGACATGACTAACGCCTAATGCTTCAACTTTAAGTCAGTCTGAGGTGCCATTTGATAACTAGCCTTTGGGTGAGTGGTGCGACAATGAGGCCTAGAGGCAGCACCCACGGAGCGGCTAAGCCATGGTATATACCAGTTCTATCATGGTGGGTCATGGCCACCTTGTCATGGTCTGTCCTTCCCTCTGTGTCACTACTTAGCCATGATCTACTAGTTGTTACATATCCCCTTGCGCTAACGGCTAGAGAAGCATCAACAATCCTTATATGCATGATGTGTTTGTCCTATCAAGTGTTTGTAGGAAGATTGGTCCCACCTAAGACCTCCTCGATCTATAGAGGGCTTGAGGGCCACTATCAGTGCTCAAGGGAAGACATACTTTCAAATACTAGCAAAGGGTCCTCCATGTATGAACAAAAGCTTGTTCTGGAGTAGGCTTATTCGGGAGCTAGACTGGCATTCCTTAGGCCCTTCACTCTAGAGACCAAGTCTCAAACCAGCCAGTTCTCGGAGGCTTGCAAAGGTCTCTCGACGCTCCTCATGACGCCATCATGGCGTCCCGACCTCGATGCCACGTGCTTCTCAAACCAAGTTGGCACGTAACACTAGCCAATTCAGGTAATACTCGCGCTTATCGTGTTTATTATGAGGGACAACATTACAATAAAAGATATCACTATTGCTAAATCTGAGACCATAGGTGTCCCTCTGAACATTGTATGCAACGTGTGAATATATTCATTATAGCCACATCTGGAGCTGCGGACGTATCCATAAGCATTAATTCAAAGTTGTAGTTTTATGGTTCAATTGTAGTAAAAAAATATGACAGACGTACCATTACATTCTTGAGCTGTAATAAATTTTTTATTACCATTAGATCATCTATAATTGGGTTATAAATTTATTTGTTGAATAGTTTTAAAACAATATTCCCGATTATGGTATCACAAAATCCTTTCTCTATAGCCTGACCCGTCCCCCTCTAAAAAAAGCCGGCCCAATCTGACCCATGCAACAGAAAGATATATACTATTGTCTTTTAGCCTCTACAACCCATGGAATATGTATGAACCATGATTTTTTTTATCTAAAACTTTATCTAACCCTAAAAATACTCGATCCAATCTAAAAAAATTCTAACCCAACATATCGAATAAAATGGTATAGACCAACTTGACCTGACCCAACACACGGGTAATACCCTTAAGGCCTTAACGGCTTAACCCGAGTTTGAGTTTGAACAGGTCTAACCGTACGATATGCGGCCATGTGCTCATCTGATATGGGCTATCAAATCGCCTTCAAGAAAGAAAAGGACTATCAGGCCCGTGTGGCTTTTCCCTGGCAACTTGGTTGTGCTTCTTGCACAGGATATATATAGATATCTAGCGGTCTCCAGTGAAGCGAGTGTGACGTTTCACTCGTGGCCACCACCCAAAAGAAACCGAAGAATATTTCGTTTCGCGCTATAGCGTAGCATCCATGAACACAAGTTGGTTCGGGGTCGTAGTCGTCCAGGCCTCCAAGGTTTAGCGCAGCGCGACCACAGAACCGTCTCCTCGGCGCCCTGGGGGGTTGTCCTTCGCCCACCCAGCCCAGTTTTCCTTGGCTCGAATCCCTGCGCCGTCCATGTCGCTGTGATTCGGATGCTCACAATCTCGCCTCCGATATATATCTATCACGAGGACGCCACTGCATGCGCCCCCCTCGTCGGCGCCACACAGGAACGATTCCGCTACGCAGTGCAGGCAGATTTTGTCGTGACCCGTATCCGTCCTTTGCCATCATCGATTGTCAAGAGGCGCGTATCATGGACGGACCCAAAGAAGATCTGAGCGACGATCCACGGGGGAGGGTCAAGCAGGCAGAAAATAAAGAAGGGCGTGTGAAAAACCGGCACACGAACCAGCGGCCGCGTACGTGCGCCGGGCACGTCCAAAGATCGCGCCCGGATTCGGCGGTCGCTCGGTCGCCGCCGCCGGATCCCCGCGGCCTCCACTCGCCGACTCGTGGACGCAGGGTCGCGGCGTTTCGACGCGTCCAACTGCCGGCTCGCGCGCGCCGGCCAGTGATGACTAACTTGCCTTTCCAAAAGGCAGCTGCCCCTCGCTCTGCTGGCAACCAGCATGTTACAAGTCTACCGCCCATGTGGATTGTGAATCTGGCAGATTATTGTTCACATTTTCTACTATAGTCTGAAGACGAACTAGTAATAAAGAAAAATATGTTCAGTCATAAGTAAGTTTGGATTCATAGATGAATGAAGCCTGAAAATAAAGCAAAAAATTGTGCGTCTGTCATTTAGCATGCAGCTCTCTCTGAATAAAACACACACATTCGTATATCAATACGTGCTATATGCTATTCGATCACGACCACAGATGGAGTAGAGTAACGGTGCCAGTGCCACCAACCAGAGCCTAGCTACATACCACGCTAGTTAACGGTACCAACAAGCTTTTGAAAGGAGCGGACAGGAATTGTTAGAATTACCGTATTATTTTAATTCCATAAATTAACATTATGATGATGACATATGATAAATAATTAACCATATAAATCGTGATCTTAAATTAATCCATACCAATATAAATCAAGAGAACATAGAGCATGTGAATTGTATAAATCATATAAATACGATAAACATGTATACTAACTGAACAAATGAAAATAAACAGATAGAAACATAAATAGCATGACTGTAAAATTAAAACAGACAGATTTATCATATTATAATAAGACATAACAGATAAGATAAAATCATTCGTAAATATGAAACAGCATAGATGAATATATGAAACATATATAATCTCCAGAACACAAAACAGTAAGTAAATAAACTGATCATACCCTCCTATGCGCTCTGATGATCCAGATCCTTGGTCAGCTTCCTTTGTCATGTTGAAGATATTTTGGGCAGTCGCGTAGACGCTCCCCAAAAACCTAATTGCCGATCCCCCGTGCAAGGTCTCGAACGGCACCGGCTTCGGAGGCACCTGCCCTCTCGCTTCTCTGTTCGCGCAGAGTCACGAGATGGAAATACCCTCACTCGGGCGGCTGGACTGTGAGACTGAAAGTGTTTCTCGCGTGTACCGAGTGACAGGGGTGCTCCTGTATTTAACCTCTCGCAGAGGGAAGTTGAAGGAGAAAGGTCGCCGAGTCACACCAAAAGTCGGCCAGCTCTCGCCGAGTCATGCCATGAGTCGGCCAGCACTCGCCGAGTCATGCCATGAGTCGGCCAGCTGAAGGAGAAGGGTCACTCGGCTGGCTGACGAAGAGACAAGGTCACTCGACTTGGCTGGCTGACGAAGAGACAAGGTCACTCGACAGACGTATCTATATATCTACCTTGGGCAGGCCGATCCTCCCAAAACAGATGCCTCTCCCAGTGCACCCACAAGCGAAACAAAACAAGGCTAATCGACGTTCTGAAGAAACCGACAACGTCTTCTTAATGACAGGCACGACGTGCGCCATAAACAAGGCCTGCGTGCGTGCGTGACACCATACCGGAGAGCCCTGAAAGAACCTGGGATCTCAAATCCTCAGAGAGAGAGAGAGAAAAAAGGTCGGTGGACGGAACGCCCCAGATGCCGCTGAGAACTTGTTCGTTTGTGTCGGATTGGTGGGTCGGAACGATTCCGAGCCGGATTGTTTCTCTAATTTATATAAACTTTGATTAGCCGGAACGATTCCGGGTAGATGTAACCGAACAAGGCCTGATGGTATAAAGAAACCGGGCAGATCGAACAGGATCTCTGCAGAAAACTGCGAGGCGCAGTGGCCCCGAGGAAACAGACCACATGCTCGCCATTCCTCCGTGGTAAAAGAGACAACACATCCTTGTTTAACTAGTCGCGGCGACTGGTTGGGGTTTGCTTTCGGAGCGCGACGTCAGTGGTCAGCACGCGGACGGAAGATGGTGGCGCTCTCAACAGGGCGTACAACAGCATGTCAGCATGCAGCGATGCGATGGAACTCCGACCACCACTATCAGTGTGTACCTTCCTCAGCATCAGCCATGACGACCCCTCCAGGACCCTGAAAGCGTCAGCAGCAGAATAGAAACAGACGGCCATCAGGGCAGGGCAGTTGATGTCACGAGGCTCGCTCGCTCGCTCGACATGAAACGAAGGACGGCCCACTATCAGCATCAGAGCAAATCATTGGTAGGGCCTATCGTCATGATGGCAATTTCAACACGCAGGCTAGGCTACGGGCGTTTATTATAGCGACAGAGCTGTCGAGGTCGAGCTCATAATATCTAGGAGCACGACGATCATGGCAACTGGCAAGCAATGGAACAGTGACGTTGACGAGCAGCCGCCAGGGGGTGGGTGGGGGCACGAACCAAGCAAATGCCGATCGAATTCCCAGGTCTCCTCCAGTAGCTTCTTGATATAAAATAGCAGAGGGCGTGGGACGGAGGAAAGGGGTAGTGGTGGTGGTCTACACTACAGGTCTACAAAAATAACTCTGGAGTGCTAAAAACAATGGGAGGGGGAGAAAAATAGCGGAATTGAGTTTTGGATCCACTACAACTCATAATTAATGGCCGGTTGAGCCATTGAAGCTTCCGGGCATAGGCAGCACGCACCAGCGCCGCCGCCATTCCTTGGTCTGAGCTGAAAAAATGGAACGGAAGATGGCAAAGTAAATAACTGGAGACTTGGGTGCCACTGCC
This sequence comes from Zea mays, assembly GCF_902167145.1. Classification (NCBI taxonomy): domain Eukaryota; kingdom Viridiplantae; phylum Streptophyta; class Magnoliopsida; order Poales; family Poaceae; genus Zea; species Zea mays. The sequence goes on along the minus strand of NC_050100.1, from coordinate 217,329,007 downwards.
AAAGAACCATCCGGAGCCTGCTGACTGGAGTCAGTGTGCAGTCAGTTCCTGTGCAATCAGTTACTACCCATCACTGCTATACTAGGTCTGGATGTGCTCCTCAACTGCCCCAACTCTGGATGCCGCCCCCATGCCAGATCAAGTTCCAAGGAATAATCGGCAGGTTCTTTACTTGATTTTACACGAGCGCTCCTGCAGCAACTTGTGAATATCACCCACGGGACGCTACGCTTTCCCTCGCTGGCCATGGCAACTTGATGGTAAGGAATGACCTAACAAACATGTCCGTCAGTACGGTGCGGGGCTGTCCTTCAAATACCAGTGCTACAAGAGGGTAACAAATGGCGGAGCATCATCCCTCGGTCCTGCCAGCGACCGATACAAGTACAGCTTGTCAACGGTCTCCCCCTCCCCTTCATCTTCGGAGTGGTCCTTAATTACTTCGACCACCAGATTTTGCATCTGCCGAGCTACATCTCTACAGCCCCTCATCGTCAGCCTGCATGAGTTCATCCATAGGAACCTCATGTTGTAGAAGTAGTCCAGTCCGGAGAGCAGCCCCCTGTCACTGAAAGGGCTGTCTCTGACCTCAAGCTTCTGCAACTTGGTGCACCCCTCGAATACATACTGGAGGGACATGTCACTGTTCCCGGCGAAGGCGACGGAGAGGGTCTTTATTAGCTTCCCATGTTTTCCAATGTGCGCAAAGGCTTTATCGGTAAGCAGGCCAGAGACCGAAAGCCTGGTGAGTTTCTTGCAGTTCATCACAATTGCGCCAAAACCTTCGTCCATGGGCTCCCCGGTGACCCGGTCAGGGCGGTGGCGGCCCATAATGCAGAGGCGGAACACTACAAGCTCGGGACAGTTCTTCGACATATCAATTACTGCTGCATTTGTCATCCGCTGGCAAAAGTAGAGGATTGATTCTAGCTTCCGGCAGCCTTTTGAGATTGCCTCAAGACCGACATCTGAGACCGAACCCTCAGAATCCTCAGAGGCATCCAAAGGAAAAACTCTCAGCTCACGGAGATCAGAGCATGCATCAGCCACAGCACGTAGGCCTTCATCGCCAACAGTATCAAGGACCTAGAATAAGAAATTAAACACCAATGCCTATATCTTAATTGCCAGTGCACACAAAAAATGGTAAATGCATCAATGAAAATATGGAAGGCAGCTCACCCAAAAAGTGCGAAGATTGGTGCAGTTGCGAATAACTGGCTTGAGTTCCGCAGCGGTTAGGCTTGCAAAGCTGAAGTTTAGTGACGTGAGCTTGGCACAGACAGGGTAGATCGCTGGGAGGTATTCTGGATCGACCTCCCGGAAACCTGATAGACAAATGAGAGACCTGGATGCAGCAAAAGATGTAGCAAGCTCAGTCACAGCCAAACCCCCACCAGGGGCGCCCTCAGATCGGAATGCACCGGTTCCAAAGTGCGTGAGCTGGGGTGCTCTTGCCATGAGACGGCGCAGCTGCTCTACTGACACATGGTGGTTCACACGCAACTGGCGCAGAGCCGGTGAGCGTGCGACAAGTGCCTCCAGGGCCTCAAAGTTGAACGGGACGCTGACACAGTCGAAGACAAGCGACTCCAGAGAGGTGTTGCACTCTGGGAACTTGGAGATCCAATCCACCAGCTCGTCCTCATCATCCTCGACGTAGTCTTCAATCAGATCCAGCACACGAAGATGCCTACAAAACAGAAAGCACCAACCGTGAGCGTGAGATACCAGTACTACTCTTAAATGCTGCTATATTAGTGCTCCTACTCCCCAAAATAAGGAAGAGCAGACTGCGTGCAACTGGAAGTACCCCAAACCTGAGCGTAACCAAATTAATTAACGAGACTGTTCTGCTAAGGACCTAGGGCTAATAGAGTTAATAAACTTTGGCAGTAGAATTCCACGGACTTCCCATGGCAAGATTCGGCTGTGAGAGTAGCAGGTGTCACTGTCTGGTGACTAGAAAGTCAAGCACATAAATAAACGATTTACCGGTAATTTTGACAGGAAGGCGTGTAGCGATCAGAAACCAAGCAATACGTCCATAAAAGGTCGTCGAGATCAGATTCTGATCCATGGAACGGCCGGACCAATAAAACTGGAAAGCGTAAAGGGCTAGGCGCGCACATTAAATAAGGCGGAATTGCGTGGCGCAGCTAGGATCGAACGAATGCACGAATGGCATAGTATGATACCCTCCGAAAGCGAGGAGAGGTGGTAAAATACTCGTCTGGATACCGGCGCGAGGCCGCTTAGATTCACAGCCCCCGCGTGCAACAGAGCATAGTACAAAAGGCCAGTGTGCTAGGGCGACGTACCGGCAGCGCTCGGCGACGACGGCGAGCCCGAGCGTGCTGAAGCCGTCGCAGCACACGAGGGAGAGGTCCCTGAAGCAGGGGAAGGAGGTGGCGACGAGCGCGAGGTCGTCGTCGGAGACGGTCATCCGCTTGAGGCAGATGCGCTCGAGGCAAGGGTAGGCGGGGCCGAGCGCGGCCACCCAGGGGGAGACGTAGGCGCCCCAGCCGTAGGGCACGAGGCTGAAGTCGGCGAAGCGGGGCTTGCCCTTGAGCACGACGGCGCGCAGGCCGCCGAAGCGCTCGACGGCGCGGCGCGGCGAGACGGCGTAGCAGTTGCCGATGAAGAGCTCGCGGCGCGTCTGCGCCTCGGCCTGGTACCAGGAGCGGCAGACGAGCGAGGCGGCGTTGCGGTCGCGCGCGGCGGTGAGGAACTGGAGCACGGTCTCGAGCACGTTCCCCAGCACCTGGTCCGGCGGCGCCCGCCTGCCGCCCCCGCCCCTCAGATCCGGCTCCCACCTGTCGCCGGCGCCGGCGCCGGGGTCGTCCTCCGACATCTGCGACGGCGGGGAGTCGGAGTCGTCGTCCTCCCCCGCGTCCCGCATGCCGGACGCGGAGGAGGAGGAGAAGGAGGAGGAAGGCGAGGCGGAGCACGCCGTGGGTGGCGCTAGGGTTAGGGATTGGGGGATCTGGGGAGCGGAGGCGCGGTGGGGGACGGAGGAGGTGGAGGACGAGTGAGGCGTGCTCATGTGAGACTGGGAAAAAATGGATTAAATAATGATTAGATCTGAGAGCGAGGGAGAGGCGGACTGCTGGGCTCGACGCAGCGATGGAAATAAAGCCCCCTCTTCTCCTTTTATTCTTGCGGTCTCGCCTTTCTCCCGTTTGGCTGCTTCCGGTACTCTCCTCTCCTGAATGAAACGAACGGAACGGAGATCAGACCCACCGGACGCAGACGGCGGCCGACGACGGCTGAGAAAAGAACAGGACGATACGCCATTACGCTACGCAGACGTCTGGTAGCATGGGCTTGTAGCTTGTTCCTTTCTTCTCTGGGTCAGACGCCCGAGTACTCCTGTCGCTTATTACGCCCATCCCGCCGCCGGTGCTTGTTTCGCCACCAAAGAATATAGGTCACGCTGTATTCTAACCTAATATAATTCTGGGAATAATATACGAATAGTAAAATTTCGGGATGGATACAGTACTAGATCGGATAATAATTTAGACGAGTAAACAGACATGTATAAAAAAATTCGAGTTATTTTGCTACAATGATCCGATAACCGGTTTGGGTTAGAGATATCCAAATGGGCCGCCCGGCCCGGCCCGGTGAAGCCCGGCCCGTTTTGGGCCCGTCCCGCCAGGCACGATTAGAAAACCGGGCCGGGCCGTATAGGCACGCAGGCTCAATTTTCTGTCCGAGCCCGGCCCGCAGCGGGCCTAAACGGGCCGGGCCGGTCCGTTTAGCACGAAAAAAGCGGGCCGAAAAGCGGGCTATGCGGGCCGGTAAGTACGTTTTAGTGTAAAAAAAAGCGGGCTTAACGGGCTTAGAGGTAAACGGGTCGTGCCGGGCTAGCCTACCGTGCCTAGTTTCTTGTCCGAGCCCGGCCCGCTTATTCGTGTCGGGCCGACCCGGGCCCGCATAGAATCAGGCCGTGTCGGGCTCGGACCGGGCCCAAACAACGGGCTTCGTGTCGGGCTCGCGGGCCTCGTGCTTATTGGACATCTATAGTTTGGGTACGTGTTCGGTTTTCACCTCTAAAAGCATGCAGTGCAAGTAACAGGACCATTCTTCACTATTGGTAACAGAACTATCTCCAGTAGACTTCTTATCCTCTTTATCTTACTCCCTATTTTTAAACTTTTCTCTACAAACAGTACATCTATAGTACAAAGCAATACACGGCCACATGCACGATGCCTACCCGACGGATCCTCCACACACGGAAGGGCTCCAGCAGTCCAGCCTCCAGCGGAGCCGGACTGTCGGAGTGGTTTTAGGCTATTCACAATAGTGGTTTTGTGCACATTTGCCACATCATATTTTTGTAGTGCTATGACATATCATTTAAGAGGGTTAAGTTTTATGGGATGAAATTAATTTCATGAGGATAAAACCATGTCAAATCGTTTACAAGGTCTTGCAAACCGCGTGAAACCTTCATTAAGAGTAATTTATTTCGTATTCACATAATTTACTAGCTTATATTGACCATTGAGTTGCGACATTTAATTGATATGTTAGCCTATAAAATAGCGACGTAAAATATTGTATCGACATACATTATTTCATTCATAGTTTTATAGTACTTATGATAATAATAATGTGACAGTGTTGAAAAGGTTGCTACTAATATCCTTATGCGAAGCCATCGTTCGCGCGCGGCTCCGGCGCTCCGCCTTCATGCTTTTTTCGCAGAGAAACAAGAATCCACTCCTTCCTCTCCTCGTCAGCATGAGCCCACACAACGAGCCCCACCAAACTGGTCCCGAGTCCTGGCTCGTACGGCCTACCCCTACTGCTGAAAGCTACAGTGACAGGTGAAGCACTGTTGCGGAGCATGGCTTTTCTCCTGCCGTGCAACGCGCACACTGTTGAGTGCTCAATCATGCGGAGTACCGGGGCCCGGGCACCCACTGTTCAGCCACACCACGAGAGCTGGTGTTCGAACCAAAATTGAGCGGCGGACTGTCCGGCCCTGAGGCCGGACGGTCCGCGGTCCGGACGGTCCGCGCCTGTGGGCCGGACGGTCCGCGCGTGCGCAGAACAGATTAGGGTTCCGAGTTTTGTGCTACGGTTGTTAGCTATATTCGCGGGATTAGCTCGGAATCAGTTGTGTAAAGGGTCCAGCCCCCCTCCTCTATAAATAGAGAGGTCTACGGCCGATTTGTAATAATCAACAATCGAATCAATACAATTTTTACTCGCATTTTATCCTAGGAGTAGTTCTAGTCTAGTTTAGGTTTAGCCACTCGATCCCCAAATTCTCCGCCTCTCCTCGACTCTACGTCGATTAGAGGAGTCTAGGTCGGCCTGCCCGAGCCTAGACACCACCTAGGATCTCTACTCCCCGACGGGGTCCCTCCCGGGAGCGAGATCCAGGCGCCGTCGGCGATCTTCCGCCGTCCCTGCGTACGTGCGGACCGTCCGGCCCCAGGGCGCGGACCGTCCGGCCGTCAGGCAGAAGTCCCAGCAGCGCACCAGGCCGCGGACCATCCGGCCCCAGGCCGCGGACAGTCCGCCCTTGCGCAGAGAGCACCACCGCACCTCGCACCAGGCCGCGGACCGTCCGGCCCCTGCGCGCGGACCGTCCGCCCCTGTGCAGAGGGCACCGCCACGGTTCTTGTTGAGTGTTTGGCGCTCCAAAAAGGCGTCAACATACTTTTGGCGACTCCGCTGGGGACGACATATCTAAGCTCATCAAATCGGCCCTCAATGGCCGGTTCAAGGGATAGCTCTGATATTTCTCCAAGCAACATCATAGAGCCGACTTGGGAAACCTTGCCGGCTGACGAGCAGCTCCAGTTCGAGGAGCACAAGGAGCGGATGATCCAGGAGGCGAAAGCAAAGTTCTTGGCCAACTTCAAAGTGGACAGGAACAACAAGGTCGTCCGACATCGGGCAACGGATCCGGCTTCGCTCGAACCCACGCCAGATATCCCCAATGTAAGTAATACCAACGATCTGCAATCTCTTAGAAATTATGTAGAAGATCAGCGTGAGCAAATGCAGAACATCATAGGGGGTATGCAAAGCGATCTTAAGAGACTAGTACGTGCATTTGATAAATCTAGTACCGCAAATTTTCCTTCGCACGAGGTTGAGTTAGGAGATAACGCGTGTAACACATCGGCTACAGGTTGTCACGACCAGTCACAACCCCTTTATGGGATGCCGATGGACACATACCCTAATCAACCGCAAATCGGCAGCAAACCAGCCGATCTGCACATGCCCGGACCGTCCGCACGTGAGCGCGGACCGTCCGGGCCAGCAACAGTCGGGCCTATTTTTAATGAGTTACCTAGATATGCGCCCGAGCCACCACACACGGCACAGAACCTAAACTACCCAGTCGGACCGTCCGCGTACAACAACGGACGGTCCGCACATAATCACGGACGGTCCGGGCCAATGTCCGGACAGTCCGCACATGACCTTTTTGAGGAGGATTGTTACCGGAATCCTCACCCGTCCCAGCAACACTTCCCATCGCACTATACAATGCATCAACCCATTAATTCAAGGTCCAGAGCCCAGGAAAGCTTTCCGGCCCCACCCAGGAGGCCGGAAAGAAACGATCAAACCTATGACCCATATAGGGCAAATGAAAATGCACCACGTAACTCAAACCAATGGGGGGAAAGACAGCATGCTAATATCCAGCCAACCCCACCTATGTTTGACCAGAGAGCCGGTGGTCTAGCACCGGCTGCCATTGATATAGTAAGGGAAGAGATAGCCGGGGCGTTCCGAGATAAGCTCGGAGTAAGCATGGTCCCTGGGGGGCAATCATATCGGAAACCTTATGACAGCCGATTTGATCACCACCCATACCCACAGGGAACCAGGATACCCGAATTCGCAAAATTTTCGGGTGATCAAGGGAAAAACACACGCGAACATATAGGCCAGTTCTTAGCACAATTGGGAGAATTGGCCGACACAGAGGCATTTCGCGTACGTTTATTTTCATTATCGCTAACAGGAACCGTGTTTGCATGGTATGCCACTTTACCTCCTAATTCCATTTCATCATGGGGGGATCTAGAACAAAAATTTCATGATCATTTTTTCTCCGGTGACTCTGAGTTGGATTTGGTAGATTTAGTGTCGTTGCGACAAACAAAAGATGAATCAGTTAATGATTACATCCGGAGATTCCGAGATACGAGAAACCGATGCTTTCAAATTCATTTAGCAGAGAAACAGCTAGTAGGATTAGCCTTTAATGGTCTGCGATATTATTTAAAAGAAAGATTAGAAGGCATCCAATTCTTTACACTAGCACAATTACACCAGAGAGCTTTGGCTTGTGAAAGCCGAAGCAAAGAAACTGCTAAAACAATTCGTCACAACGTACATGTAGTAGAATGCGACCAAAGTAGCTCAGAAGACGAATCAGCAGAGGTGTATGCTGCTGAAATGGTTTGGCCAAAGCAGGCCAAATCTTCGGCTTGTGCCTCCTTACAGCCGGTTCAAAAGAAACGGCAAGAGGAGGTTAAGTTTACATTTAACGTTGGTAAGTGTGATAAAATATTCGATGAATTACTTAAGAATGGCAACATTAAAATAAATCACACTGTTCCATCCGCCGACGAGCTAAAACGTCGTGCATATTGCAAGTGGCATAACTCATTTTCTCATGCCACTAATGATTGTAATGTATTTCGGCGACAAATTCAATCGGCCATTAACGAAGGACGATTGAAATTTCAGGAAATGCAGGTGGATACAGAGCCCTTTCCGATGAACATGATTGACTTCGAGGGCAAGAAAGTCCTGATTCGGCCAAATACAGCTGATAAAGGCAAAGGCAAGGAAACAATCATCGGCAATGCTAAAAGGGCCGATGGGGATTGTAAAGCTTCTTGCAGGAAAGTGGTGGCCGAGAAGACTCCCGATGGAGGGGAGACCCTAAAGGTGACCATCACAGCCTCTAGCACTGGGGGGCAAGCGCAGACGGGAAGACAGTTGCGGGAACCCGTGCTGCGCATCACGGACAGTCCGCCGTCCAGACGCGGACGGTCCGACGCTTCGCCGGACGGTCCGGAGGACTCTGGCGGACAGTCCGGCCGTGCTCAGGACCCGCAGCGACCACGTACCTTCAAACCACGACGACCCGAGATAGGTACGTGGAAAACAAATACATTTAAAGCAGCTGGTCGGCTGATCAAGCCTGGCCCGACTTTCGATCAATTGTTGTCTAAATACGTGAAAAAGAAGGCCGGCCCCAGTGACCGGCCACCAAAGCGACCCCGCTCACCCATTCATGAGCAACGTCAGGTCAGGCCGATTGGACCACCTCACCAATCGGATGAAATGAAAGGTCCTATTGTACAATTGAGACCTAACATGCCGACATGGACACCTCCACCCCCTTATCCATCTATGTCATATCCATACACATACTTACCTCCACCATATGTCCCAAATCAAATGTGGGGCATGCCACCATATCCATTTGGGATGCCACAGTACCCCGCCTGGGGGGCACCCCAAACATCCGTTTTTGATAGGTTGGCGCCGCCAGTGCAAGACCGATTGAGCGCTGCTGAATCTGGTCACCAGGCACAGGCCCAACAAGATTGCCGGACTACTCGGCCTCCTAAGCCGACCAATCCGGCAGGGGGGCATATGCCTGTAGCAACTCAAAGAACAACGAAAAAAGATATCATCAAAATAGGCACTGCAGATGTTGTCATACAGGGGGACAATAAAGGGCCGATGATTTTTGGTGAATCGGCCAACACAACCAAAAAGGATAACACAACCAAAAAGGATACGGCTATCGTCAAAACAGCCGATCCAAAATACTCCATGCCTCGATGGTGCCCGGCAGGATTGACACGATCCCAAAAGAGAAAATTACAGCGCCTAAGAGTGAAGGAGAGCCAGGAGAAAGAGGCGGAAAAGATATTCAATGACACGCATCCACTATACCCGCCACCGCAAAAGAAATGGAGACCAAAGGCCGTCGAGAAAAAACAAATGGCCACGGAAATAGAAAGTCAATCTGCACCAGGCGCGGACCGTCCGGCCTCTGCGCACGGACCGTCCGGCTTTCACCAGGAAGCGTCTGGACAACCTGCACCAGGCGCGGACCGTCCGGCCTCTGCGCGCGGACCGTCCGCCGTTCACCAGGAAGCCTCCAACGACATGACAACATCAATGGAAGAGGACGACCTGCTGGGAGAAGACCTGGTCGACTACGAGGCTTCTCCAGAACGCCCAGGTATGGATGTAAATATTATTACATTTTCTGCCGATTGTACTATCATCGGCGACGATGAACCTGTTGTTGCCCAGTTTGATTTTGGTCCTAAAGAAGCCGCCTTTACTAAACCAAAGGAATCGGTAAATCATTTAAAGCCGCTCTTCGTGCGCGGTCACATTGATGGGATACCGATTGCTAAGATGTTGGTAGACGGAGGGGCGGCTGTAAATCTAATGCCTTATTCATTATACAGAAAATTGGGAAAACAAGATGACGAACTTGTCAAGACCAACATGACCCTCAGCGGTGTTGGAACTGATAGTTCGATCAAAGCCAGGGGAGTCACGTCCGTTGAATTAACCATCGGGACTAAGACCCTTGCTGCTGCATTCTTCGTCGCTGATGTAGAAGGAAATTACAGTTTAATTCTAGGCAGAGATTGGATTCACGCCAATCAATGTATACCTTCTACATTACATCAAATGCTAATACAATGGGTAGGCGATGACATAGAACAAGTACATGCTGATGTATCGGCCTGCATCGCTGTGGCCGATGCCCCTGTACTCTGGACTTATGAGACTGCTACATGTCTCACAGGAGTAGACTTTTCTGATTATCAATTCATAAGTATAGATAAGAAAGGTTTCATTCCTGTAATGCTAGAGCCGATGGAGAATCGGCTAAATCCTAAATAAAGTTAAATGATGAATACACACAAAGTTCATGAGTCTTTGGTCACGGACAGTTCGGCCGCCAAGGCCGGATGGTCTGGTCTTTCACAAAAGAGTTCGGACTTTAAGACCGAACATCTACCACAGCGAAAAAACAGTATTACGGATGATCCGGTCCCCGAGACCGGAAAGTCTGCCATCACGCAAAGATCATCTGATTCCTCTGTGGGGGACATGATAGAGGAATTCAGAGATCTTGATAAACTAGGACAGGGGTTTACATCGGCCGATCCTTTGGAGGAGATTGACATAGAAGATGGTAAAACTCCAAGGCCGACTTTTGTAAACAAGACCCTGGAGACCGATTCTAGAAATGAGATGATCGGTCTATTGAAGGAATATTCAGATTGTTTTGCTTGGAATTACACTGAAATGCCTGGACTAAGCCGAGAAATTGTCGAACATCGGCTGCCTATTAAGCCTGGTTTCAGACCTTTCAAGCAGAAAGCTAGAACATTTCGTCCAGATCTTCTCCCACAAATAAAGGACGAAATCCACCGGCTGCTAGAAGCTAATTTTATTAGACCTTGCAGATACGCAGAGTGGGTCTCCAATATTGTGCCGGTGGAGAAGAAGGAGTCAGGTAAGCTTAGAGTATGCATTGATTTTCGTAATTTAAATAAAGCAACTCCTAAGGATGAATATCCCATGCCCATAGCCGATACATTAATCAATAATGCATCAGGAAATAGAATTATTAGCTTCCTTGATGGTAATGCCGGATATAATCAGATTTTCATGGCCGAAGAAGATGCGTCTAAAACGGCCTTTATATGTCCAGGCTTCATTGGTTTATTTGAATGGGTTGTCATGACATTCGGTCTTAAAAATGCTGGTGCTACTTATCAGAGGGCTATGAATCTGATCTTCCATGAGTTGTTAGGAAACACTGTGGAAGTCTACATTGATGATATTGTAGTCAAATCGGCTGAGTTTAGTTCTCATATAGCTGATTTGCGCAAAGCCTTTGATAAAATGCGTTGGTATGGTTTAAAAATGAACCCACGTAAATGTGCTTTTGGAGTGTCGGCTGGTAAGTTTTTAGGATTTGTCATCCATGAACATGGTATAGAAATAGACCCTGACCGAATCAAGTCTATTCGGAATGTGGGGCCTCCGACGTGTAAGGTCGAAGTGCAGAGGTTTCTTGGCAAGGTGAATTATTTACGAAGGTTTATTTCTAACTTAGCCGGGAAGATTGATGCCTTCACCCCTATCCTTCGGCTTAAGAATGATGCTGAATTCACTTGGGGGGCAGAGGAGCAGAAAGCATTTGATCTCATTAAAAAATACTTGTCTTCGGCTCCCGTGTTAAAAGCACCACAAGTAGGAGCACCCTTCAGATTATACATTGCAGCTGAAGACAAGGTTATTGGGGCTGTTCTGACACAAGAAACTGAGGGGAAGGAGCATGTGGTGACATATCTAAGCCGAAGGTTGGTGGATGCTGAAACAAGGTACACTTTTATTGAAAAGTTATGCTTATGCTTGTTTTATGCATGCACCAAATGTAGATGTTATTTACTGTCTAGTCATTGCACTGTTTCTAGTCAAGCCGATGTAATCAAGTACATGTTGCATAACCCAATTATGAGTGGTAGAATTGGTAAGTGGGCTTATGCACTCATAGAATATGACTTGGCTTATGAACCATTGAAATCTATGAAAGGCCAAGTCATAGCAGATTTTATTGTAGAACATCGGGTTAATGATATTCATGAACTAGATATATCATACCTCACTATTACTCCTTGGACTTTATATTTTGATGGATCAGTTTGCAATGAAGGGCAAGGAATTGGCATTGTGCTTGTTTCACCAAGTAATGTCTCCTTTGACTTCTCTAGCCGATTGAAAACGTATTGCACTAATAATCAAGCTGAATATGAGGCCCTCCTATTCGGTTTAGAACTGTTAAATGGTATGGGAGTAAAACATGTGAAGGTATTTGGTGATTCTCAGCTGGTTGTCCAACAAGTGTTAGAAGAATATCAATGTCTTGATGGTACTCTAAATAGTTATCTTGAGAAATGTTGGAGCATAATCCATTCTTTTGATGAATTCAGTATTCAGCATATCTCTAGAGTTGAGAATCATAGAGCTAACAACTTGGCACAAGATGCATCGGGTTATCGGATAAAGAGAGGGAAATTTCACAAAACTGAAAATCTGATAACCAGTGCAGAGCCAAATTCCCAGGTCGCGGACCGTCCGCGTGTTGACGCCGGACCGTCCGAGGTTACCAGAAGGGTTCTCTTAATCGATTCGGCTGACAATGAAGCCGATACAAGTGATTGGAGGACACCTATACTTAATTATTTGCAAAATCCCAATATCAGGACAGATAAGAACATTCGGCGAACAGCTTTCAAGTATGTGTTGATGAGTGATGAACTTTACCGCCGAACGATTAATGATATCCTGCTTAAGTGCTTGGGCCCAGATGATGCTATATTAGCCATGGCCGAAGTACATGAAGGAATTTGTGGTACCCATCAATCAGCTCCAAAGATGAAGTGGTTGTTGCGAAGGTCTGGTTTTTATTGGCCTAGTATGACAGCTGATTGTTTCAAGTACTACAAGGGGTGCCAAGTGTGTCAAAAATTCGGCGACCTACAGTTGGTCCCTGCAGCCGAATTACATCCTATCATCAAGCCTTGGCCATTCAGAGGATGGGGATTAGACTTTATTGGAGAAATTCATCCTTCATCATCAAAGGGGCATCGGTTTGTGTTAGTTGCCACTGACTATTTCACCAAATGGACTGAAGCCGTTGCTCTAAAGAACATGACACACAGGGAGGTAATTGAGTTCATAACTGAGCATATTATTCATAGATTCGGCATTCCCCAGACCTTGACTACAGATCAAGGTACTTCTTTTATGTCAAAGGAGGTACGTGAATTTGCTGAATTATACAGAATTAAGCTACTTAATTCGTCTCCATATTATGCTCAGGCCAATGGACAGGCCGAGTCTAGTAATAGAACGTTGATTAATTTGATAAAGAAAAAGGTATCTGATAATCCTAGACATTGGCATAAGATTTTGTCTGAAGCTTTATGGGCTCATAGAATATCTAAGCATAGTGCTACTAAAGTATCTCCTTTTGAGCTTGTCTATGGGCAGGAAGCAGTGTTACCTGTGGAAATAAGTTTGAATGCTGTCAGGTTTGCCAGACAAAATGATCTAACTGCTACTGATTATTATAATTCAATGATGGATAATATTGATGAGGTGACCGACAAGAGGATGATAGCTTTGGGAGCAATAGAAAAGGACAAGATCATGGTAGCCAGGGCCTACAACAAGAAGGTCAAAGCAAAATCATTCCAAGTAGGAGACTTGGTGTGGAAGACCATTCTACCTCTAAGGAATAAAGACCGAAAGTTCGGGAAATGGTCGCCAAGCTGGGAGGGTCCTTATAAAGTGAAACAGGTGATGTCTGGTAACGCTTATTTACTACAAACATTACAAGGCAAGGATTTACCTAAGGCTTTGAATGGGCGTTTCCTCAAACAGTACCATCCTAGTATGTGGCAAGATGCCTAAGAAAACCGATGTGATCACATCGAGTTAGTTGCTTTTGGTTCGCCCAGCTCCACCAAAAGGCAGGGGGGCATATGTTCGAACCAAAATTGAGCGGCGGACTGTCCGGCCCTGAGGCCGGACGGTCCGCGGTCCGGACGGTCCGCGCCTGTGGGCCGGACGGTCCGCGCGTGCGCAGAATAGATTAGGGTTCCGAGTTTTGTGCTACGGTTGTTAGCTATATTCGCGGGATTAGCTCGGAATCAGTTGTGTAAAGGGTCCAGCCCCCCTCCTCTATAAATAGAGAGGTCTACGGCCGATTTGTAATAATCAACAATCGAATCAATACAATTTTTACTCGCATTTTATCCTAGGAGTAGTTCTAGTCTAGTTTAGGTTTAGCCACTTGAAAGGGAATTAGGCTTACACCTAGTTCCTAAATAATTTTGGTGGTTGAATTGCTCAACACAAATATTGGATTGACTAGTTTGCTCTAGTGTATAAGTTATACAGGTGCAAAAGGTTCACATCTAGCCAATAAAAAGACCAAGTGTTGGATTCAACAAAGGAGCAATAAGGCAACCGAGGGCACCTCTGGCTGGAGGCACCGGACTGTCCGGTGTGCACCGGACAGTGTCCGGTGCGCCCGTAGACTTCGTTTTCTACCCTTCGCCAGAGGACTTCGACTTCAACCCTTCGCCCTCGGGAATTCGCGGAGGCCGGCGCGCTAAAATTCACCGGACTGTCCGGTGTGCACCGGACATGTCCGGTGCGCCAACAAACCACGGCCTCCGGAACTCGTCAGCCTCGGGATTTCACGAAGACTGCTCCGCTAAAATTCACCGGACTGTCCGGTGTGCACCGGACTGTCCGGTGTGCCAGCGGAGCAACGGTCATCTGCGCCCAACGGTCGACTCTGACAGTAAACAGTGCAGAACAGTACACGCGGCAGGAGTCAGAGCAGAGGATCAGAGAGGCACCGGACTGTCCGGTGTGCACCGGACTGTCCGGTGCCACATGAGGACAAAGCCTCCAACGGTCGACCAGCTCCAATCTCAACGGCTAGGATGACGTGGCTGGCGCACCGGACATGTCCGGTGTGCACCGGACTGTCCGGTGCGCCCATCGCCAGCAGACTTCATCAACGGCTAGTTTTTGGATGGTGGCTATAAATACCACCCCAACCGGCCACTTCAAGGTGTGGGAGTCCAAGCAACATTCCAAGTCATCTAGTTGACATACTCAAGCCCTCCCAACCACATATATTCATTGATCCATCCTATACACAAGATTTAGTCCACTACAACCAACACAAGTGCCACAAAAGAGAGTGCAAGCAATTGAGAGCTACTCAATTAAGTTTAGCCCTAGCGCCTTGTGAGATTCATTGAGAGATAGTGTGTGCTACATCTTTGTGTTCATTTGCGCGTGGAGTTTTTGACTCCCATTCGAACTTCCTCCAAAGTGTTGGAGGCTTGTAAAAGCTAGCAAGAGACACCAAAGATTGTGGTGGTCCTTGTGGGATCGAGAGTGATCCTTGAGAAGAAGAAGAGCTCGCCGATCCTTGTGTGATCGGGAGAGAGGGAAAGGGTTGAAAAAGGCCCGTCCTTAAGTGGACTCCTCAACGGGGACTAGGCCTTCGAGGGCCGAACCTCGGTAAAACAAATCACCTGTGTTCATTGTGCTTCTGCTTGTGATTTGTTTGCTTTCCCTTACTCTAAGTTCTCTTGCACTATTCTTTGCTCATATCATTTGGTGTTGCTTCAAGTTAAACTCTCATTTAAGTGAAGCAACACTCCGCAAGAAAAGAACTTGAGTTAGTGCTCTTTTTCATCTAAGCTTTCTTGCTTCGTTATCATAGAATTATTAGTTGTATTGATTTATCACTTCCGCATTATTTGAAAGCTATACTCCTTACTAGCAAGAACTTAGTTTTTATACTTCAATAATTGCTCATCTTGTTCTAACCACTAATCAAAGGATCTAGTTGGGGGATAAAGTTTTAATTTTCAGGTTTCGCCTATCCACCCCCCCTCTAGGCGACTTTCAATTGGTATCAGAGCTAGGCACTTCATCTTGAGTCTAACAACTCGAAGTGATGGCTCGTAGAAGATCCCAAAAGAACAAGAAGACCCAGGAGAACCCAACTCGGAAGGAGGTAACTCTTGAGATTTTATTTGATGATTGTTCTAACTATGATTCATGGTCATCTAGTGTGATAAATGCTTTTAGAACCATAGATCCTCGATTAGAACAAATTATAGACAAGAGTATTTTTTCCTCTAGTTTTAATGGAAAAATTAATTCCGAGGAGGATCAAAGATGTTATCGCTTAAACTACCTAGCTTTTGACATCTTAAACAATTCTCTTAGCAAAGAAGATTATCATGCCTTCATATCAAACTATGACGAATCCGTCCATGATGCGCATGATATTTGGACTAGAATTAGAAGCAAATTTGATGAGTCCAAACATAATAGTTCATTTGATGCCTCTACTTCCTTTAGTTTTTGTGACACTAACCCTCGCAAGGAAGAAGGAGAAAATGAACGATGGAGACCAAACGATGAATCCACCTCTCCAAAAGGTTTGTCTTCCCATTTCGATTCCCACATGTGTTGTGTGGCTAATGAAAATGATAGCGGAAGCACAAATGAGGATGAGGAGGAAGAAAGAAGCTTTGTGCATCTCTACGCTCGCTTAAGCCAAGAAGATAAGGCGGTCATGCTCAAACTTCTAGAAAGAGCGAGAGAGCAAAGCGAAGCTCGTCAAAGACTAGAAGATATTCTCTCCATAAAGATGCAACACTTTGACGAGTTGACTAAAGAACATGAGGAGCTAAAGTGCTCTCATGTTGATTTGGTCCAAAGGTATGAAACTATTTCAATTGAGCAAGATAACGCGTTACATTGTATCGCTCAATTAGTAAATAAGAATACCTTGCTAAAGGACCAAGTAGAAAAGCTAAAAATTGAAAATCTAGCTTTTCAAGAAAAATATGATATGCTCCTATGCTCTCATGAAAATCTTAGAGATGATCATATCATATTAAACATTGCTCATGAGGTTGTGATAGAAAATTTAAAATCCCAACAACCTCACTCATGCACATGTATTCAAATTGATACTATATTACCATGTGCTAATGCTTGTTGTCCGTCGACAAGCAAATCTTCTTTTGAGCTAGAATTTGCAGGAACAAATGATGATTCATATCAAAAGCTCAAAGAAGAAAATGAGAGGCTAAAGAAGAGCTTGACACAACTAAAAGGGAAATGCATTGCTCAACCTTCTCAAGATAACCATGATCACATGGTGGAGAAGCTTGAGACGGGAACAACCGTGGCATGCACTACATCCCTTGAAGAAAATGTCAAGGATTTGAGGATTGCCATGAGGAGGAAACAAAAGATGAAATTCAACACCTCCTCTAAAAGCCTCAACCACGCCTCCACAAAAGGTAACATCCAAGGTAATGATCAAGCCACACTTCACATTAAGAGGTGTAGTGAATGCTTTGAAGTGGGGCACTTGATTAGGTCATGTCCCTATATTAATGGCTTGATTATTAACAAGGATGATAGACTTTGTTTTAAATGCTCTAAGAAGGGACACTTGCTTAGATCTTGTCCCCATTTAAAACAAAAAGGCATAGGGTTAGAAAAGAAAGTTTTTACTAACCATGTAGCAGGCAACAAACAAGGAAAGAAGAAATCTTCAAAACTTGGAAAACGCCTATGCTACACATGCCGAAAGAAGGGACATCAATGCAAAGATTGTCCCATTGGTAAAAATCCCACTCCTAACTTGTCATTTGATTCATATATAACTAGGCAACCCAAGATTGCAACTTGTGCTAGAAAGGTAACGAGTTTACCAAGCGCTAGCACAAAGGACACTTGGGTTCCTAGATCTTTGTTTACTAACCCTAACGGACCCATCAAGCGATGGGTACCAAAATGTGCTTGACAAGCCTTGTAGGAGAAGGAGATGGTATGAACCTTTGGGGTGCTTGAGGGAGCTAATTCAATTCTTATCAACTCAAGCTATCAATCTTCAAATGATCTACATATTCAAGACTGACCCAAGGTCACTTCAATTTATTGTATTCAAAACTCATATCATCTCGGGAAGATATTAATGTTGTAGGAAATAAAGAATCATCATGTGCGGAATATCAAAGCCTACAACATGGAGGAAAGTCAAGGGATGGTAACATTTATATTCTTAAGTGCAATTATCTTAATTTGTCATGTGTCTTGTGTAGTCACATAGAAATAGAAAGCACTTAAGGATGTTTTAAAATTATGTCATCATTCTTTGAAGAAATTCCTTTCATATGGTAGATTGTGTATTTATCAATTCTATATTATGACAATCTACATGTTTTAAATTGTTGCAAGTTCACATGGCATGTCCTTACATTAATTACTCTATTATTGCCATGTTCTAGATATAGAGAGAAATTTCATGTTCTTAAAAGAATAAGGTGTCATGTAAGAAATTCAAATACTTAGGACACTTATAAAAGGAAAATTCTCTCTATAGCTAGAAAAGTGAGACTAATGTTTTTATCTAAGTAATTTAAGTAGTCTCACTTGTAGAGAATAAGTTTCTCTATGGAAACGCGTATCTCATCATGTCTAGGAAATTCTATCCAATAATTCATGTTGTATCTCTTATTGCTCAATTGGATATGATTCTTTCACATTTATCGCTTTCCAAATCATGATTTAGATTTATTCCTATAATCTCAAAGGATTAGTTATGCTTGTTTTATGAGTTAAAATTGAGCATAACATCATCTATGAATAATCTAGTTCATGCTATGGAGTTTCCATGTTTTGTTAATCTAACTTCTCATTCTTTATCAAAATGATTACTAAATGGAAACTAGTGCTTGTGTTGCTAACGTATCTCTTGAGCTTACTTATAAATATGCATAGAAGGGAAAGTACACAAGCCTCATGGGTTGATCTTCACCCAAAAGAAGAAAGGTAAAAGCAAAGGTATGGGAACTCATCTTCTTAATTAAGTTTAGTTCCCATCTCTATGGGTATTTAATCTAAAATTATCATATTCTACCCTTGTGAGGAATAGATTCGCTATTGGACCAAAATTAACTAAGTGTGCATTCAAATATCATTTTCTCAATGCTCATGTCCATTAGAATCTATTTAATGCCTTTGCGATATTTATATATATGTTATCATATTGATTTGTTTCCAAGTGATGATTAACTAACTTCAATATGATAAAGTAAAATCTCCAATGATTATTAAAAATGTTTAAAAGGTGCTCACTCATTTTTCTCAAATGAAATGCACTAATGTTAAGGATTTTACTTCATGTCTGTGTGACTTGTGGATGATGAATCTTGTATGCTAACTATCTAAAGTAATCATCCTTCACCATATACTCCCTTGCACTATTAACATGTCTCTCGAGTATTTTCAATAAGTTTGGAAGGAAAAAGAGACAAATATAAAGGGAGGACTCTCAAATGAAAAGGAGAGAACATCTAGGACAACAACACCTACTTGGACAATAAGGTTTTCACAACAATCAATGGTGTGGTTGTAAGCATTCTAAATCCTTTTTCATTATGAGGTTACCAGGCTTAAGTTATTTGTTGCAAAATTTATGAGCCTTGATCAAAATGTATAATGCTTCCCCCTTTATGTCCTTAAAAATGAATGCATCGAAATCATTTCTTTAAATTACTTGATGCATATCTTTAGGGGGAGTCCATTATTATATTTTGATTATGTTGAGACTATTGCTTTATCTTAGTAATTTCATATAGTCTCTTGCATGAGAATAATGTTTCTCATATAGTATGCTACTTCACATCAATCCAACTTGTTAAAATAATGTCGCTTGTATCAAGGATTGTTGCTTTCATTTCTAAAGTAGCATGCTTATTGGATTCTCCTGTTTTTAAGCTTAATTGAAAATTTAATGCCTTTGTTGTTCTCTCTTGATCGCATATTGGTTGGTCATTGAACAACTTCAATTATCACTTATGCTTCTTAGTGCCTCATGTAATTTCAATTTGATCTCAATTGGTAATTATTAATTGACATCTATCTTGATATGCACTAAGGAAAAAAAGGAGAATTCATGATTCATTTATGCAACTTGTGATCCATTTGATATATGCTAACAATAACTTGAAAAAGATCACTGGTTGTAGAACTCTCTCTTGTGCAAAGTATTTCCATATATTGTCATTGAGTATAGGTCTTAAGCAACTAAGACTAAGGACAAAGCACAATGAAGAGAGCATCTCTATGAGAAGGTACAAAAGGGTAAAACCACTTCCTTTCATTTAAACTTGTACCTAAATCTTCCTCTTATAAGCATTCTTTGCATATCTTATACATAAGGAAGAGAAAGCATGTCCTTTGCATTTATCCCTGCTTCATACCTAGTTTAACCTCTTAAAATTTCACTCATGCATTATTGCATCTTTGCTAAAACTAGATGAAGTGATTCTATTGTCAAAGAGCTTAAAGCTTAACCTTGTAACGAGGATAAGCTACCTTTGTTCCAAAGGTGGATGGTCCTTAAGTCTCTTTGAAATCTTTAAAGGAAAATGCTTAAAATGGTTGCAACATGCTTTCATAAGTGCATAAACTGTCTTGAGCATCACACATATACTATGACACAATGCACTTCACTTTCTCTATGATATAGACTTGTTCTCATTAACCTAATTATGTGCACTTGGCATTTAAGGCCAAAATATGTATTCCTCTCAAGGCACATATTTAGGGGGAGAAATCTATATTATATAGAACTATGATCATGCTTAATTGACATATCTCTTGATCATATCTCTTTCATTTTGGTACAAATGCATACATCCTATTATTCCCGTACCATGACTACGACTAATATGTTTCCAAGTATATTACTATGCTAAGTCGTAGATTGAAAGGGAAATGGAGTCTTCGGCGAAGAAAAAGGCTTCCACTCCGTAACTCATACTTCGCCATCACTCCAAGCAACTCTCTATCCTTTGGGGGAGAAATGAGCATCAAAGAAAAGGACTTCATCCCTGGGGGAGAGAGTAAAAGCTCAAAAGCAAAAGGACCGGACTTCATCTTTGGTATAATCTTAACTCATTCATTTATGACCAAAGAGGAGGAACTTACTTCGAGGGCTCTAAAGATTCCGTTTTTGGCGATTCATGCCAAAAAGGGGGAGAAATGAGCCCAAAGCAAAAGGACCGCACCACCACCACCAAATTCAAAACTTAGTGCTTTCCAAGAGTATTTATCATTTGGTATCCTATTGTGTTCAAAAGGGGGATAAAGTAGTATTTCAAAAATGGTATATCAAAACCCTCTTGAACACTAAGAGGTGGATCTCTTTTAGGGGAGTTTTGTTTAGTCAAAGGAAAAGCATTTGAAACAGGGGGAGAAAATTTCAAATCTTGAAAATGCTTTGCAAACTCTTATTCATTTACCTTTGACTATTTGCAAAAGATCTTTGAAATGGATTTACAAAAAGAATTTGCAAAAACAAAACTCATGGTGCAAACGTGGTCCAAAATGTTATATAAGAAAGAAACATTCCTTGCATATCTTGTAAGTAGTTATATTGGCTCAATTCCAAGTAACCTTTGCACTTACATTATGTAAACTAGTTCAATTATGCACTTCTATATTTGCTTTGGTTTGTGTTGGCATCAATCACCAAAAAGGGGGAGATTGAAAGGGAATTAGGCTTACACCTAGTTCCTAAATAATTTTGGTGGTTGAATTGCTCAACACAAATATTGGATTGACTAGTTTGCTCTAGTGTATAAGTTATACAGGTGCAAAAGGTTCACATCTAGCCAATAAAAAGACCAAGTGTTGGATTCAACAAAGGAGCAATAAGGCAACCGAGGGCACCTCTGGCTGGAGGCACCGGACTGTCCGGTGTGCACCGGACAGTGTCCGGTGCGCCCGTAGACTTCGTTTTCTACCCTTCGCCAGAGGACTTCGACTTCAACCCTTCGCCCTCGGGAATTCGCGGAGGCCGGCGCGCTAAAATTCACCGGACTGTCCGGTGTGCACCGGACATGTCCGGTGCGCCAACAAACCACGGCCTCCGGAACTCGTCAGCCTCGGGATTTCACGAAGACTGCTCCGCTAAAATTCACCGGACTGTCCGGTGTGCACCGGACTGTCCGGTGTGCCAGCGGAGCAACGGTCATCTGCGCCCAACGGTCGACTCTGACAGTAAACAGTGCAGAACAGTACACGCGGCAGGAGTCAGAGCAGAGGATCAGAGAGGCACCGGACTGTCCGGTGTGCACCGGACTGTCCGGTGCCACATGAGGACAAAGCCTCCAACGGTCGACCAGCTCCAATCTCAACGGCTAGGATGACGTGGCTGGCGCACCGGACATGTCCGGTGTGCACCGGACTGTCCGGTGCGCCCATCGCCAGCAGACTTCATCAACGGCTAGTTTTTGGATGGTGGCTATAAATACCACCCCAACCGGCCACTTCAAGGTGTGGGAGTCCAAGCAACATTCCAAGTCATCTAGTTGACATACTCAAGCCCTCCCAACCACATATATTCATTGATCCATCCTATACACAAGATTTAGTCCACTACAACCAACACAAGTGCCACAAAAGAGAGTGCAAGCAATTGAGAGCTACTCAATTAAGTTTAGCCCTAGCGCCTTGTGAGATTCATTGAGAGATAGTGTGTGCTACATCTTTGTGTTCATTTGCGCGTGGAGTTTTTGACTCCCATTCGAACTTCCTCCAAAGTGTTGGAGGCTTGTAAAAGCTAGCAAGAGACACCAAAGATTGTGGTGGTCCTTGTGGGATCGAGAGTGATCCTTGAGAAGAAGAAGAGCTCGCCGATCCTTGTGTGATCGGGAGAGAGGGAAAGGGTTGAAAAAGGCCCGTCCTTAAGTGGACTCCTCAACGGGGACTAGGCCTTCGAGGGCCGAACCTCGGTAAAACAAATCACCTGTGTTCATTGTGCTTCTGCTTGTGATTTGTTTGCTTTCCCTTACTCTAAGTTCTCTTGCACTATTCTTTGCTCATATCATTTGGTGTTGCTTCAAGTTAAACTCTCATTTAAGTGAAGCAACACTCCGCAAGAAAAGAACTTGAGTTAGTGCTCTTTTTCATCTAAGCTTTCTTGCTTCGTTATCATAGAATTATTAGTTGTATTGATTTATCACTTCCGCATTATTTGAAAGCTATACTCCTTACTAGCAAGAACTTAGTTTTTATACTTCAATAATTGCTCATCTTGTTCTAACCACTAATCAAAGGATCTAGTTGGGGGATAAAGTTTTAATTTTCAGGTTTCGCCTATCCACCCCCCCTCTAGGCGACTTTCACCACTCGATCCCCAAATTCTCCGCCTCTCCTCGACTCTACGTCGATTAGAGGAGTCTAGGTCGGCCTGCCCGAGCCTAAACACCACCTAGGATCTCTACTCCCCGACGGGGTCCCTCCCGGGAGCGAGATCCAGGCGCCGTCGGCGATCTTCCGCCGTCCCTGCGTACGTGCGGACCGTCCGGCCCCAGGGCGCGGACCGTCCGGCCGTCAGGCAGAAGTCCCAGCAGCGCACCAGGCCGCGGACCGTCCGGCCCCAGGCCGCGGACAGTCCGCCCTTGCGCAGAGAGCACCACCGCACCTCGCACCAGGCCGCGGACCGTCCGGCCCCTGCGCGCGGACCGTCCGCCCCTGTGCAGAGGGCACCGCCACGGTTCTTGTTGAGTGTTTGGCGCTCCAAAAAGGCGTCAACAGCTGGTTCGCGCCATGGCACCGGCGAATGTGTCCGGCACACTGGTCACGCCAAACGCTTTTCTGAGCCGAGTCGGTGAACGCGGAGTAATCTGCACCGCCCTCGGCTACTCACTCTGCTCTAGACGCAAGGGTTGTGAATGAGATAGATTGAAGTCCACACCTAATATTGAGCAAGAATGAGAACTATGTCGAGAATGGCCATGTATATAAATGATGATCAAGTATTCAACATTGAAAATAGGAATGAGAGAAACAAAATACAAGGGCTTGTTACGAGGAGCTCTTAAGCTCATTCCCCATAAAAGATTTGTAAAAAGCAACTATAGTAAAACTATGACTTTTTCAGCACTTAACATGGGCCACAGAACAAAAGCGTGGCATGTTGTTGCAAATGGGTGTAACACTGATATGTCCATACCCACCGAATACGGTGCACCAAACACAGCACTCATAGAGCTTCAGAAATGGTCTCACTGAGACCGTCTCAAACACAATGTACTCATCGAATGTGTCTGGTCTACCATCGAACACGGTACTCGAAAAGATTGTAAATTATGTTTGAGAGTTTAAGTACTTATCGAACATGGTACCGAGAGATGTCTTCAACTTTACACTCGAGTGCTATACTCACCGTCATGTCCCTCATGGCATCGGTATTAGGTATGACTACAAGATACCACTACAGTAACCAGTTTTTAAAACCTGCCGCTGGAAAATCCACCAAACATGTTTAGTGTACATGGTTGATTAACACCGGACATGTCTGGTGCACCGACCTAGACTAAGTGAAGGTATAACAGTTAGTTTCTTAGCTTGGGGCTAACTCAGTCATATAAGGTCTCTTGCTAATTCAACTGTTGAAGGAACCTATTTAAGAGTGAGAAAGATCCTTTGCCTCACAAGAATATTGAGAATTGATTATCATTTGGTCAGTGGCCTCATTAACGCATTGATAATAGCTTACGTGCATTCACCACCCCATTGACCTTGATCAAGTCACGTGAGAGTTGGTGTTTGATACTCTTGATGATCGACAACACCTATTGATGGTGATTGAAAGTTTGTTAACCACTTAAAGAGTTTACAAGACGTTCATAAATCTTTCATTTAATTTGAGCAATTACCTTCAAGTATTTACTTTAGTAGAGTCGTCATGCTAGTATAGAATTGAAAACTAGGGTGCAAAACTTTTGATAAATAGATAGAGACACAAGGGGTGAAACTGACTAACTGAGCTTGTTTATAGGTTTTTAATTTGTGCAAAACAAGTAAAAGCCTAATTCACCCATTTTTGAGAATTTCCTTCCAACCCATTAGATTTTTTTATATGTTAAGGAAATACCATAAAACCAAAAGACCTGTTAAAAAAATAAAATGTAATAAACCCGGTTTGGAATGGGTGGATTGTATTTTCTATCTGTACATTTTTCGTGTGAAAATCTCCTATGTGAAATAATACAGTTCCTACGCGGAAAAAGAGACGGTCTAATGAAAGAAAAGATATGAGCAGTAAAAACACGCGGGGATTTCAGAGTTCAGACAGCTGCTTGACGCGGAGAATCATGCATGGCATATTGGAATGGGACGGGCGGAGGCGGACAGGAACCGGAAGAGATCACTTGGCAGAGATATCTTTTCGGTCAGAACCAGCCATATTTTACCTCGGGACTCATGAAAACCCGCGACCCCCGAAGCGCTCCGCCGGGCCCTGCCACGAGACCTCGATTTCAGAGAATTTCATCTGCGCTCGCTTGATCAGAATCTTGATGGCATCCGAGGATCCGAAGCTCTCAATTCCAGGGTTTCTTGGCATGGTGCGTTCCAGGTTCTCATCAGTTGGAGCAACAAAGGGTACACAGCTAGTACCTAGTAGCTCACAAGCCCACAGCCTTTGAACCTTTACAACAACTCAACAAGGACCGGAGAGACGAGAGAGACAAAGCCAACGCTGCTCATATGCGTTTGGCGGCTTCACCCGATGCCCCGATATGTGTTTGTTGAAAACCAGTAGCCGTCACCTGCATGTACCAACCTGAACTTTACTTGAGTTTGATGAAGCATAGTGCGTGATTCCAGTACCAAATCATGTGCATTTAGGATCACTGACTAAAGAATTAAACCAAAGCTACCAAATAGGAGTAGATACCTAGTTAGTTACCTACACGGCTATACATCACGAGGCAAGCCGGAGTATAAAACGACTATCCATCTCCATACTCGCTAGTCGCTCCAGTGGTCGAATCTTGCTGTAGCCATGAACCTATTAACTAGTTTGGCATCTTTAATAGCTCCACGACAGTGCAGCTACAATTTTGATGCAGCTGCAGTGCACACACTAAATATACATATACTACAGTTAGGTCCTCAGATTTGGCAACCAGCTAAAACGGCCAAATTGTAGTAATTGTCACCCTCTACATGTAAAGCACACTACTAATAGAACAAAGATGCTCTCTCTACAAATCAAAATAATCTGCAGCGGTATCCTGTTTTAGTGAAAATGAACGGGATGTGTAGACCAACAATAATACTAATTCCACTTGCAGCATGAGGAAAGTGGTGGGGGTCACAGGTTTAATGGCAAGAAATCCAGTTATACAGGCTTACACAGCTACATGTTTCATCTGAGCATAAGGAAGAAAGGCGCCCCACATGAACAAGGACAAAAGAGGCCCTCTTCATAGGATTCAAACAAAATAGGGCTGCAGCTAATATTTGTGGCGCCAGCGGATTGGTGTTTCGTGCACGTTGCAACAATGAATGGGTGCGGTTGAGGGGTTACCTTGTACATGTTTCTTCTACAATGCAAATGCAATGATATTCACAGCACCGGTTCAATTCAACAAATGAATGGGGTTATGCAACACTCCTATTTTTTACATTAAAAAAAATGCAGTGCTTCTTCCACTGTAATCTGTTCCAACAATACGTGCTGGCATACATTAACTACCTGCACAATGAAATCATGTTTAGAATAAACATTACTCCTGCTTGCCATAAGCAAACTGAAAAGCAAAAATTGCAGCCTGAAAAGCAAAGGATCCACCTGACAAAGCCAATGCATGAAATTGCAGTCTGAACAGCATAAATGTTACCTAGCACATTCAGACCTTATTATTGCAAAAATTGTTAACTAACATATTGGCTCAACAGCTATCCAGTTTTAACACTTTCTTGCCCTAAATTATCAGAACTGGAATTCGAGGAAGGTTCCACTTCCCTCCTGCTTAGATCCCAGATGGGGACAACAAGAAAAGGTCTTATATATCTGGCAATCCGAGAAGAAACTGGCCAACGGGACATTGAATAGCTTGGCTACAACAAGGCATTCCAAACCATTCATGTCAATTGCTCCATGATAGTTGGGTCGGTGATGTTAGCTCTAAAAAAGAGAGTAGAAAAGCTCGGTTGCTTAATAGATTAGGTCTTAAAATCAGTGAAAAGGAACTCACTGGGTCACCTAGCTAAACGAGGGCAGACCCAGTTCAGTGCCAGTGGCTCCTACATAAGTGCGGTCAGTGGAAGGGATAATCCGAGGCAAGCTTTTCCTCACAAATGTGGAGAGGCTGTTTTGAACCAGCAAACTAGTGACTCGGTGTGTCCTAGCTACCAGCAATTATTCAAACAGACACGCCTGTAGGACACTGTGCCCTGAAGAAACCAACTACTAAGCCAATTCAACCCAGTCCAGTAAAATCAATTCTAAATTATCCTTATAACACACTTAAAAGTTTTCCTATTCAATACTCTTGCCGTCATAAAAATAAGTAGTTTTAGGTTTGTCGCATGTCAGACATTTTAAGGTTTGAACATAAATAGCTCAAAAAACAGTTGCAGCTAGAGACCTCATGATAAATAATTTCAAAATACATATATTTTTCTTTTTAAAATAAAATATATTTTAGGAAAATGATTGCCAAAGTTTCACCTTGTAAATTGTTTCAATGTCCTAAAGTGTTTAAAATTTTCTATCAGAGAGGGTAAGTAAAACACATATTGGACTACTGATTAAGGATATAAATAATGGTATACCCAGATTAGTGTCCGGCATAGTAAAAGAAAAGCTCTCCTACTTCATATTGGTATTTCTGTGCACACATAGATTTCACTGCATTCTTTGAAGGCATTGCACTAATTTTGGGGATGAGAAGAGGACAAGGTAACAAACAAGTTTACCAAAAAGGAAGCAAGTTTAGGAAAAGATA
Organism: Zea mays; assembly: GCF_902167145.1. Lineage (NCBI taxonomy): Eukaryota > Viridiplantae > Streptophyta > Magnoliopsida > Poales > Poaceae > Zea > Zea mays. The sequence goes on along the minus strand of NC_050100.1, from coordinate 217,301,528 downwards.
TACCATAAGAAAAGAACTTCATTGAAATATGCTATTCGTTTTGTCACTTTAGATGTACTGCTGATTGCATGAGCAAATTAAATACCATGTCTAGACCACAATTCAGAGCACATTTTTTAATATATTTACTACAAATAGCTGCCAGTAAAATCAAAGAAAACACAACATCAATTACCTTTGAATAAGCTCCTGAATATCCTCAGTAACAACTAACAAGAAACAACAGCAGCAATAGCCACGGCACTCATTTCCTTCTCAGGCCTATGCTCTTCTTCTTCTGAGTGATTGCAAATCGTCTCGACATCGCAACATTGTAAAATTTCCTCATATGCTCTGACAACCGATGTATCGCACCAAGGTTGCCTACAGCTGATAACCTCAGCATTATAGCATCAAACTTCTTGTATGAAAGTTTCATGTCACGGTTTATAACCTCATCTAGAAGAGCAGTTGCATATTCTGTTTCTCCACAATCAAAGAGACCATAGATCATTATCTCGTAGGTATCGATAGCACGTTGACATCCTCTTTTGTCCATCTCAAGCCATATATCTAATGCTCTATGTGCCTCTCCCATCTCGAAGAACATCATCATCAGCATATTATAGGTATGAACACTGGGCTCACAGTGTGCCTCTATCATCCTCTCACAGAGTTCAAGTGCATCATCAGCATTTCGAAGACTACAAAGCACATTAAGAAAGCAATTATACGTGACAATGTCAGGAGGAAATCCAGCCCTCCCCATCTCGTCCAACACACGATAAGCAGCATCCAGTCTACCCACCAAGCACATCCCTTCAATCAAATCTTTATAAGTCGTCACGTCAGGCATACAACCACAAGTTCTCATGTCTGAAAGCAGTTCAAAACACTCCTCCATCCGGTCAGCCTTTGCTAATGCAACAATCATAATCGAATATGTTTTGGCTGTGGGCGATGACACCGTCAACCCCTCAGTCCTCATGAACTCAAACAGTTCCCTTGCCTCTGACACCAATCCAGCGCTGCAAAATGATTCGATGGCTGCAACGTAGGTGAAACTCTCTGGGGTGTGCTTCATCTGAATCATTTCCTCGAGCACCTTCATGGCCTTCTTGGGGTCCCTCGCCCGGCACCACCCGAAGAACAGGGTACTGTACGTCTCTGCATTACCCAGCAACTTCCTCTTCACGCGGCCAAACACTGCCTCTGCTTCCTTGACCATCCCACACTTGCAGAACGCGTCCAGCAGAACGTTGAGCGCGTCAGTCTCTGGCGGCGTACGCATCCGAACCCGCCGCTTCTTGGCCAGCTTTCTCATGTGCGTGAGATGCTTCTCCGTGTAGGCGCGCAGGATCTCCAGAAGGCCCTCAACCGGCACCGACCTCGAGCCATGGCGCTTCATGTGATCGAGCACGTTGCAGAGGACACCGAACTGGCGGCTCTTGTACCGCGTGCCGGAGAGAATGTCGATGATGTCGTTGTAAGTCGTCGGTTCGTGGCTGTATCCGTCCTGTTGGGACGCCCAGGCGAAGAACCGGAACGCCAGCTTCTCCTCGTAGCGGAGGCGGTGCAGCACGTCGGCGACGAGAGGGGTAGTCAGCTCAGCGCCCAACGCGTCGAGCGCGGCCTCGGTGCCCTCGTTGGATTCCGTCCCCGTCTTAATCACGGCATCATAGATCCTATCCGAGAGCGTGGCGAAGCGCTCGTCCTGGAGGTGGGTGGGGAGGATTGCGTGCTCGGAGGAGAGCCGCCGCACTGGGGGGTTGGGTAGATGGAACCGCAGCGGCTGGATTCGGGTGGGGTGCAGCGGTCGGAAGGAGGGTGGGCTATGGGAGTGTGTGGCGGCGAGGGTTGGTAAGGGCGGGGCAGCGAGAAGGCGTCGGAGATGGCGGAGCCGGAAAGGGAGGTTCATCATGGGGTTTGGGAGTGGGAGTGCAGGCAGAACGGTGGGCCGGTCTTGGAGGCAGCCGAGGATGATGGCGTCCCCGGCGATGTCTGCGCTCGCTGGTATCAAATGGGGATGGGCTTCGGCGGGGATAAAACACTCGGCTCCTCGCGTTCGGCTCCGTCATGACGCCTGAGCGAGCAGGCACGGCTCCACCTGGTGGCATCGCAGCTCCGCCTGTAAGTGACGTAAGCAGACGGCTGCAGAGGTGACGGAAGTAGTACACAACAGACATCTCACGAGAAAGAGCTGCTCAAGTTTTGCATTGCACTAGTAAATTGCTCGCGCCTAGCGCGAGTCTTTGAGCGATGTGGTTACAGTTACACAATTCTAAAAGTATAATTTGGTAATATATTACCAAAAGTATATTCAAATTCGTCTTTTGAGTGGTGTGGCTATTTTTGGTAATACATCATCAAACTAATAATAACCTTTGGTAGCAAAGGAAATAGCTGTCATGGTGATCATGATTGCAGTATAAGGGGGTGTTTGGTTTCTAGGGACTAATTTTTAGTCCCTCCATTTTATTCTATTTTAGGCCCTAAATTACTAAATAAGGAAGCTAAAACTCTATTTTAGTTTCCATATTTAACAATTTAAGAACTAAAATAGAATAAAGTGGAGGGACTAAAGTTTAGTCCCTATAAACCAAACACCCCTTAAGTTGAAACCTTATCACCATGCAAAAGTGGTTTACAACCAAATAGGTATGATCCGATTAATAAATTTGTAGCATGGAAATTTAAAGATTAGGTACAATATGGCAATACAACTGCGCAACATGCAACATGAATATGTGGAAAAATAAATTAGGTGCATTAAGGCAGAGGCAAACCTCCTCTTTTATATCTAACTTGTCTGAAGTCGACTCTTTAACCAAGGAGCAAATGCATCCAACTGAATTTTCACAAGAAAATATCTGGCAAAGAATTTTCTCATAGCATATTCGTGAACTTCACTGTAAAAAGGGTTTATTGAAGTCATTATGTAGGAAACTTAGAGCAGGTTGGAAATGTAAATTACAAGAAAAAAAGGACAAGAAGATAAGATTCATTTGTGCAAAAGACTTCGACTTTTATAGAATGTTGTTGAATCAGCACGGCCAGTTTCCTAGAAAGAGCATAGTAAGATGTCTAGAAAAGAGAAGAAAATGGGAGGGTGGGGGGAATCTGCATGGAATATACATGTATGTATTCTTCTACGCTTTCTGGCAAGATACAATCAACCACCTTTAAAAGAGCAAATGCTTGAATCAGTCCAGGTGATAAGCAGTGTAACATTGCTTAAAGCTATAGGCTGTCACATTTGAACTTTGTATGCTAGTCAAATGGTCATACCCGTTCAACGTCACTCTTATCAAGACCCATTCTGAATGCCATTGTTGCAACAACCTTTAGTCACAGGGAGGAAGACAACAATGGTGAGACATCAACACATGTGTAATACATTTGATAAAATAGGTTCTGACAAAGAGCTTCCATTACCACTCTTATTTTGTTAGAGCAAAAAAGCTTATGTACACGGTTCCTATTCTTCTTAAGAAGTCCATTGTGGTACCTCTGCAGAACAGAATCAGATGTAAAGAAACAATAAATGCAACAAATTTCTCTACATATGTATAGATAGAACATGAAGAGGAAATGAATATGTAAGCTTTTCGCAGGGTATATATATGGAAATGTTGTAAGGCAATAAGTCAATATAGACATGAATTAATGGGATACAAATTAAATGGGGCAGGATGGATGTGTTATGTAAACTTACTTATTGTCCTCGGAGTCGAATTTGCTAGAAATTAGAGATGTTTTCATTAAGTGTGTGGGGCCATTCATTATATAAAGTCAATGTGAGTATTTATCTCAGTAACTTGAATATCCCTTACATATTACGATGAAAGTACATGTATGTACGTAGATATAATCATCAGAAACTGCATGTACTATCTATGTATTTGTCAATGTAACATGAATAGAAAATGAATGTATAATGTTACCATGGAGTATATGTATAGAAATGTAGCAAGAAAATAAGTCAATATAGACATGAATCAATGGGCTACAAATAAAACAGGGGGAAGGGTGGATGCGGTAATTAAACGTACCTGTTGTTGGAGTTGAAGTTGTAGGAAATTAGAGATGGTTTAGTTCAACGCGATGGGCCGACTTGCAGAAATTGCTAGAAAAAATAGGCTAGTAAGCAGTAAGCGATGTAAATAAATAAATCTATAAAGAAAAATGGATATCCTAAAGACATGCACATGCAAGAAATAGTAATAGCTTTTATTGGAACACACAATCTTAAGATAAACCTCATGTCAAAGTTGTATATAGCCATGAGATGTGTACCCATGTCAACATGTATGGTTTACAATTTATGTAGGCACCAGAACTTCAATGTGAACTGTCCCTAAAGACCTTACACTAATAAAATCTTTCACACACGCACACATGAAGTCTTGTGTGAATAGTTTGATAATAGAGAAGAAGCGCAACATTAATAAACTGCAATTGATAATATATAATATCACCAAACTGTAAATCTGCTTCCCTCCAAGTTCATCTCCGCCTGGATATACATATTGTTGACAGAGAATATATCTGTACAAAGTCCATCTTTCGGATGTAAAACTACTTCAGCCAAACCAGAATTCTTCTACAACTGGTTGGAGGAGTATCAAGAACCAGCACATTTCTTATAAAGTATTAGCCCTGCGTGATAAATACAGATAGTCATAATAAATGCTAAAAGAAAAATACAATAGATTTATGACTTCAGTTTCAGGTTTGCTTTCATATAATATGAGTAGATCCAAAGGATATGAAATAAGGGAACATGACTACCTGCTCATGTGCATACACGGCACTCAACTACTCAATTTTCCAACTTCATTTTGCTGTGGTTAGGGAATGGTGATCCAAATGGGAATGGTCTTTTTTTTTGCTCAATTTGGCTCTATCTTGTATAGTCTATTGCTAGCAATTTCTGCAACTGTGTTTTTTTCTTTGCATTTACTGCCCACGCTCTGCAACAAACTGAAAGAGAATTACGAGCAGTTCGTGGCAAGAGTACAATAAATAGAAAATTGCATAGTAGCTGCCTGCTCCTGCACATCATCCTATAAATTCTTCAATAGTCTAAGAAGCAGTGCATTGCCCTTCCGTAGCCTGAACCATCCTTGGGTTGGACTCTGCGATTCAAAGAAGTGAAGATTTAGTTAAAAAACAAATGTGGTATGTACGTCCATGATCCATCCACACAAAGCCCAAACGTCTGCCCGCAATGGGTGCGCGTCAGAAGGGGATGCGAGTCTGGATCGTGACGGCGCAGCGAAGACATTCGTGCCTCTCAAGCGATGGCCGGACACTGACGTGACGTGTCACTATCCTCGACGAAGATATAATAAATCGAATTACTGTTACAGAAGCAAACAATATATGAGTATATAACTCTCTGTTTGACACTCATATATAGCTATATAAAATCACATTTCATATAGCGTTTAGACTTTATACTTTAGACAAATATATCATATAGAAATAATAGTAGTAACATAACCTGGGATCTGGCCGTCTGGTTGCTGGTGTTCGTCGACAGCTATGGCACCATGCGGTTGCTGCCCGTTGGTGTGGCCTGCGCTGCGGGTGGCCGGTAGCTAGCAGCCGGAGTGCTGGACGCCGGTGGCTGGCAGCCTGGGATCTGCCCGGTGGCCGGCTCCTACCTCGGTGGCTCGGTACCTGCGCTGGTGGCCGGATGGCGCTTGGACTTGGACGCAGCCACGCAAGACGCTTGATGCCTACTGCCTACTGCTTAGGTTGGGGTGGAGTAGGGATGGCAGTGGGTAAGGTACCCAGTGGGCACACGAAGCCATACCCATACCCACTAGAAAAAGTTTGACCCATACCCATACCCACTACCCATCATGGGTACAAAATTACGCCATACCCATACCCACCATGGGTAGCGGGTACCCATCGGGTACCCATACCCATTAGCATTACGATAGACATGATCATTTGAATCGCAAAAATAAGTACCAGCATAACAAATGTATCAAACCCAACATAATTTTATCACAGGTTCAACAATATTCAACATTAAATGGCAATATCATGCCTTCAAATCACACAAAACATAGCATTGATTCTACAAAATTGTGGACAAAACATAGCATTCATTTTATATGAGACATATAAATCCGGACCCACGTGTCATATATTAGCGGGTTCCCCATCGGGTAGCGGGTATGGGGCAACAGAGAACATACCCACGCCCACCATACCCGATGGGCATAACAAATGACCCAATAAAATACCCATGGGTATCAAAATCCGCCATACCCGTACCCTAATAGGGTTTTTACCCATCGGGTTTCGGGTTTCGGGTACCCATTGCCATCCCTAGGGTGGAGCGGTGCCACGGTGCGGCAGTGGGCAGTTCACATGCGAAGATGACGACATGGACACTATGACAGGGCAGCTTTGCTCCCGTGGTTGAGAAGCCAAAAAGGCGGACTAAACTGCGCCGTTAGATGAGGAACCTGCGGTCAAAATAAAAAGCGTTGTCGTGGACGCACTTAGGAGCAGATTTCCGTTCTGCTTTAATAATAAGGAAACTTCTTCCAGTTGCTTGTGAACAACACAAATAAGCTTCAAAAGAAAAGAAAAGAAGTTTGCTCTGCACCGGCAGAACAACATTCAAATAATTGAAGCTTACTGATCAGCTTAACAGGGACACACAGCAGAACAACATTCAGATAATTGAAGCCTGTTGATCTGTGGTCTAAATGCAGAGCGGGAACAGCTAAATGCATAGCAGTAATAGCTAAATTCTCTATTCCTCAAATGTTGTATCATTTGCAGGTTCATCAAAATGTAATTTCCGTGCAGTTGAGGCTTCATGATTAAGACCAAGCAAAAGACTCGTATATTCTGCAGGCATGAAACAAGGCACTGTACTTGAAAAGTTGACCAACATATTAGTGGAACTACTTGGTGCTAATATATTTTCACATGTGTTACTTAGTCCCCCTACAAACATATATAAGAAAGAACATTATACCTGGATATATATTTGCAACTATTAAAAACATGGCATGGTGACTAAAAAAATCAATACATGCAGCAATGATTACCTTGCTCCTCAAAAATTTTCTTTGTCTTCTTCGTTTCCTTTTCAACTATATTCCTTGCTCGTTTAGTTTTGCAACTTTTACTATTTGTGGAACTCCAAATGATATTGCACTATTTACTCTATTTATAGTAGCAGGGTCATTTGTGCTGTCCGATTATATGTTTTCACCTTATTAAAAAAACAAAGGGCCAGCCAGACTGGGCCGCTACAAGGCCTAAGGCCGAGCAGCCCACCCAGCTGGCTGGTAGAGAGGACGCACGTTCCTAGGGCAAAAGGGAGAGACCGCAGAAGGAAGCAAGCGAGCGGACAGAGGGAGAAAGGAAGCGGGAGGCTGGCGGCGGCGCTCACCGGCCGATCTGTTCGGCTCCCGCCGAAATCCACGCCACCCCCTGCGTAACTTCCTGGAGTTCGGCTCCTTAAAGAATGGGCACTTTCTCCCTCCCGGTATCGCACTGTGAGACTCGTTGCTCCACCTTTTCTCTTCCTGCCCGTTGATACAACTGCCGCCGCCATTGTTTGCTGTGGTTGCCGCACTTGTGGAGGATTGTATTCCTCTCTGTTGGATTTAGAGGTGGCACGGTGCTGCTAGGTTGTGTACTGTATTGCACGGTGCTGCTCGGTTGTGTACTGTATTCCTCTCTGTTACTGTGCTTGGGTACCTGTGTGGTGCCGTGCACTCTGGCTGGTCTCTGTCCACCGTGGCCTGGTGCTTGGGCTTCCTGCTGCGCGGTGTTCCTCTTCTCGGGCTGGTGCCGTGGACGTCTCCCTCGGCTCCGGCAGCGACTCTAGTATCTCCGTCAACCTCCCGTCGTGCAGGCCCGGACGTGGGCGGATGAATTGGTTTTCTGGGACAGAACTTCGTGTTCGCTGAGCTGATCTTCCCACGTAGACAATCTACATGTTGTGAGTTATTCGTTGCCTCACTTTATTTACTGTTTAATTTTGTGCAATCTGCTGGTATTAAATACTTGGGTGTGATTGCACTGTTATGGGCGGATTTGTGTGCTCGATGATGATAGCGGTGTAGTGAGACAACGTGACAATGTGGGTTTTAGTGTATTATCATTTTCAGCATTGATATTATTTGTGCCTAATTAAATCTCTTTGTTGAGGCTGTTTACCTGTGTTAAATTCTGTTAATTTATTTAGTACACAGCTCCTCTCTATCAGTATTTATATTTGATTATTAGGCTTATTACATCTGATCTAAAACCCTTATTTCGTAAGATAGGACTATCACGTTAGTCGAGGATCTCTGATCACCTTTTAGCGTTGGAGGGCTGTTTATTACAGCAACTCGCTATTTTGAGAGCAATAGTTTAAGATAAACAATTATGTTTATTTGTTTAATCTGCCTTCTTCATCTGCAAGCCATGTTTAATTATGAAATGGACCTGTGTAGCTATTTTACATGTTTACATGTCTTAGAATTGCTACTGTTCATTGCTGCTATAATTTCATATGGTATTTATCTGAGTTATATGATTGTTTTATTCGGAATTAGAATATTTAATTTATTTAAATATGAACGAAGCATGTCACTTATTTCTATAATATTACAACAATACAGAAAACCAATTCGTATTATGGCCTCTAGTTCTGATGTCATTAAGCCTGAAGCGTTCGACGGCGCAAGCTTTAAACGCTGGCAGATTAAGACTCGCATGTGGCTCACTAACCTAAAATTATTTTGGGTAGTGACGTCGGCTGTTCCCCAGGCTGCATCAGATGATTCTGATGATGCAGCGAAGGTCGCCGCACTAGCGGAGAAAGCCAAGTGGGACGAAGCCAATGAGGCATGCTTGTCTCGTCTGCTGAACGTCTTGTCGAACCGCTTATTTGACGTGTACTCTGGTTTTACCTCCGCTAAGGGTCTATGGACTGAACTTGAGAACGAGTTCTCTGAAGTTGACAATGGCAACGAGTCATTCACAACGGAAAACTACCTCAACTATAAAATGGTTGAGGAAAGGTCTGTTATGGAGCAGCTACAGGAGATTCAACTCCTTGTTAGGGACTTGGTCCAATATGGTTGCGTCCTACCAGACAGTTTTCAGGTGAATGCAATACTGGCAAAGCTCTCGCCTTCTTGGCGAGACTTTGTGACTTCACGCCGCCACATGAAGAAGCAAATGACTCTCACTGAGTTGTCAGCTGCGATTAATGTGGAAGAGCGTGCAAGGTCCAGTAACAAGCCATCTCAGCAACTCCAGGCTCACGTTGTTGAGAAGGGTGGAGATAGAAAATTCCAGAAGAAGAAGAAGAACTCTCCACAGAAGAATCTGAACCAACCTAAATCCAAAAAGATGAAGAAGAAAAAGGAGGACTTTATCTGCTACGTTTGTGGAGTGTCCGGGCATACAGCTCGGAGGTGCAAACTTAGGAAGGGAAAAGGTCCTCCACCTCAGCGCAAAGAAGGGAACGTGGTGGTTAACTCCACCCCAGGGTATGCACCTCAGGCCTTTATGGCAAGTCCATCAGATGACTGGTGGATGGATTCCGGTGCTACTGTTCATATTTGTGCTGATCGATCCATGTTCTCTTCATTCCAGGGATACAACAGTGCACCAGTCTTGATGGGAAATGGTGTTCCGGCAGCAGTTCGAGGTACTGGACAGGTCTACCTGAATTTAACTTCAGGAAAGACGCTCGTGCTGAAGGACGTACTCTATGTGCCCTCGATGAGCCGGAACCTCATTTCAGTGTCGCTGCTATGTCGACAGGGTCTCAAATTAGTGTTTGAGTCTAATAAAGTGGTCCTGTCTAAGTTTGGTACTTTTGTTGGAAAGTCATATGAGTCAGGCGGTTTGTTCCGTCTTTCTGTTTTGAATAATCATTCTTCTTACCATGTTAATGTGGTCTGTAATAACGATTCCATTAATAATATATGGCATTCCCGTTTGTGTCATGTGAATTTTGAGGCCATTAAGAGATTAAGTGACATGTCTTTAATTCCTGAATATAAACATGTTAAAGGTGTAAAATGTGGTATTTGTGTGCAAGCTAAGCAGCCTAGAAAACTGTTTCATACGGTTGAAGGCAGAAGTACCACTCCTTTAGAACTAATTCACTCAGATATCTGTGAGATGAATGGTATAATCACAAAAGGCGGTAAAAGATACTTTCTTACCTTGATAGATGATGCTACCAGGTTCTGTTATATTTACTTACTCAGAACTAAAGATGATGCACTAGAACACTTTAAGATCTATAAGACTGAAGTTGAAAACCAGTTAGACAAGAAAATTAAAAGGCTACGATCTGATAGAGGAGGTGAATATCTTTCCAACCTTTTTGATGAGTACTGCAAAGAGTGTGGAGTCATTCATGAAACCACTGCTCCATATTCACCTCAGTCAAATGGGGTAGCTGAAAGGAAGAACCGAACGGTGTGTGACTTAGCTAACGCTTTGTTGCAAAGTTCGAGGATGCCTGACATCTGGTGGGGCGAGGCAGTACTCACGGTGTGCTATGTCCTGAACAGGGTGCCGCCTCGCAACCGTGAGGCCACGCCCTATGAAGGATTTAAAGGAAGGAAGCCAGATCTTTCGCATCTTCGGACTTGGGGCTGCCTTGCAAAGGTGAATGTCCCATTGCCGAAGAAGAGAAAGTTAGGCCCTAAGACCGTAGACTGTGTCTTCCTGGGTTATGCACATAACAGTGCAGCTTATAGATTTCTAGTGGTCCATTCCGAGACAAGCGAAATCGCTGTAAATGTAATAATGGAGTCTCGGGATGTGACATTCTTTGAGAGCATCTTCCCTATGCGAGATAAGGAAGTAGTAGCCCCAGATGGTCCATCTCGGACATATTCTCTGCCCTCGAGTGTCCATGACCAGACTCCAGATTTGGAGTTAAGGAGGAGTAAGAGACAAAGGACTGAAAAGTCTCTGGGTGATGATTATATTATTTATCTAGTGGATGAAGAACCACGCTCCCTCACAGAGGCATATACATCTCCGGATGCAGAGTACTGGAGGGAGGCTGTCCGTAGCGAGATGGATTCAATCATCTCGAACAGAACTTGGGAGATAACTGATCTCCCAGCTGGTTGCAAGCCTGTGGGCTGCAAATGGATCTTTAGGAGGAAGAGGAGACCCGATGGTACTATTGAAAAGTACAAGGCCCGTCTTGTGGCTAAGGGTTTTACTCAAAAGAAAGAGGAGGATTATTTTGATACTTATGCTCCAGTGGCTCGATTGCCCACAATCCGTGTGCTTTTAGCACTGGCAGCTGCTTATAAACTTCTTGTCCATCAAATGGACGTAAAGACAGCATTCCTAAATGGAGAGCTGGAAGAGGAAATTTATATGCAGTAACCAGAAGGATTTGTGGTTAAAGGTCAAGAGAGCAAAGTGTGTCGCTTGATTAAATCCTTATACGGTCTTAAGCAAGCTCCCAGACAATGGCATGAGAAGTTTAATAATACTCTGACCACTGCCGGGTTTTGTGTAAACGAAGCCGACAAGTGTGTGTATTATCGCTTCTCTGGGGGCAAAGGTGTCATCATGTGTTTATACGTTGATGACATATTGATATTTGGGACCGATTTGGAGGCTATCATGGAGACAAAAATATTCCTCTCCAAGAACTTTGATATGAAGGACTTGGGTGAAGCTGATGTTATACTGAACATCAAGCTGATAAAGGGTCAGGATGGGATTACTTTGTCACAATCCCATTATGTGGAAAAGGTCCTGACTCGCTTTGGACATATGGACTGTAAACCAGTCACCACGCCCTATGATCCATCCTACAAGCTCAGTAAATATGAAGGCGAGCCTGTGAACCAGCTACTATATTCGCAGATCATCGGATCTCTCATGTACCTGAGCAGTGCAACTAGACCAGATATCTCATATGCAGTATGCAGACTGGCTCGTTATTCGGCCAGTCCAGGAGATAGGCACTGGGTAGCCTTGTACAGAGTGCTTCGGTATTTGAAGGGAGCGATGAATCTTGGTATTAAATATACCGGATTTCCGTCAGTACTTGAAGGATTCAGTGATGCAAACTGGATCTCTGACTCGGATCAAATGAAGTCTACAAGTGGCTATGTGTTCACTTTAGCTGGTGGGGCTGTGTCATGGAGATCATCTAAACAATCAGTGTCGACACGTTTGAAAGGGAAATGTGCCCTTGGGCCATTTCTAAGTGTTTTGGTGATTTAGTGTCCAACACAAGTGCCTAAGTGTAAAAAGGTGGACAAAGTACAAATCAATGATAAAGGTGTGTTTCTCAGACTTAGTACATTGTTTTAAGGACTAATGTATTGTGTCTAAGTGCTGGAAACAGGAAAAATCCAATTGGAAATGTCTTGGCTCGAGCAGCCAAGAATCTGCTGAGTCTGGGAGCACCGGACCGTCCGGTGGTGCACCGGACAGTGTCCGGTGCGCCAGGCTGGCTCGAGCGAACTGGCCGCTCTCGGGAATTCACCGGCGACGTACGGCTAAAATTCACCGGACTGTCCGGTGTGCACCGGACCGTCCGGTGGGCCAACGGTCGGCCGCGCAATCTGCGCGGGACACGTGGCTGAGCCAACGGCTAGAAGATGGCACCGGACTGTCCGGTGTGCACCGGACATGTCCGGTGCGCCAACGGCTCCCAGATCTGCAACGGTCGGCCGCGCCATTTTAGGAAGGAAATCGGGCACCGGACTGTCCGGTGCACCCGACGACAAAAGGCAAGATTGGCCTTCCAGAATTGCTCTCAACGGCTCCTAGCTGCCTTGGGGCTATAAAAGGGACCCCTAGGCGCATAGAGGAGGACACCAAGCATCCTTTGAGCATCATTGATCACTCACACTTCATTCTTGCGCACTTGTTCGACATTCTAGTGATTTGAGCTCCGTTCTAGTGTGCTAGTCTCTTGAGCTCAAGTCTGGGTTTTGCGTGTGCGTATTTGCTGTGATCTTTGTGTCGTGTGTGAGTTGCTAATCCCTCCCTTGCTCTGTGATTCTTCGTGAACATCTTTTGTAAGGGCAAGAGGCTCCAAGCTGTGGAGATTCCTTGCAAGTGGGATTAAGAAAAGCAAAGCAACACCGTGGTATTCAAGTTGGTCTTTGGACCGCTTGAGAGGGGTTGGTTGCAACCCTCGTCCGTTGGGACGCCACAACGTGGAGTAGGCAAGCGTTGGTCTTGGCCGAACCACGGGATAACCACCGTGCCATCTCTGTGATTGATATCTCTTGGTTATTGTGTTGTGTTGAGATCCTTCTCTAACCACTTGGCAAATTACTGTGCTAACAATTAATCAAGTTTTGTGGCTTAAGTTTTTGAAGTGTTACAGGATCACCTATTCACCCCCCCTCTAGGTGCTCTCAATTGGTATCAGAGGCGTTCTCTTCAAGAAAGGGACTAACCGCCCGAAGAGATGGATCCTAAAGGCAAGGGGATGGTGATCAACGACAAGGAGAAGGAGTCCTTCGTCAACGAGCCAAATGATGACAGGCCCACCGACTCAGGCTCGGGCCACAAAAGAAAAGACGGGAGGAAGAAGAAGACAAGGCGCATCAAGGAAATTGTCTACTACGACAGCGACGAATCTTCCTCCTCCCAAAAGGACGACGACTACGATAGACGAAAGACGGTTAACTCAAACTTTTCTTTCGATTATTCGTGCATCCCGCATAGTTCAAATGCTCAATTGCTCCCCATTCCACTTGGCAAGCCCCCTCACTTTGATGGAGAGGACTACGGATTTTGGAGCCACAAAATGCGTACTCACCTGTTTTCTCTCCATCCAAGCATTTGGGAGATTGTAGAAAGTGGAATGAAATTTGATAGCTCGGATAGCCCTGTGTTTATTAATGAACAGATTCATAAAAATGCACAAGCTACTACTGTGTTGCTAGCCTCTTTGTGCAGGGACGAGTATCACAAGGTGAGCGGCTTGGACAATGCCAAGCAGATCTGGGACACCCTCAAGATCTCTCGTGAGGGAAACGACATCACCTTGCTCACCAAAATGGAGTTGGTGGAGGGCGAGCTTGGACTGTTCGCGATGATAAGGGGCGAGGAGCCGACACAAACATACAACCGGCTCAAGACCCTTATCAACAAAATAAGGAGCTACGGGAGCACGCGATGGACGGACCACGACGTCGTCCGCCTAATGCTAAGGTCATTTACCGTTCTTGATCCTCATTTGGTGAACAATATTCGTGAAAATCCCAGGTACACCAAGATGTCGCCCGAAGAAGTTCTTGGGAAATTCGTTAGCGGGCGAATGATGATCAAGGAGGCGAGGTACGTGGACGACGCCTTGAATGGTCCGATCAACGAGTCGCAACCCCTTGCTCTCAAGGCAACACGAAGCAAGGAGGCGCTACCTATCAAGGTGGCACAGATTGAGGCGGCCGGACTTAATGATGAAGAGATGGCTCTCATCATCAAAAGATTCAAGACAGTGCTCAAAGGTCGCAAGGGACATCCAAGCAAGACCAAAGCCAAGGGGAAGCGCTCATGCTTCAAATGCGGTAAGCTTGGTCATTTTATTGCTATCTGTCCCGACAATGATAGTGATCAGGATCAAGGGAACAAGAGGGAGAAAAAGAAGAACTATAAGAAGGCAAAGGGCGAGGCTCATCTTGGCAAGGAGTGGGATTCGGATTGCTTTTTGTCCGACTCCGACAATGAAGGACTCGCCGCCACCGCCTTCAACAAGTCATCCCTCTTCCCCAACGAGTGTCACACTTGCCTCATGGCAAGGGAGAAGAAAGTGTATGCATCCGGGGGTTCAAGCTGGATTATTGACAGCGGATGCACAAACCATATGACGGGAGAGAAGAAGATGTTCACCTCCTACGTCAAGAATAAAGATTCCCAAGATTCAATAATATTCGGTGATGGGAATCAAGGCAAGGTAAAAGGGTTAGGTAAAATTGCAATCTCAAATGAGCACTCTATCTCTAATGTGTTTTTAGTAGAGTCTCTTGGATATAATTTGCTATCTGTTAGTCAATTATGCAATATGGGATATAACTGTATGTTTACAAATGTAGATGTGTCTGTCTTTAGAAGGTGTGATGGTTCACTAGCTTTTAAGGGTGTACTAGACGACAAGCTTTACTTAGTTGATTTTGCAAAAGAAGAGGCCGGTCTAGATGCATGCTTAATGGCTAAGACTTGCATGGGCTGGTTGTGGCATCGCCGCTTAGCACATGTGGGGATGAAGAACCTCCACAAGCTTCTAAAGGGAGAACACGTGATAGGTCTAACCAATGTTCATTTCGAAAAAGATAGACCTTGTGCAGCTTGTCAAGCAGGTAAACAAGTGGGAGGAGCACATCACAGCAAGAATGTGATGACCACGTCAAGACCTCTGGAGCTGCTGCATATGGACCTCTTCGGACCCGTCGCCTATCTGAGCATAGGAGGAAGTAAGTATGGTATAGTTATTGTTGATGACTTTTCCCGCTTCACTTGGGTGTTCTTTTTGCAGGATAAGTCTGAAACCCAAGGGACCCTCAAGCGCTTCCTAAGGAGAGCTCAAAATGAGTTTGAGCTCAAGGTAAAGAAGATAAGGAGCGACAACGGGTCTGAATTCAAGAACCTTCAAGTGGAGGAGTTCCTCGAGGAGGAAGGGATCAAGCACGAGTTCTCCGCTCCCTACACACCTCAGCAAAATGGTGTGGTAGAGAGGAAGAACAGGACGCTCATAGATATGGCGAGGACTATGCTTGGAGAGTTCAAGACCCCCGAGTGCTTTTGGTCGGAAGCCGTGAACACGGCTTGCCACGCCATCAACAGGGTCTACCTTCACCGCCTCCTCAAGAAGACGCCGTATGAGCTGCTAACCGGTAACAAACCTAATGTATCGTATTTTCGTGTGTTTGGGAGTAAATGCTACATTCTTGTGAAGAAAGGTAGAAATTCTAAGTTTGCTCCCAAAGCCGTAGAAGGTTTTTTATTAGGTTATGATTCAAATACAAAGGCGTATAGGGTCTTCAACAAATCATCGGGTTTGGTTGAAGTCTCTAGCGACGTTGTATTTGATGAGACTAATGGCTCTCCAAGAGAACAAGTTGTTGATCTTGATGATGTAGATGAAGAAGACGTTCCAACGGCCGCGATACGCACCATGGCGATTGGAGATGTACGGCCTCAGGAACACTTGGAGCAAGATCAACCGTCTCCCTCAACTATGGTGCATCCCCCAACCCATGATGACGAACAGGTACCTCAAGTGGAGGCGCATGATCAAGGGGGAGCACAGGATGTTCAAATTGAAGAGGAAGAAGCACCTCAGGCACCTCCAACCCAAGTTCGAGCGACGATTCAAAGGGATCATCCCGTCGACCAGATATTGGGTGATATTAGCAAGGGAGTAACTACTCGTTCAAGATTAGTTAATTTTTGTGAGCATTACTCTTTTGTCTCTTCTATTGAGCCTTTCAGGGTAGAAGAGGCCTTGCTAGATCCGGACTGGGTGTTGGCCATGCAGGAGGAACTCAACAACTTCAAGCGCAATGAAGTTTGGACGCTGGTGCCTCGTCCCAAGCAAAATGTTGTGGGAACCAAGTGGGTGTTCCGCAACAAACAGGACGAGCACGGGGTGGTGACGAGGAACAAGGCTCGACTTGTGGCAAAAGGTTATGCCCAAGTCGCAGGTTTGGACTTTGACGAGACTTTTGCTCCTGTGGCTAGGCTAGAATCAATTCGTATCTTGCTAGCATATGCCGCTCACCATTCTTTCAGGTTGTAGCAAATGGATGTGAAGAGCGCGTTCCTCAACGGGCCGATCAAGGAGGAGGTGTACGTAGAGCAACCCCCTGGCTTCGAGGATGAACGGTACCCCGACCATGTGTGTAAGCTCTCTAAGGCGCTCTATGGACTTAAGCAAGCCCCAAGAGCATGGTATGAATACCTTAGAGACTTTTTAATTGCTAATGCTTTCAAGGTTGGGAAAGCCGATCCAACTCTTTTTACTAAGACTTGCAATGGTGATCTTTTTGTGTGCCAAATTTATGTCGATGACATAATATTTGGTTCTACTAATCAAAATTCTTGTGAAGAGTTTAGCAGGGTGATGACGCAGAAATTCGAGATGTCGATGATGGGCGAGTTGAACTACTTCCTTGGGTTCCAAGTGAAGCAACTCAAGGACGGCACCTTCATCTCCCAAACGAAGTACACACAAGACTTACTAAAGCGGTTTGGGATGAAGGATGCCAAGCCCGCAAAGACGCCGATGGGAACTGACGGACACACCGACCTCAACAAAGGTGGTAAGTCCGTTGATCAAAAAGCATACCGGTCTATGATAGGTTCTTTGCTTTATTTATGTGCTAGTAGACCGGACATTATGCTTAGCGTATGCATGTGTGCTAGATTTCAATCCGATCCTAAGGAGTGTCACTTAGTGGCTGTGAAGCGAATTCTTAGATATTTAGTCGCTACGCCTTGCTTCGGGATCTGGTATCCAAAGGGGTCTAACTTTGACTTGATTGGGTACTCAGATCCCGACTATGCTGGATGTAAGGTCGATAGGAAGAGTACATCGGGGACGTGCCAATTCTTAGGAAGGTCCCTGGTGTCATGGAATTCTAAGAAACAAACCTCCGTTGCCCTATCCACCGCTGAGGCCGAGTACGTTGCCGCAGGACAGTGTTGCGCGCAACTACTGTGGATGAGGCAAACCCTCCGGGACTTTGGCTACAATCTGAGCAAAGTCCCACTCCTATGTGATAATGAGAGTGCTATCCGAATAGCGGAAAATCCTGTTGAGCACAGCCGCACAAAGCACATTGACATCCGGCATCACTTTTTGAGAGATCACCAGCAAAAGGGGGATATCGAAGTGTTTCATGTTAGCACCGAGAACCAGCTAGTCAATATCTTTACCAAGCCTCTAGATGAGAAGACCTTTTGCAGGTTGCGTAGTGAGCTCAATATCTTAGATTCGCGGAACTTGGATTGAAATGTAGCATACATGTGTTTATGCCTTTGATCATGTTCATTCTGCATTTTGTTGCTTATTGTGGTGCTCAAGTTGTACAAACACTCCCTGGACCTCACAAGTCCTGTTTGCAAGTGATGCACATATTTAGGGGGAGCTGTGCTACAACTTGACCCTTTGAGACTAACCATGTACTTGAGTTTGGTTGTTTTAGTCTCCAAGGAGAATTGAAAGGGAAAAGGTGGACTTGGACCATGCAAGACTTCCACTGCACTCCGATGAAAAGAGTAACTTTTCCAAGTTCATCTTTATACTCTTATTGCCTATTTGCTCTTGGTTGAAGATTTTGGTGAGGCAATGGGGTTAAAGGGCCAAGATTGATCCCGTTTTGGTGCTTGATGCCAAAGGGGGAGAAAATAAAGGCCAAAGCGATAAATGGATCAGCTACCACTTGAGAGATTTTGAAAATAGTAGAGATTTTGAAAATAGTAGAATAAAGCTTTTGGTTTGTCAAAACTCTTTTGTTGTCTCTCTTGTCAAAAGTTGGCTTCTTGTGGGGAGAAGTATTGATTATGGGAAAAGGGGGAGTTTTTGAAATCTTGAATCAATTTCTCTTGGAATGACTCTCTTTATGTCTTAACATGTGTGTTTAACTTAGAGATAGAAATTTGAGATTGATTTGCAAAAACAAACCAAGTGGTGACATAGAGTGATCCATATATGTCAAATTTGAATCAAAATAAATTGAGTTCTTATTTGAAGTGATTTTGTACTTGTTCTACTTGCTTTATGTTGTGTTGGCATAAATCACCAAAAAGGGGGAGATTGAAAGGGAAATGTGCCCTTGGGCCATTTCTAAGTGTTTTGGTGATTTAGTGTCCAACACAAGTGCCTAAGTGTAAAAAGGTGGATGAAGTACAAATCAAGGATAAAGATATGTTTCTCAGACTTAGTACATTGTTTTAAGGACTAATGTATTGTGTCTAAGTGCTGGAAACAGGAAAAATCCAATTGGAAATGTCTTGGCTCGAGCAGCCAAGAATCTGCTGAGTCTGGGAGCACCGGACCGTCCGGTGGTGCACCGGACAGTGTCCGGTGGTGCACCGGACAGTGTCCGGTGCGCCAGGCTGGCTCGAGCGAACTGGCCGCTCTCGGGAATTCACCGGCGACGTACGGCTAAAATTCACCGGACTGTCCGGTGTGCACCGGACCGTCCGGTGAGCCAACGGTCGGCCGGGCCAACGGTCGGCCGCGCAATCTGCGCGAGACACGTGGCTGAGCCAACGGCTAGAAGATGGCACCGGACTGTCCGGTGTGCACCGGACATGTCCGGTGCGCCAACGGCTCCCAGATCTGCAACGGTCGGCCGCACCATTTTAGGAAGGAAATCGGGCACCGGACAGTGTCCGGTGTGCACCGGACTGTCCGGTGCACCCGACGACAGAAGGCAAGATTGGCCTTCCAGAATTGCTCTCAACGGCTCCTAGCTGCCTTGGGGCTATAAAAGGGACCCCTAGGCGCATAGAGGAGGACACCAAGCATCCTTTGAGCATCATTGATCACTCACACTTCATTCTTGTACACTTGTTCGACATTCTAGTGATTTGAGCTCCGTTCTAGTGTGCTAGTCTCTTGAGCTCAAGTCTGGGTTTTGCGTGTGCGTATTTGCTGTGATCTTTGTGTCGTGTGTGAGTTGCTAATCCCTCCCTTGCTCTGTGATTCTTCGTGAACATCTTTTGTAAGGGCAAGAGGCTCCAAGCTGTGGAGATTCCTTGCAAGTGGGATTAAGAAAAGCAAAGCAACACCGTGGTATTCAAGTTGGTCTTTGGACCGCTTGAGAGGGGTTGATTGCAACCCTCGTCCGTTGGGACGCCACAACGTGGAGTAGGCAAGCGTTGGTCTTGGCCGAACCACGGGATAACCACCGTGCCATCTCTGTGATTGATATCTCTTGGTTATTGTGTTGTGTTGAGATCCTTCTCTAGCCACTTGGCAAATTACTGTGCTAACAATTAATCAAGTTTTGTGGCTTAAGTTTTTGAAGTGTTACAGGATCACCTATTCACCCCCCTCTAGGTGCTCTCAACGTTCCACCAAGGAGGCTGAATTAGTTGCACTTGATTCAGCAGCATTGGAGGTTGAATGGTTGAGAGACCTGTTGTCAGACCTTCCAATGCTAGCAAAGCCGATACCGGCTGTCCTAGTATACTGTGACAACACTTCTGTGTTGCTGAAAGTGAATAGTAGAAAGGACAACCAAAAATCCTCGAGGCATATCAGAAGACGACTTGATTCATGTCGGCATGCTAGAGAGACGGGTGTAATAACCGTAGATTACATCAAGTCTGAAAGGAACCTTGCTGATCCTTTCACCAAAGGACTAACTCAAAAGCCAATCCAAGCAGCGTGCATGGGAATGGGACTCGTGCCCTGTTAGCGGTTTTAACTGCGGATAACTGTCCTGTGTGACCAGAGATCCCGAGATCCAGGCTCCAGGAAACGAAGCACTGTGGAACCAAGAGCACAAAAGATAAAGAGTCTCATGAGCTGCTGTGCTCTGTCTGTATGGCAGGTTGAGCAATATGCTCTTAATGAAGTCAATGCTATAAGCAGGGAAATTGTCCTACAGAATTTTCTTAACGATTTCACCTATATGAGCTGACTGTGGGGTCGCAGTCCAGGAGAGAATGGGGTTTTCTCTCTAGTGAGCTCATGAATAGATATTAAAGGGCATGACCGTAACACCCTGCCCCGTAAGAGAAGCAGATAATCTGCCTAGTACTATGTGCCTTTTGTGCGAAGATTCTCACACTAGGGTTTGTGGATCAAGGCGTAGTCCTCCGCTTACTCGTGCAGGGTTGGAGTACACTGGGATAGGCTTTGGTTCAAACCTAACAAGTACCTCTGCTGAAAAGTAGTATATAAACAGTACGAAAGCTCAATGACATTGATCAGAAAATAAGAGTGAAAATGGTGGGGATTGCTGTCCGATTATATGTTTTCACCTTATTAAAAAAACAAAGGGCCAGCCAGGCTGGGCCGCTACAAGGCCTAAGGCCGAGCAGCCCACCCAGCTGGCTGGTAGAGAGGACGCACGTTCCTAGGGCAAAAGGGAGAGACCGCAGAAGGAAGCAAGCGAGCGGACAGAGGGAGAAAGGAAGCGGGAGGCTGGCGGCGGCGCTCACCGGCCGATCTGTTTGGCTCCCGCCGAAATCCACGCCACCCCCTGCGTAACTTCCTGGAGTTCGGCTCCTTAAAGAATGGGCACTTTCTCCCTCCCGGTATCGCACTGTGAGACTCGCTGCTCCACCTTTTCTCTTCCTGCCCGTTGATACAACTGTCGCCGCCATTGTTTGCTGTGGCTGCCGCACTTGTGGAGGATTGTATTCCTCTCTGTTGGATTTAGAGGTGGCACGGTGCTGCTAGGTTGCGTACTGTATTGCACAGTGCTGCTCGGTTGCGTACTGTATTTCTCTCTGTTACTGTGCTTGGGTACCTGTGTGGTGCTGTGCACTCTGGCTGGTCTCTGTCCACCGTGGCCTGGTGCTTGGGCTTCCTGCTGCGCGGTGTTCCTCTTCTCGGGCTGGTGCCGTGGACGTCTCCCTCGGCTCCGGCAGCGGCTCTAGTATCTCCATCAACCTCCCGCCGTGCAGGCCCGGACGTGGGCGGCAGAATTGGTTTTCTGGGATAGAACTTCGTGTTCGCTGAGCTGATCTTCCCACGTAGGCAATCTACGTGCTGTGAGTTATTCGTTGTCTCACTTTATTTACTGTTTAATTTTGTGCAATCTGCTAGTATTAAATACTTGGGTGTGATTGCACTGTTATGGGCGGATTTGTGTGCTCGATGATGATAGCGGTGTAGTGAGACAACGTGACAGTCTGGGTTTTAGTGTATTATCATTTTCAGCATTGATATTATTTGTGCCTACTTAAATCTCTTTGTTGAGGCTGTTTACCTGTGTTAAATTCTGTTAATTTATTTAGTACACAGCTCCTCTCTATCAGTATTTATATTTGATTATTAGGCTTATTACATCTGATCTAAAACCCTTATTTCGTAAGATAGGACTATCACGTTAGTCGAGGATCTCTGATCACCTTTTAGCGTTGGAGGGCTGTTTATTACAACAACCCGCTATTTTGAGAGCAATAGTTTAAGATAAACAATTATGTTTATTTGTTTAATCTGCCTTCTTCATCTGCAAGCCATGTTTAATTATGAAATGGACCTGTGTAGCTATTTTACATGTTTACATGTCTTAGAATTGCTACTGTTCATTGCTGCTATAATTTCATATGGTATTTATCTGAGTTATATGATTGTTTTATTCGGAATTAGAATATTTAATTTATTTAAATATGAAGGAAGCATGTCACTTATTTCTATAATATTACAACAATTTGTAACAACAGGAATATCAATGTCTCG
This sequence comes from Zea mays, assembly GCF_902167145.1. Lineage (NCBI taxonomy): Eukaryota > Viridiplantae > Streptophyta > Magnoliopsida > Poales > Poaceae > Zea > Zea mays. The sequence goes on along the minus strand of NC_050100.1, from coordinate 217,279,138 downwards.
AATCTTGCTTAGAAACTCATCTATTTCCAGTTCCAACTTTTGAAGTGCTTTCTATAAAATATTAAGAAGTGTTTTTGACCATGATAGCTTTAATGCAAGATATGTTGCCATTTAAGGCAGATGTGTGGCATGTGCCTTAAATCCTAAACCCTAAACACTTTAAGAAGTGTTTTTGACCATGAACGCTTTAATGCAAGATGTGTTGCCATTTAGGGCAGATGTGTGGCATGTGCTTTCAAGTTCTCATTGACATTTGAGTTTTTTTTTGTCAATATAGAAACATTTTTTTGCATATTTTGTCCATCTGTTCAATATATTTTGTGAAGGTAAAACGAAAATATCTTTCATATTGAGTATCCTCATTGTTAAATAAAATTGTTGCTCCACAATCTAAATTCATATGTGTAACCATGAATGTTGATACGAACCCCACATTCTGTAACAATTTACAGGATAATGAAAATCGACCTTTATATTCTTCCCCAAATCTGGACGGGCGCTGAACCTTCATAGAGCACCTCAACCGGAGCCAGAGAGCAGGAGAGGGGGTGACACCCTCGGATCCGAGTCGACCATCGAGAACCGGTGTCTACAACGACGACAACGCTAGGGATGACCATGTTGCCAGCTTGGGACATAGCAGGGGTCTCGTCGGTCTCGTCACCGGCGACGTGTTGGACAGGGTGAGAGAAGTAGTGGCGGCGATGGTCGGGTCTCATGGGGGAGAGTGAGAAAGAGGACGTAGCAGGGGTCTCATCGCGCGATGACGTGTTGGACAAGGTGAGAGTGAAGTAGTGGCAGCGGCGGTCGGTACTCGTGGGGGAGAGGACCGGGGAAGATGCAGCACGAGGAGAACGAGCTGGTCGAAGGACACAACAGGGACATGAATGGAAAACAAAGTACCTTAATCATGTCGAACACGAACACATTGAGTGAATGTTTCGTTGATAGTATCATTTTGTTGAGTATGTCATTCGGAGTACTAAAGTAGCCAATGATTATTCCAACAGACCGTATAAACGGTCGTGTAAAATACTATTTTACACTGTAGTGGAGAGTCTTTTGCATATAGTCAGTGACACGGAGTCATCTCGCGGTCTCGTCCACAGACCATGGCCACCGCGGGGTCAATCTGTCGGCAACTCGCCATGGCCTCCCTGTGAGCCAACTTGGCCGCCCGACAAAACGTCTCTCGCCGTCTGCGCGTCTCTTCCCCACCGAGGCTGAGGCGGCGTTCCGCAGCGATGCTGCGCCTTCAACATCATTTCTTGTCCTCCATCGGCGCGTCCTCCCATCGCCACTGCAGCCTCCTCTCTATTGCTACCACTGCCATTACTCCCGATCGATTCGTCGCTGAGGAATACCTGGTCACCACCTGCGGGCTCACCCCAGCGCAAGCGGGCAGGGCGTCCAAGGGGCTCACCCACCTCAAGTCTCCGGTTAAGCCCGACGCCGTCGTCGCCTTTCTCGCGGGCGTCGGTCTCGCCAAAGACGACATCATCGCCGGTATCGCCAGGTACCCGCGGCTCCTCTGCTCCAAGGTGGACAAAACCCTAACCCCTCGCTTCGCTCAGCTCATGAGCCTTGGGCTATCCCCTTCCCAAATCTCCCGCCTCATTACCATCGTCCCCAACATCTTCGTCGCTCCCAAAAAGATCTCCCACCTCCAGTTCTATCTCTCCTTCATGGGTTGCTTCGATCGGGTTCACTCCGCCATCAGGATCAATCCAATGCTCCTCAGTCGGAACCTTGAGGATGTGGTCAAGCCTAACATAGCATTCCTACTGCAGTGCGGTCTAACTGTTTCTAATGTTCTAGAGTTCCCATTGCTGATAGGCATGAGGCCCGAGAGTGTCAGGGAAAGGGTGGCATGCGCTGAGAAGCTTGGTGTGCCGCGCAATACAGGGATGTTCAAGAGTGCCCTGTGGGCCGTCTATTGCGTTGGTCCCAACTCCATTGGTGCAAAATTGGATGTCATCAAGGCGACTCTTGGATGCTCTGAGGCGGAGCTGACCCTTGTGGTGCGCAAGTCACCTCCAATTCTGAGGATGTCAGAAGGCAAGCTGAGTCGCGCATTGAAGTTCCTGAAGGTGGATGTTGGGTTGAAGCTTCAGTACATCTTGCTTAGGCCAGCAATACTTGCCTTTAGCATGCAGAGGCGGCTGATGCCCAGACATTATTTCATCAAGATTCTGAAGGCGAAGGGGCTTGTGAAGGAAAATGTTGACTTTTATAATGCTCTTTGTTTAACTGAAAAGAGATTTGCCCAGAAGTTTATTGATCCTTACAACCAGAGTATTGCAGGGCTTGCAGATGCTTATGCTGCTGCTTGTGCTGGGAAAATGCCTCATGAAGATTAGGCGCATTAGCAGCAGCATGCTAGGGATCATGGTGAAGCAAAGGCAGAGATAGTCGGTTCAGGTCTTCTCTGCATGTACTTGAACAGCCCCTCGCCAAACTATTGTGCAGTTCCTTGATGCATACCAATGCTTGCAACAGATGCTGCCTTTGTGTGTTGAAATGAAATTAGTTCTTCCTTAAGACCGGTGTTGTGACCTATCATTTCAGGTAAGCCATTGGCTATTTTCAGATGGGTATAATGATATGTTACTCTGTTCTTTCTGTGTTTCAGGTCTAAATATTGTCTGTACTTGAAGTCTTGAATTAATTATGTATTGAACTTGTCACACAGTTAATTATTTGATTTAATCAAATATTTCTATCTGAAGTATGATTCTTATTTCAATATTATAAACAATATTTCCAACTTTGAATAGTTCAATGATTGTCATGCAGCGCTCTATGGCGGTGCACTGGTAAGCAGTGTATCGTATTGTTTGCCAACTATAGATATCTCATATCTGGATGCATTTACTTTATCCTTGTAAAAGAACACTTAGTTTTGTGGCATGAATTCAGTACCACTATTTAGTATATTTATTCCAAGGCCTCCATGCTGTCAGTTGGAATTTGATTTGCTTTTTGGGTGAATACAGCTCGTACTCCTGCATAGCCTCCCTCTTTTATGCCAATTAGTTATTCTTACACCTTAGAATTCTGACTTAGTAAAGTCTCTTATTCCTCTTTGTAGTAGTTATTACAAAAACAGTGAAATGAATGTATCCTTGTTTTGCTATTATTTCATTTTTGGTTTAGGTTAATGATCCGAACTAAATATGAAAGCATACTGGATTGGTTGTTCTGTTAAGCTCTATAAACTGATCCCCCCTCCCCACCCCTCCCCCTCACTAAGTTCAATCTTTCTGCAGTGCATTACAGCAGAAAAGCTGGTAACCTTTTCTTTGTTTGGGCATCTGTTTTAATTTTGGTTTCTTTCGTCATGGAAATATAGATGGAGTTGGTTATTTGTTCTTGTTTGGTGAAATTTTAGGATGTCCGTTAATATTCTTATTTGCTATTTGGCTATGCCTCCTTTGGTAGACTGCTGCCTGATAGACTTGAGATTGATGGCGAATATAGTCAATGACAAAGTTACCATGGTTTTAAAGGCGGCTAGGCGGAACTAGGCGCCCAGCCACCGCCTGAACGCCTAGGCGACTTAGGCGGGCGCCTAGGCGACGCCTTACTAGCCAAATACCAATCAACCAAACAGCTCATAAACTATAAATCATCACAAATTCATAATACAATAGCACAATAGTGGATCTGAAATAGCCACAAAGTAGTCTCTAAAGGAACAATAGCAAGTCACAAAATTTAAAACAGCAAAATACCAAATCTGAAATAGCCACATAGATAGTTTCTAATGGCGTAATTAATAGTAACTAGCTGCAGCTACTAATGCAGCAAATATGCTAATGCAATCTAGCAATAGCTACTCTCCCATCTCTCAAAAATCATTATCAAACTCTCATGGGATATTGGGTGCCTCCCCTTCTCCACCATCATTGCCACCATTAGGTTCATCTTCACAATCTGTGATTTCTGCATCCTCATGTGGAACATTTACTTCATCTTCATCTTCCTCTTCAGCCTCTGGCTTATTTTGTGCAGCAACAGAATTTCTCCTTGAATACACATTATGGGCTCTTCTTGGTAAGTTTCGGCCACGAAGTGCTTCTGATGCTCCAATGGCATTATCCACAAGGTCCCATGTAAGGTCACACTCACGCCCACCTTCAAGGACTACATGCAAAGAATCAACCCATTCCTTATCCGAGTTGAAGTCCTCATGAACCAATGGATCAAAGTTTTTCCCCTTCTTCTGGCGTAGTTTTTGGAACCTAGCTTTCATCTTTCGGTTGTAGTAAATGAAGAAAATACAATTCAACCTCTTATGCAACAACCGATTTCTTTTCTTTGTATGGATCTATAAAATAAGAAAATACTGGTTTCTTTTCTTTGTATGGATCCATTGGTTCATGAGGACTTCAACTGGGACAATGAGTGGGTTGATTCTTTGCATGTAGTCCCTGAAGGTGGGCGTGGGTGTGAGTGTGACCTTACATGGGACCTTGTGGATAATGCCATTGGAGCATCAGAAGCACTTTGTGGCCGAAACTTACCAAGAAGAGCTCATAATGTGTATTCAAGGAGAAATTCTGTTGCTGCACAAAATTTGCCAGAGTCTGAAGAGGAAGATGAAAAAAATGTTCCACATGAGGATGCAGAAATCATAGATTGTGAAGATGAACCTAATGGTGGCAATGATGGTGGAGAAGGGGAGTCACCCAATATTTCATGAGAGTTTGATGATGATTTTTGAGAGATGGGAGAGTAGCTATTGCTAGATTGCATTAGCATATTTGCTGCATTAGTAGCTGCAACTAGTTACTATTAATTACGCCATTAGAAACTATCTATGTGGCTATTTCAGATTTGGTATTGTGTTGTTTTAAATTTTGTGACTTGTTATTGTTCCTTCGGAGACTACTTTGTGGCTATTTCAGATCCACTATTGTATTGTGTATTTGTGATGATTTATAGTTTATGAGCTGTTTGATATTTGGCTAGTAAGGCGTCCGCCTAAGTCGTCTAGGCGTTCAGGCGGTGGCTGGGCGCCTAGTTCCGCCTTTAAAACCATGGTAACTTAGTCATCGACTACATTCGCCGTCAATCTCAAGACTACCATGCAGCAGTCTACCAAAGGAGGCATAGCCAAATAGCAAATAAGAATATTAACGGACATCCTAAAATTTCACCAAACAAGAACAAATAACCAACTACATCTATATTTCCATGACGAAAGAAACCAAAATTAAAACAGATGCCCAAACAAAGAAAAGGTTACCAGCTTTTCTGCTGTAATGCACTGCAATAGGGATTAGGTTGGGCAAGCAAAGGTAGTCTACCAAAGCAGCAGATGCTCAGCAGTTCTTTCAGTGCGAGCAGGGCTGCAAAGCTGAACCATCTTTTGTTCAACGCGCTGAGCCGGCTATCTCGTTTGGTCAGATGGTCATAGACAGTGCACGCGAAAATATACCTTGTACCAATACTGACGAGAAAATGCTTGGTTGGTGGCAAGTTTTTCTTCACGTGAGCAAAATAGAGAAGCCTTGTCCCCATGAATCGGCCAACAGCAATTGCGTGGTGATGGATGGATGGTGAAACAACAGATGTCCGTGTTGTTCATTAAGGCAAGTCTCGCTGAAGGTATATATAGAAGGGTCAAAGTGGAGTAGAAATGATCAGACTGAACCACAATGAACCAATGAATACGCCTATGAGGTCGAGGACAGGTCGTCCCTGTTTGTTCTGATTGTTTTTTTCGACGATGTATTAGTATTGGCGACGAAATTGGTATCCTAGTCCGTTTGCCTTTTTCAGAAAGTTTGTTCCTGCCAGCAGTTATGCATTCGGTTTTTTTTCCCTTCCTACAGACTGGATGGAGTTTTGTTTACAATGTAGAAAACACATAGTTATGCAGAAAACACATGTTTTTTTCCCAATCTGAGTCGAGGTGTAGTCACCGAGTAGTCTTTTCTGTCTGTTCTTTTCCCATGTGTTTAAATGGCTCCTTTTGTTTTTCTCCTTGAACAAATTTTGTAAACTGGTTTCTTTCTACTAATATATTCAAGTGGCAAGCCTTTTGCAGCTTCTTTAAAAAAAAGACAAAAACACATGGTTATTTTGAACTAAATGAGATGCTGCACCTGCACACTCGTCTTGAAAAAGCAAGTGAGCATCCTGTGGCTTGTGGCTCGTACCTTGTTGGATAAACTTATTTAAAGATTAAAATATTATCGTATCTAAATTATTTCTGTTGGCATATATGCTTCATAACTTTTTGATCATAAAACTATTTTTTGAAACACTAATGTGGTATGAGTGGTCAGGCGCCAACACTGTCTTCGTTATCATTTTTGTTTTTGGTAATACAAAAATTTAAGAGACTATATTTTTAATGTGTTATTGTAATATCATCACAGAAGTATATAAAATAAAGATAACTACATATTCTATGTACACTTACATACTTGACATTTATATTATCTTTGTTGGTTTAGTATGATCACATACTTCATATACATACACTTCGTTAAGCCATATACATTCTAAATTTTGACTTATGCGACACTGAGAGTAGAAATGAATATATCAAAGGACTCAATTTTTGTGGATTACAAAAATATAAAATTAAAGGACAGAAACAAGTGACTAGAGATAGATAAATGAGATTTTTTTTTGCACAAGACAATTTTGGCTTGTTTGCCAAATATTCATCCAATCCTTCAAAATATTAAAACTTACAAACGAGATGCTCTCCAGCCTGCAAGTGGAGGCGGTTGAAATCTAAAATCCTCAAGGCATGTGAAGAGACAGTTGAAGTCCCTTAGAACACTAAGGGTGTGTTTGGCATGGTTCTGCTTCACCTTAGAGCAGCTATACTCTAAAACTCTAGGTGGAGCAGCTCTGCTTCAGAGTTTAGATTGTTTCTCATAACCGGTGGCAGTGGCGGGTAAATAACTTCAAACTCCATGACTAGGTTACTTTTTTAGAGTTTTCGGAGCAGCAAAAGAGGTACTCAAAAAAATTGTACTGCAGCTCCAAAAACTTCATAGAGTTTACAAATCTGGAGTTAGGGTGTTTGGCTTGCTCTGGCCAGCTTCCTCTTAGAGTTTTGCTCTGGAGCCATACCAAACAGGCCCTAGGACACCCTAGAGTAATAGTTGTTAATTATATAAACATAGCTAAAAATGGGTAGATCAATTTACAAAGGTCTATCATAAAATGTGATATATATTGTACCAAAGGAGAGATGTTTGAGACCCACATGAGTTACACTTAGTAGAAACCCAAACCTTTATGATTGGAGATCCCATGAGTTCGGACTTTGGATAAACAAGTTGCTTGTGTAGCTAAGAGTACATTATAATTATCATCCTCTCTTGTGAAGATGTAGTACTCTCGAGTCTATAAGGTAGGGTGACTTTTTATCTTAATGTGTTTGGAGGCTTAATAGCAAGATATTATCCTCTGATATTCTTCGACAAACACACCTCTATAAGTTGATTGTTGGTTACAGTCTATGAGACGTGGGAACTATCTAATAAGCTCATGAATGACACATAGGAGTATGACTTATAAGGTCCATTCAAAGAGGTAGCCTAATGGACGTCAAGTACCAGTCGAATTCTTGAATGAAACTGGTTTGCACAAAGCTGTCCATGCAAGGGTTAGTCCATTGAGTATTTGTGAGCCGTCGTAGTTTCTAGGAACATGTGAATGTTAAACTTATCAATGTATATCAAACAATATCTGAGGAATTATTTTAAGAGTCAATTAAGTGTTTCCTTTGAGATTTGGTGAGGAATTATAAGGGCTTTAGCACATAATTATCCGAATAATTCATTGAATAAATCTCAAAGGAACACTCATGCATGAGTCAATGGTGGAAAGTTTAGCTCCACATTGGAAGTTGAGAAGTTTCCTAGAGCCTACTCTCTTACATAATATATAGGGTGTTCTTCTCAAAAGGTGCGAGAACCGACTAATGTACTTTCATAGAGGTTTTAGGGAGAGAGTCCTCAGTGTTGCACCTTTGGTGCCTCCATCCCTAACACTGACGTGATGATGATGGTGAAGAAAAATAGTGTCCCCATCGAAGGACATGTATGGGTTAGAGCGAATCGGGGTTTTAGGCAACATCCATGTGAATCCTTGCTAATCTAATCTGCAATGTTCTATAGACTTCATCAACTACATGTCATCTTCATCAATCATGTTGGAGCAAACTTTATTGTAAGTGTAGGACCTTGTAAGGCGACCAGGGGTGAATGAGAGCCAATCAAATTTTGCTTCCAAACACTGAAAATGAACACTTCACTTTAATTAAGATGAAGCAAGTGCTCAAACCATGAAGCGAACGAGTGATCTCATGATTACAAAACGTTCCTAATACTTACATGAGACCAGCAAAACAAATGGATCACAAACCGAACACCAAAAAGTCTAAAATAGTCCAATATAGTATCATCAACAAGTGTTGTTTTCAGCAGTACGGAATTCTGTTCTTGAATTCAAAACCGAACCAAACGAACTTCGATTGAGATAAAATTTTATACACACCTGAGCAAATATGTTTCCAAGATCTGCTCAAATTTTGAGCTCAATCAGACTTGTGAATCACCCACAGATTTAAAAAGACAGCAAAAAATTGGGGTTTTGTTGGGGTTTTCTAGAATGAGTTCAAACTGAGTTTTTCTCAAATCGCGACCAAAATCTGCAACAACTAGGTGTATGCAGTGGTCCAAAGAGTGCAACTCACCACCAATCAATCCCGAAACCAAATCCTCTCAAAGGAATCAAAAGTTTTTCACCAACAACACAAGATCGAGGAAAATGAGAAACCAAGACTATAAAACTTCAAAAATTCTAGCAAGGGTACAAACTGAGATTTAAAGCCAAAGTGTCCTGTGGGCCGGACCGACGACCACAACAAAATGGATCCAACAAATTCCATCTCACTTTAACCCCTAAACCAAACACGTGCAAGCTTACAACAACCTTGTGGGTTGATGTATGGAGTGGCATATCATAGAATAGGTAGGGACACCTTTTCATTTTAAAATAAAACACTCAGTTAAGATCGATTACAATGACCTTTTGTAGTGGAGTGTCAAAAAGCTATGGATGATTGAAGATTATACATGATTACTGTTGATCCTCAAGTCCCTTACTCTAATAGTAAACCCTGTTATCTTTGTAGGGCACTTAGAAAGTCTACCTCGAATGGCAAATAGCGAGGGTACATAGAAATTCTAACTCGGTTAGCAAATAGGACCCAAACCCGTTTGCACAGGAGCATCTCAAACACTTGGACCGTACAAGATCCTTCGTCAGTCAATAAGATCTGTATTCTCCGCACGCTGATAGCTCCCATGGTTATTAATTCTGTTTGGTTGGCTATGGCGCAAGATATCAGGTTTGAGAAAGAGGTTTATACGTCATATAGAAAGATATTCATTTTTTAATCGTCCATCTATTGTTCATCTAAAAACAATCTACCAGATAGTGATTGCTCTATCTAGAGCTTTCCATATTTCATTTGAACTGTTCCCTTTATATGAGATTATGAATTCTTTTGAAACTCAATAATTTCATCTGAATTGTATAGAAAATACATAACACGGAGCACATGTAACATATGGGGAAAGATACATAACACGGAGCACATGTAACATATGGGGGAAAAATTTATAACACGGTTTAACAGGTAAAATATGAATTCTTTTGAAGCTTTTGTGCATCTGTCAAAAACGAAACTATGCAAGTTACAATCGTTTCCCGCTGACAAATGGAGTTCTACCGTTCTACGTAAATAACAGAAAAAAAATAACTTCCTTTATTTTTTAAATTTTACCGGAGCCGAGTAAAATGGAAGAGAGAAAGTATATATGACGGTGACAGTTTGAAACTGAGTGGCAGGTTGTTGTCACAAATTAAATGCCAATTCCATGGACTATTCGGAGGTTAAAGTCTTGTCGAAGCGACGAAAAAAGGTTACAGGTAGGTACATGTTTTATCCGCAAAAGAACTCACAAGGCATGTACGTTTCAACAGTTCAGCGCCGTGTTGTAAAAATTTATAAGCAGCTGCCCTTGTCTGAAACGGCTTGACCAGCCTTTCTGTCTCCCTCTAGAGCGTATGCATGCACGCAAAAGTCTTAGGCAGAAGCTCATCCATTTCTTCTCTCCTGCCGACCTCTCAAGTTTTTTTTCTTTTCTTTTCTATAGACTGCTGGCATTATAAATGCTTCGTCCGTCTAGAAAAGGATTCAGGGCGATGCGATTCCTAAGCCGGCTGCCTGAATTATAACCAGCGTTCATTTGAATTATGTTGTTCTTTTGGTATAGCTGCCGTCTACACCAGCGGACGAATTTTGTGCCCTCTCTGCCCCACGGCCACGGGGCGCGTCCCGGTACGTCACTAACCTCGCCTGCCGGAGACCTTGCTGGACATGATGTGAAGGAGCTCCGATCCCATGGGCCATGGCCATGAACTGACGTGTGATGGGCAGAAATGAAATCCAGGTGTATATATGGAGGAGGAAATGTCCGGGCATTTGCTAATCAACTCTGGATTTGGCATTTGTTATTGGGACCATCCATTAAGTATTAATCGGTGTCATACTGTGCAAATTCAGACAGCGCTTGAAATTTTAAACAAACCTTCTTGGAAGAAGCAGCGAATGAATAGAAAGTTCAAACAAGGCTACTTCAGCTTCATTCTGGAGTCTGGACTCTGGACCATGAATGAGGACAGGACATCTGAATATCTGACGTACGGTTGTTGCATTCCGTTTCTACTCCAGCACAAAGGAAATCCAGCATTTGTTCTACCTGCAGGTAAGCAGGTTACATTCCGTTTCTACTCCTGTACAAATTTACAAGGTAATTTACAAATAGGATCGGTACGTCTCGTGTTTTTCATTCAATTTCAACCGAATTTGGAGCAAGAGCAACCAGCACGAAATCGGCGCCCTGTTCCCCGCAGACCAAAAGACGCCAATTTCTTCCCCGTGTGAAAGAAGATCACTTTCAAGCTAGCTAGTTTCTACGCTCAAAAATCTGTTGTTCCCATTCTACGTGCGAACCTGTTGCGTAGCTGACTTCTCCTCGTCCGCCGCTGCCGCCACCTCGCGGGAGCGGGACGCAGCGCCGGACACGCCGCCGCCTCCGATGCGGTCAAGGCGGACGCTGCCCTTAGCACTAGCAAGAGCGTCGGCGGCATCAACGGCGGCCACGCGCTTCCCTCTCGCCCTCGTGGACGACGAGGACGACACCTCTCCCAGCTCGGCCGAGCTGACCGTTATCCTGGACGCCGAAAAGAAGGACAGCTTCCCGGAGAAGGTCCCCGCGAGAAGCGACTGCCATCTGCTCGCCCGGCCGAGGGGGGCGCTTCGGCCGCCTCGGCTGCTTCCTTCCCCGGCTCTTCGCCCGCGACGCAGTCGCATGCTCTGCTCGCCCGCGGCGACCATCTCCCTGCGCACGTGCTCCGGCAGCCGCAGCGTGAACCGCTCCAGGTCGCGGTCGAGCCGGACGGCGAGGGAGTGTCCCGTAGAGTGCGACCGGGCGAGCTGCGTCGGGACCGGCTTGCGCCCCGACCGCGACCGCATGGCGCGCCGCTGGGTCCCTATCTGCTGCAGCTCCAGCGCCTCCTGCCGCCGCGCCTCTTCCTCCTCCTCGGTGATCACATCGATCACCACGGCCACAGGTAGCGGTCCATGCCCAGACGACACCGCGGTTTCGCTCGAGATGCTGCTCGCCACTGGGATCGGCGGGAAACTGTCGGGCCGCTGTTCATCGCTGCTGGTATCCTTGTTAGGGTCGAGGTTGCAGCGGCAGACGGGGCAGGTCACGTGGCTGGCGAGCCACTCGCCGATGCATTCCGGGTGGAAGGCGTGGCTGCACTTGGGCAAGAGCCTGAGCCGCTCCTCGTCCTCGAACTCGCTGAGGCACACTGCGCACTCGAGCGCGCCGCCCTTGCCCACCCGGAGCGCCTTGGCCTCGGCGTACTTCATGGTGGGGAAAGCCTCGACCACCTCGGCGTCCAGCCCGCGCGGCCGCCGCTGCCTCCGCGACCGCGAGATGAAGGCGTCGAAATTGGGCACGGCTCTGGCGCGGTCGTAGTCGTCCGACGTGGCCGCGGAGCCGGTGCAGTGGCGGAGGTAGACGGTGAATGAGGCGATGAACACGAACACCGCGATGACGGCGACCAGGAGCGCGATCATGGCCGTGCTGACCTGGCCCTGGCCGCCGTCATCGTAGCTCGGCTGCGCGCTGGCTGCGCCGACCGCGGACACGAGGAGCGCGGCGAGCAGCGCTTGGCCGTGGCGAGCCATGGGCGTCCTTGCGCGCGGCAGGCGGCAGTGCAGACGGCAGAGAGAGGCGAGGGCCCGGGAGACGAGAGCGGGTTGACTAGCCTGACGGTGCAGCAGGCAGTGTGGAACTATATAGACGGGGAGGAGGAGTTTGAGCCAAAAAGGTCAGGATCCCGCGGGCCGCGGCGCTCGGCGGGTCTCGCGGAAGGAAGCCGCCGGCAGGTGTTCAGCTCAGCAGCCGCGATCGGGGAGGGCCTGGAACGTTTTTTGCACGCTGAAATCTGAATTCAACGGCATGTGAATTATCTGATTGCTTATCGGGAATCGACTGAAGCGAGAATTCACATATCAGCTACAGTTAGGCCACGGCGCACGGCTGACGGGTGGGTCAATGCTAAAGCTGGCAATACAATCATCCTAACTCCCACATTAGGGCTGGTTCGTTTAAATATAATTTTATATAGATTAAATGATATTAAGTCGGTTTAAATTTATAACAAGTTAAAATACATCTAAATCTCACTCAAAATAACTGAACAAACCCTTATTGCAAAAATCAATTACACCTTGTATTTTAAGTTATAGTTCATCTTAGTTTTGTCATAAATTACGTCTCTCTAATTGTAACTATCTTTTTATAAAAAAAACTACTATAACATCTATAATTTAAAATAGATGCGCTACCGAAATATGTCTCACACATAGTTCATTAAAAGTACGAAATTAGTTCGATATTGTAGATGGTGGTAGAATTTTTTTTTCTTAAAAGATGTGTACGAAACAATTCCAATCTTCTTGACAGCACGTAAATTCATATCAGGACCCGATACATTTTAGTTTCCTATTTTAGTAATTTATAGAGTAAAATAGAAAGAAAAATGATAGATGTGTTTGAATGCACTAGAGCTAATAGTTAGTTGTCTAAAAGATGTTTATAGAATTAGCTAGCTAACAAATAATTAACTGACTATTAGATAATTTACTAAAAATAGTTAATAACTGAACTATTAGCTAGATTGTTTGTATGTATTTAACTAATTTTAGTAGCTAACTATTAGATCTAGTGCATTCAAACACACACTAAAAATCAATACTCCCTCCATTTCGTTTTAGTTGTCGGTGAATAGTGTAAAATTGAAGTATCAACGACAACTAAAAAGAAACGGAGGGTACTTAGAAACCAAACACATCCCTTAACTATTTGTCATTGTAAAGATTGCCACCTCTTTAAATCTCCTTCCCGAAATGTCTCTCACGTGGTAAATGTACAAAAACAACTTCAAATGTGCAGGGGCCGCTGCTTTAAGAAGTTAAATTTCCTTCCAAAGTCATGTTCGTTATGAGGTCGGTCTTGCACAAGTTTTACCCTGACGCTCAACAAACGTACGGTAAGACTCTCCACGAGTGGTCAAGGCGACAGCCGGACCAAACATCACATATTAACCGCGTGTAAAACCAGTGTAACCCTCTTGACGGATCGACCAGGCGAAGGCTGTGGAATTCCAGCATGGACATCAGGTTTCAGAGCACTTGACTTCTCCGACAACGACGCCTGTTCCGTCAACGTCAGTCGACCGACGCGTCAGTGCTCAGCCGAAGCCCATCACCCAGACGAAGGGTTCAGATCAGACGAGAGGACACGAGTACAGGTCGGGTCAGCGCCAGCCCAGTAGTCCGGCAAGTGCAAGTACTCCGTACACGTACGCTGCTAATGGCAAAAAATATAACCAACGCCCACCCATAACCAAATCTAATAACTTTGATATTTATCTCACACCCACCAAAAAATATAAGAAGGAAATTAAACCCAACCCATATTATTAACTCTAAACCAACCCATAATTGGATAGAAACACATGGAAACCCTGTGGGTTCAACTTATTATCTCACATCAAGCCAACTGCATACACATACACTGGTACACAGTGACAATTTTATAGTTAGTTTCAATGACATACAAAAACATAGTCCACGACATACAAAAACAGTGACAATAATATTATACACTGATACAAAAACAAGTTTGGTCGATAAGCATTTAGGTCTCGAGAAAATAACAAAAAACATCTGTTAAAGATCCTTAATGAACAATTATCTTTTTGGTGAGAAACATAAACCAGCAGCAACGGAAAGAGTCATTGATCAAGCTCGAAGCTAGCAACAGTGAAAGGGTACATCTAGTAGGATCAGAAGCCCACCGAACGACGCATAAATCTCACTAGAAGTGAAAAAAAAGAACCATGTGTGAACGGTCCCTGGGGCGACAATGTCTAATTAGCGTCGGGCGTCAGCAGAGGCCAGGGGAGCTCCGTCCGCCTAGGCGAAGATTTAGGGAGAGGGGAGACTCCGGTCGCCGAGGCAGGAAGCAGGATGCGACCGTCGGTGCATGGGTGAAGACTTGGGGAGTTAGGATTGAGTTGGGTATGTTGGTGTTGGAAACCAAAAAAGCCTCACGGACGGTCCGTCCCTGAGGCCGAACGGTCTGCGGTCCGGACGGTCCGCGCGTGCGCAGAGTCAGTTAGGGTTCCTAGTTTCTCGCGGGATTTGTTACCTAAAACCGCGAGATTAACTCGGAAAACAGTTTGAAGCGGATCCAGACCTCCCCTTTATATAGATGAAGGGCTATGGACGATTGAACCCCCAATAATCGATCAAATCAAGTCTATTTCTCGTTTTTACCTTACGCATGAGGAGTATTTCTAGTTTAGCCAAAGTTTAGTATTCCATTCCCCAAATTATCCGCTTCTCTTCGACTCTACGTCGATTAGAGGAGTCTAGGTCGGCCTGCCGAGCCTAGACACCCCCTAGGATCTCTCCTCCCCGATGGGTCCCTCCTGGGAGCGAGATCCAGGCGCCGCCGGCGACCTTCACCGCCACTGCACACGCGCGGACCGTCCGTGCCTCTGCAGAGGGCACCGCCGCCGGTTCTCACGCAGTGATTGGCGCCCCAAAAAGGCACCAACAGTTGAGACTTGGAACTAAGTTGGGAGTCGACTCGAATACAGTTCTACGGTCTATGGATGATGAAGACCCATGGAAACCCACGCCTATGTAAATCCATCTATACCCATGGGTATCAACCATTTTAACACACGATATAAAATAAATCCACCCAATCCAATCCATTCACAATTAAAATCCATCACAATCCACCAAAATAAATTTATTTCTTAAATCCATCTAAAATACCCGCTTACATCGACGCAGTATGTAGGCCTAGTCAGTCCACGCGAGCTGCGCCGCTACTCGGCTACTGACTGTACTCTGCCAGTTGTCTAGTGGGCCAGTAGCCGCTCGAGACGGCAAGCAAAGGCCAAGGGCCAGCTCGCGCGGACCTGGTAAACAACCCGCGAGAGGGACTCGTCCCCGCACGCGTCGCCGTCAGCGCGCATGCACGGACCACTTGTCGTTGGCCGTGGGGTCCGGGTCCAGGGTCCCCAAGCCGACGTGCGCCCCACCGGCACCACTTGCTCGCTCTCGCCCTCGCCCTCGCCCTCGTCCCGGCGTGCCGCCTCGACGCTCTCACGCGTAACGGCGACCAAGCACGGTGCCACTGCCAGGTGTGCGGTTTGAGGAGTGCAGGGCAGCGGCTCCGGCGGCACTGGGCGGCGGAACAGACAAAACGGGAGAACAGTGGCCCCAAGAGCGACGAGGTGTACGTGTCGCGAGGAGGTAGCAATACGTGCAGATCTGTGAATTATGAAGTGTTTTGACGCTTGTTCCATTCTACTACTCCACTACACTGCTCCAGGCACATGCTGTCTCAATTCCACGTCGGATCCCCCCTCAAGTTGGGCGTCTCCAGAAAGTTCTGCGATTGACCCTGGATGTAAAGTGCCGCTGCAGCGCTGCTGCAGGCTGCAGCCTGCAGTGCACTTGTGGCCATCCATCAACGATTGGGAAACAAAGGAGCTGCGGCTGCCTATAGCTATCGGCTCGGTGGCGTTCGGCTCCAGCTAATAAGCAGCTGCGGCTTCGTTTCTGGTTTGGTCTGCACCTTCGTCGTGCTCATCTATATGGTTGCCTATTTTTTCTTTGACCCTAGCTAGCACATGTCCTGTTTCCTTCTTCTTGGTCAGCAGCATCATTCCTGCAAACAGATTCGTTTGGGTTTAGGGTGTACCTGTCGCGAGGAGGTAGGCATATCGTGCTCATCTATACGGTGTTTTTTTTAATTTCAGCGTACAGTCATGTCATCTAGAAAGTATCCATCTGGTTCCGAGAAAAGGAAGAAGAAGAAACGAGTAGATAAGTTTATAGAAACACAGAGAGGAGCCTTGGATAATTTTTTTTTCTAGTAATCCAATAACTTCAAGGAACCAAAATAAGATGGCTATAGTTCCTATGGAGGAACAACATGATAATAGCCCAGAAGATCAGAGCTCTACACCAGAAGAAAATGTTGACACCAACATGAATGATAACAATGTGAATGATCAAGAGCCTATGGTTAATTTACCTCCTACAGAAAATGTCATTGTTGATGAACAACCTGTTTTTATTGAGGATATCTATGATCAAGAAATTAGGATAATCTTGATAACAAGTCAAGGGATATATTAGTAGAGAAGGGACCAATGTGCATTGATGCTACCTAATGAGAATATAAGATACTATAGAAATAATGGATTTGCTTCTAGTTTGATCATTGGCAAAGAGTTTGCTTCCGAATTGGGTGTAGGGCCATCACTTCCAATGAAACATCAAGCTAAGAGGAAGAAACAATACGATGAAATTGATTGTGAGGAAGCAAATCTTGAAGCTAAAAAAGCTTTTGAAATTAATTATTTTTTGGCCATGGTTGATATTGCAATTAGTTCATTAAAAAGTAGTTTTGAAGAACTCCAATCATTGAAAGACATATTTGGATTTTTATGGAATCCACAACCTTGAAGTCATTGGATACTATTGAGCTAAGAGAATATTGCACCAAATTTGCAAAAAACATTCTCTTTTGATGGCTCATCTGATGTTGACCTAAATGATCTAATTTCAGAGCTTAGTGTTTTGCAGTTGACTATGTCAGATAAAACAATGTCTGCCATGGATATTTTTGAGTATGTTAGAGAAGTGGATTTAAATCCTAATATTTCTATTGCTTATCGACTTTTATTTACCGTGCATGTGTCCGTTGCATCTGCTGAAAGAAGCTTTTTCAAAGTTTGAAGCCGCCGAAGAATTATTTGAGATCTAAAATGTCTCAAGAAAGACTAAACGGTTTGGCTATTTTATGTATCGAGAAAATATTATTGGATGAAATTGAGATTAATGCTACCATCAATGACTTCGGTTCGAGACATGTTAGAAGACAATTTTAAGGTAACAACATATTATGTATGTTTTCTTGTGATGAATAATTTTTTATGTGTTTTTGAGTGTTTAATAGCAACATGTATTTATATATATTATAATAACAAGGGCCCCTATTTCAAATATTGTACCGGGCCCCTGATTTATCAGGACGGCCACTCGCTGTAGCGTAGCAGGCTAGCAGCATCTTCACACACGGACAGTGAGCGCGCCGGCGAACTGTCTGGTCGCAACTGGGCCGAGGTTTTCGACGTTAACCGCCTGGCCGGGCGCCGGGCGGGCCGGAGCCCGGAGCTGCTCTCGCCAGTTCGGCACGCCACCACCGCACCGATATTCATCACGCATCCATCAACCAACCGTGTGCCATCCGAAGAACAGCTGCGACTGCGTCGCGAGCAACCGCGGCGGGACAACATTCCGACACGGACGACACGACCCCTCTGTAGCCGGCGAGCTGCCTAGGCCCGCTCGTACCGACGTGTGCACCACCCATCATTTCCCCGTACCCCGAGCCGGCGGTCGGTCTCGTCTCGGCTCCCTTTGCATCCAGGAGGGACGGGGGCAGGGGCTAGGGCGGACAGCCGGCCAGGCCATCTCTGTGCGCGGCGTTTTCTCTGTTCTCGCAACGCTGGTGTCACCGTCTGGGTTTTTTTTTTTGGTCACGCCCGCGATGCGACGGCGCGCCTTGGAGCAGTGTCTCTGAACATGGCCGGGCGCCGTCGGTTCACGGGCTTACGGCATGCAGGCAGGTTGGGCGTCTGAGGTGAACGGAGGACCGGCGTGTGGGACGGGAGACTAATGGCGATCGGTGCCTTTCGGGCCCCATCACGGCAGCGATGGCGCAGATTTGCAGTTAAGTCAACAGGACTAGCTAGCTAGCTAGCTAGTGTATGTGTGTGTGTGTGTCTGCTCTCGACCAAGCTGATGAGGGTCCGCATCCGTCCAGCCGGAGCTCGGTAGCGTTAATTGGCAGCTGGCATCTCACAGATCGTCCCCTGAAACCCGGGGCAAAAAGCCTTTAGGACCGGGATTGCCACGAGCCTGCTGGTGAGCTCGGTTTCTTTGCGAGCTTTGGGTTACTCGTCGCCGACGGCAGGTGCGCGTACTTGGCTTTCTGCATCGGGGAACTCTCGCCGAAGGGCAGGTGTGCTGCTCCTGGTTCCCGACTGCGACGTCAGTGCTGCGCAAAACGCATGCGTCGGTTCTCGTTCGGCGATCGGTGGGCCGCCGAGGGCGTGCATGCGATGCGACGAGCTATATGTTGCGAAACATTCACATGTGATCAAACCCATCCGATGGTTATTACCCAAGGGTCGCACCCCTTGGGGAGTACCCCTGCAATCTGTATATAATCCAATGTTCCCCTGCAATAAAGACTTATCGCTGTCATTTGTCTCTCTCAATCTCGTTACCACTGAGTATACTTCAACACGTTATCAGCACTGCGCTCTAGAGATCACAGAACAAAAGTTCCAATTGAGGATGTGAATCCCTATCCGACATGAACATCATGTCTGCCAACAATTGGCACAGAGCCCAAGAAAAGAATCACGTGAACGTATGGCAGAGGATTACAGCCCCATTGATGCAAGGTAAAATGCAACTATATTTTCCATACGATGAAAATCTATTTTCCATACGTAGTGGAGTTTGCAACCGTTCTTTTGCCTCCGTTCTCCTCTGCAACCGCCGCGACACACAAGCATGCCGTGGCCGAACTGCCACCCGCGTGTGGCTGTGTCATGTCGAGTTGCGCGCCCGCGCTGCAAGAGGTCGGGGCAGCGACGTTGGGGCTGCAGCGCCTGTGCCGTGGCCGTCGGAGGCTGTGCTGGACGAGGGACGCGCACCCGACCCGCTCTGCCTGAGCACTCTCACGAGCCGATGAGACACGACCGAGCTGTGGTCGGGCTGACCGATATGCGCGACGTCGGGGCCTGCGCCGGGGCTGGAGAAGATGCGCCCGAGCCAGGACGCCAGCGCCTGTCCATGGGACTGCGCACCGGCCCGCAGTCGCCTTGGCCGGATCCCGCGCCAAGACCGCACCCGCGCTCAGGGGCGGCTGCTCGCCCGCCGGGTTTGCGCGCTAGGGCCGCGCCGCCATGGGAAACCGCGTCGGGGCTGCCGCCAGAGGGCCGTGGCCGCAGCCGCGCCCGCGACGCCGTGCGGGGCCGCGCCCGAGCCGTCGTGCGAGGCCGTGCCTGCGCACCGTGGGGGGCCTTGCCCCCGACCCGCCGGAGGGCCGCGCCCGCGCAACGACCGCCGAGGCCGCGAGCAGCCAAGGGCTCCGCGGGCCCCACGCCGAGCAGCCGGACCGCCGCTGGGGGTGCCGCGCACCCGCCCCGAGGGGCTGCGCCCGCCCTCGTGCGCCGAGCCGCTGAGAGGCCGAGTGGGCCGCGCGCTGATGCAGCCCACACGCGCACGCCGGGGAGACGCCCCCCGTGCCGCCGGGGCCGAGGCCGCCCGCCTGGCCAGGCCCACGCGCGCCCGGGGTGCCGCCAGGGGCCGCGCTCGCGCCCGTTGGCCGGGACCGTGCGCTGTCGGGCCTACGCGCCGCCGGGGCCGCGCCCGTGCCCACTGGCCGGGGCTACGCGCCGCCGAGGCGGCGAGTGCGCCGGGCCGCCGGCCTGCGTCGTGGCTGCTGCACCCGCCCTCCGTGGTCGCGAGCCGCTGATCCGCGCTCGCGCCGCCAAGGCCACCGGGGCTGCTGGATTGTGTCCGCGCTCGCGCCACTGAGCCCCGCCCCTGCGCTAAGGAGCGGCTGCGGCCTGACGGGGCGTTGCCGGACCGGGTAAAGGTGGCGCGCAGAGGCTGGGGCTGGCCGCCGCCGGCGCCTGGCCGGGATGGCTTGTTAGGGTTTCATAACTGACCCTTATGACCTCACCTAGATGGGCCTCATGGGCCACCTTGGTTTGACTGGACAGATTGGGTCTACAATTTTCTCAATTTCAGTTTTTATTTTCTGCAATTTCAGACATATGACTCTGTATTTGTACATAATTACTATCTAGATCAGTATTAGTGCGTCTAAATTTGAATATTTAGGCTACTGCTGATATATGTAATTGTACATACGTCTATATTTTTATGAAAATACAGACTAGTTAGTGAATTATATTTTATTCACATTTATAATTCACATAGTTTCGACTTGCTATTGTTTTTGCATTCTTTTATGTTTGCATGGAAAACATAGCACATAATTGGTTAACATAATGTAATAGGCCGTCGAACTACAAGAAACTGGTTAAAGAACGTGGGTGAAAAACCGTCGAACTTAATGTAATAGGCCGTCGAACTTAACATAAGAACGTGGGTTTACCCACGTTCATAGCCGACGGCGTTTTTTTGACGAACTTAAAGAAGTAAGTTCGACGGCCCCCACGTTCTTAACGTTAAGAACGTGGGTACCGTCGAACTTAACTTTAAGAACGTGGGTACCGTCGAACTTAACGTTAAGAACGTGGGTTTTTAAGTTCGACGGGGACCGTCGAATTGTGTCCCGTAAGTTCGACGGCACCCACGTTCTTAACTTTAAGAACGTGGGTACAGGTGGCCGTCGAACTTATGTGTCCTGCGCGAGTCGGCGCGGGCTGCCCATTAAGTTCGACGGTACCCACGTTCTTAACCTTAAGAACGTGGGTACCCACGTTCTTAACTCTTTTCCAGAAAAAAATAAAAAATACAGAAATGATAAATTAGACACACATAATAACACATGCAACACAGAATATCACATACAATACAATTTTCAAACACAGGGATATATATACATATCACAAATTCATACAAGTCCAAATATACATAAGTTCACAAATTCACACAAGTCCAAATACATAAGTTCACAAATTCACACAAGTCCAAATACATAAGTTCACAAATTCACACAAGTCCAAATACATAGGTTCATATCCATAGTTGTCATTTTTAGTTCACAAGTTCAAACATTAGCTCCATCGCTCTCGATCAGGACATCAGATTGTTGTTCGTAGCTCCACCACTAGAATTGAGACATCTGTCCGCAAAGTCAGCGTGAGGGGGAGGAGTCACTTGATGAGAGCCGGAATCCTACAAAATAAACCAAAATTCTCATAAATATACAACTGGCATTAAATCACATGTACACCAAGATATAGGAAAGCATGATAAACATAGCGTCCTTTTCTAAATAAATATAGGAAAGCATTAAATCACATGTACACCAAGAACATGCCCTACAGGCCGCTCAAGTGCCAGTCCTGCTGCCCAGGATTCTTCTGCCCAGGACCACTAAATTCTTGGCAATTTTAAATCGCCTAATCTATCGCACAGCGGCATCCAAGAACAATAAAGAACAGGGAATGAGCTACTGGGCTTCAGATCTGCTAAATCTGTAGTTTGATTTCAGATAGGTTCATAGTCACTATCTCAATTAAATAGGTTCATAGACACTGAATCTGTAGTTTGATTTCAGAAGAGCTCAGGTAGGTGAGAATTGAGAACTAGCCCAGGTAGGTGAAAATGGTGCACTGTGGCCCCCCTTTGATAGTGACTAAAGCTAGACGATAAAACCAATCTAGACTTAGTTTATTTAATTAGGAGGAAATCAACTAGCATTGAAATTCAGGAACGTACCGCATGTGACGGAAGTGGCTGTGTTGGCCATGGGGGGCGTCCCCAAGGCCCCATTGGATGTGTAGGATATCCCCATGGTGGTGGTGGCCAATATCCCATACCTGGTTGTGGAGGAGGAAGAATCTGTCCTCTAGGAGGCATCGACCACTGAATGTCCATCTGTGGGTTTCCTTGTCCGGTCTCAGAACCCTATAACCAAATAAAACGATGCATGATTATAATTGTAAATGAAAGTAAATATACTACAAAACTATACCTGTGTTTCGTTGGTGTTTGGGGTCTGTCCAGATTGTGACGGACGGGTGAACTGGGGTCCCATTGGAGATCCCATCTGAGCACTATACATCTGCAAAAACAATAAGCTTGAGTCACTAGGTTTAGGTAATTCACTGATGCATAGATGCTGATGGCCTTGTCACTAGGTTTAGGTATATATATATCTTCTCTCTGAAGCTATGATGTCTGAAAAAAGTGAAATGAAACACATGGTTGAACTGATTGGTTTTTACGAGCTCGATCGATTCGTTTCCATGTCGCGCAGCAAGAGAGCTATCGCAGTGCAAATGCTTCCGGCTGTGGGACAAGTCCTTATCTCAGTACCACTCAAATAAAAAAAGGTAATAGACCTGTACAAAAACATAACATAACTCGCAACAAAGACGGGTTCAGGGGATTTGATCGCAGAAACGGCACGTGCCTTACCCGTTCAACCTTCAACTCCCTGTGCCTGCAACGGATTAATTATTAACTGAACAGAATGTGAGTAGGTTTGGTAATTAAGTAGGAATTATTATCGCAGATGCTTGCTCTAATGCGAATGATGGTTTTTTATACAAATATAATATAAATTGGAATAAGCTGCTGGATGATAAGCTGCTGGATTATTATCGCAGATGGGCCTGAGGTTAGGCAGGAGCTGATTTTGCTGCTCAGATATCTGAAGCAATGCATGTATTTCTCGAAGAAGCCATACAGCGTGTTTTTGGACTATGGTGGTTATGGCCAGAATGATGTTCTTATAAAGAAATCTAAGGCGAGGGTGCGTAAGTATCAGTTAACTCTCTGTTGTCAATTATGTGTTGAGACTCAACATCCCGAACTTGTCGCGGGCCGATATTTTTCTGTTCATTCCACTACTGATAATAAATCAGGAGTAACTGGACGATATCCTGTTCTATCATACAGATCCTGAAGCCTGCCTTCACAATTGTCTGTGACAGAAGTAGCCAATGCTTTCTCCTTTTCATTAGGGGGGCTATCAGTGTTAAGGAGCGGTTGACAGCAGCAACTGGCGCAGAGGTTCCATTTCATCACGTTGTGGTCCAGGAAGGTCGTGTCTCCAACCTAGTGTTGGGTTACGCTCACTGTGGAATGGTTGTAGCAGCTCGATGGATTGCAAAACAAGCCATTCCTTGCCTGAGTAAAGCAATCGAGCAATTCCCAGAATATGAGGTTAAGGTAATTTCTTTCAGCTCTTGCCGAGTATCTCCAGGTGATCTTTTGATGTTATTGTCAAAAACTCATGGTATTATATATTGATGAGTTTTCTATGCTCTATTCTTTTAGATTTTGTGCTTCTGTATTGAACTACAGTTCTGTAACTCATATTGATGCTTACCTGTCTGCCTATTAAATTGCACAAAAATCAACATAAGTTGTGAATGCTAAAGCAAGTGGAACTGCAAGTATCTTTTAAAGTGGAAATGGCAAATAGGTTTTTTCCTTTCTTCAAGCCAAAGCAAATGAACTTTGAAACACTCTTGCAGTAAAGTATCAGCAATGGACTTTAGGATTCTCTAGGGCTGAGCGGGAATCTGAAGAAAATAGATTGTCTAAGTACTGAGGTACAAGCTTAAAGTTATGACTACCATGAGTAGAGAGAATAAGTGGACTACACTCATGAATGTAAAATTGTAAGGAGAATAATATGAAACTAATGCTGAACAACTTACTAATGTTGGACCTCATTTCTTCATTGACTTTCATATTTTTTTTTGCGATTTCAGTGATTTTTGTTAGCTAAGCAATGCATGTCTACTCAAATGTTCATGTTTAGAAGCTAAAGGACGCTATTTGCATTTGTTTTGCTTTACTTGTTTTTCATCTTAGATGATTTCTTGTCTTGGGAGGGACTTCTATCTAGCCCCATATTTCTTTATATCTAACTTTTATCACAGACAGTATATGATGTTAAATATTTATGTCTTGTATCTGATCCTTCCTTCATTTTACTTATTTTGTTTAGATCATTGGACATTAAATGGGAGCTGGGATTGCAACAATACTAACATACATCCTTCGCGAGAATGAGAAGCTGGCATCATCCACTTGTATTGCATTTGGGCCAGGTACTGCACTGAGGAGTATAGTTTTATTCAAAGGAAGCTGGCAACAATACTATCTCCAGCAGCTTATCATCTGCATATCCATATTTAATATTGGCTGGCCTATGCCATATGCGCTCTAAATAGATACACGATCAAGCTTCAGAAGCGTATAAGGTGGTGCCCGGAAGAAGTTTAAATTCGATCTTAAAAAAAGAGTGCCTACATTCTGCAGTGTGGATGGAGACTTTCATTGTTAGGATCTGTTCCTGCCCTTCAGGAAGTTGTTTAAACGTTTTGGTGGACCGTCTTTAACTTTTATGCCTCTTCTAAATGACTTCGTATCATTTCGAAACAGATGATTGGATGGAAGAAACCGTCGATGACAATCAAAGAATGAGACCTTTTTACCATGCTCCAAACGATATGCTTGTGTGTCCCCCATGCATATGGGACAACACAGTCGACCGTGAACACACCAGCCAGACCAAATACCATATGCAGGCAAATCATGAATTGACCACAAATATGCCGCACGTAAGGTAAATTCACGTTTTAGATGACCATCATAAGCCTTTACCCCTACCCATAGCTCTTTGAACTCTTCAATCAACGGTTGCATGAATACATTGATCTTCTTTCCAGGATGTTTAGGCCCTGGAATAATAAGGGCAAGAAATATGAACCCTTCTTTCATGCATTTGTTGGGAGGGGGGTTGTAGGGCATGATGAAAACCGGCCAACAAGAGTATGAAGTTGAACTGTTGTCATAAGGAGTGAAACCATCAGTGGACAAGCCTAGACGAACACTCCTAGCGTCTCTTCCAAATTCTGGGTCAAAACGATCCAGAGCCTTCCAAGCATCGCCATCTGATGGATGCATCATAATGTCTAGGTCTTGGATCTCACGTTCTCCTTCCTTATGCCACAACATTAGCTTCGCAGTTTCTGGGGTTAAAAACAGACGTTTAAGCCTTGGAGTGATGGGCATATATCGAAGTTGTTTAACTGCCACTTTTGTAGCAAAAGTAGCTCCATCCTCTTTTAGTACCTCCGCATATCTTGATTTACCGCATTTCTGACAATGGGTGCTCGCTTCATATTCCTTCCAGAACAACATGCAATTATCTTCGCACACATCAATCTTCTTATACTTCATCCCAAGACCGGACACAATCTTTTTAGATTGGTATAAGTCTTTTGGCATCTTATGGTTCGATGGGATGAGATCAATAATCAGATTGATTATATCGTTATAGCAATTATTCGAGAAGTTATACTTTGCCTTCATTGCCATAAGACGTGTAACCACCTGCAACACAGTCACAGTGGTGTCGTCATGCACTTTTTCCTCTGACGCGTGAAGAAGCTTGTAAAACTCCTGCACTTCATTTGGTGTATCCTGTTCTGAGGCCAATGTTGGATACTCTCTACTAATATCAGCCACCAAGTCATCCATCCGATCCTCCTCCTCATCATCAATTATTTCTGACTCTGTGATATTCTGCTCTACTTCTCCATGTGAGCGCCACACAAGATAGTTAGGCATAAACCCATTCTTGCAAAGGTGATGCTCCAGTTCTTCGATCTTCCTCACATACTTAAAATTCCGACACTTGGTACACAGACACTTCACCACACGAGGTCCACCGGAAAATGCGAGATCCACGAATTGTTTTGCAACCCTAACCCATTCCTTTGAGTGACCTAGAGTCACGCTATTGAATCCATCATACATCGCCCTTCTTCTATTGTCATCCATTTCCAAAACTAAATAACTCAATGTATAAAAAAATGTGTAAATAAACATCATTAAGCATACAAACATAAATAACAAATGTGTAAATAAACATCATTAAGCATACAAACATAAATAAAAAATGTGTAAATAAACATCATTAAGCCCTTCTTCTATTAGGAAGGATCACTAGACATAAAAAAATATTTAACCAAACATTGAACCTAACATCGATTAATTTACAATGAACAAGAAATTATACATCAATTGTAACAACTAGCCAAAAATCATGCATCATATTTTAACTAACAAACTAATTCTAATAATATTCATCAAAGAAAGAAGAAAAATACCTTCACGGATGCATCAATTGTAACAACTACCTAAAAATCATGCATGTAATTGTAACCTGATGTTACTTTTTTCATGCAACACTCTTTTCAATTCAATGATAGGTTATCTAAATTTAGTCTCTTACAAAATAATGCTCTTGGCTTATGATCCAGGGTGATTTATTCTACTTGACAATCGTAGAAGCTCCCATTCTGGGAAATTCCAAAGTTTGTTACAAAGGAGCAGTTTGTTACTGCTCCGCAGCAAGATTTGTTACTGCTCCGCAGCTAGATTTGCTTGTAAGTTCAAAGCATGGAGCAGGCAATAAGTCTGAGAAGGATAATTCCACATTATTAGATAAAGCTGGCAATGCTCCTGTTGTCAAAGAACAATCAATTGATGCCCATGCAAGCAAAAGTAGAGCTCAAAATGGAAAGACCATGCTTAATAATGGTGGATCTCTGGCTAACATGTGGGGCCGTGCATCAGCTAAACCTAAGCCTCCAAGTACCACTAATTCTACAGCTGTAGAAAGTGTTGCAGGTATCTCACTAATGGTCATATTTAATTCTCCGTGCTTTTCTTGTGTATAACTCTCAGCACACATCTAGTCCTGTATATAAACCCTTCTAAGCATGCTACTGTAGATCTCATGCTGTTAATATGTTCAGCTACTCTTGATGCACAAATATGCAGGGGCGGAGCTGGGCCTATGGCCACTAGGGCCCGGGCCCTACTCTTGGGCTGAATTATCGCCATAGACCCAAGTCGCTGGAACGGCCCAAAAACTGGGAAAGAGAAAGGCCTCACCCTCAGGCGACTGTGCGCGTGCCGAATTGTGGGAGCCAAGTGGGAGCGTGTGCTATTGCTGCCGAGCTAGGGTTTCCAGTGGGGCGGCGACGGCTAACATGCAGCAGACCGGTAGGTGGCGGCAGTGCTACACGGGCGGTGGAGGCGGCGGCGCTGTGCAAGCGGTGGCACGCCGGCGCGGCTACGGCTACGAACCTGAGAACAACGAGGTAGGCAGAGCTTGCTGCTTAGCCTTACAGGTCCATCGACGAGCAGTCAGCATTCCATTGCCGACGAGGCACGCTGGTACCGTAGCCCTTAGGGCTAGCTTGCTTCTTCTAGCTTGCATGCTTTATTTTCTATACTGTATACTTTATTTTCTTTGATTATGTATGTCGATTTCAGGAAATCTTCCTATTGTTGAGGAAAGCAACTGAAACAGTTGTGAAACAAATGATGAACTAATCATTAAAAATGAAGATACCTTCAAGGAGACCGTCGAGGAGACGCCGAGGCCGAGCTTGGGCTGTGGTGCGGCGGCGCGGCGTTCTGACGGCGACGCGACGACGAGCTGGCTGGTGGCGGCACCGAGGCCGACGAGATTGGGCAGGGCAGCGACGCGGCGGAGCTGGCGAAAAGAGGAGAAAGGGAGACGGGGCGGCGAGCCAGGGCGGTGGAGCGGCGGCGCGGCCTGCTGGCGGTGGCGCGGCGGCGCTGCGTGCTGGCGGTGGCGCGGCGGCGCTTTTCTGTTGCGGTGGCACACGGGTGGGCGGGAATGAGGCAGCGCAGGTGAGAGAGATCGAGTCGCGCGTGGGTGGGTTAGGGGATTTAGGTTTTTTCTATTAAGTTCGACGGTGTCCATCTGGCCCACGAACTTAACTTAAGAACGTGGGTACCCACGTTCCTAACACGTTAAGTTCGACGGTTTTGGCCAGGGCGCACGAATTTAAATTAAGAACGTGGGTACCCACGTTCTTAACATAACCCATGAACTTAACTCAATTAAGAACGACGGTACCCACGTTCTTAATTTTACCCACGAACATTTATCAGTTTCTTGTAGAAAGTATACTTCAACACGTTATCAGCACTGCGCTCTAGAGATCACAGAACAAAAGTTCCAATTGAGGATGTGAATCCCTATCCGACATGAACATCATGTCTGCCAACAATTGGCACAGAGCCCAAGAAAAGAATCACGTGAACGTATGGCAGAGGATTACAGCCCCATTGATGCAAGGTAAAATGCAAATATATTTTCCATACGATGAAAATCTATTTTCCATACGTAGTGGAGTTTGCAACCGTTCTTTTGCCTCCGTTCTCCTCTGCAACCGCCGCGACACACAAGCATGTCGTGGCCGAACTGCCACCCGCGCGTGGCTGTGTCATGTCGAGTTGCACGCCCGCGCTGCAAGAGGTCGGGGCAGCGACGTTGGGGCTGCAGCGCCTGTGCCGTGGCCGTCGGAGGCTGTGCTGGACGAGGGACGCGCACCCGACCCGCTCTGCCTGAGCACTCTCACGAGCCGATGAGACACGACCGAGCTGTGGTCGGGCTGACCGATATGCGCGACGTCGGGGCCTGCGCCGGGGCTGGAGAAGATGCGCCCGAGCCAGGACGCCAGCGCCTGGCCATGGGACTGCGCACCGGCCCGCAGTCGCCTTGGCCGGATCCCGCGCCAAGACCGCACCCGCGCTCAGGGGCGGCTGCTCGCCCGCCGGGGTTGCGCGCTAGGGCCGCGCCGCCATGGGAAACCGCGTCGGGGCTGCCGCCAGAGGGCCGTGGCCGCAGCCGCGCCCGCGACGCCGTGCGGGGCCGCGCCCGAGCCGTCGTGCGAGGCCGTGCCTGCGCACCGTGGGGGGCCTTGCCCCCGACCCGCCGGAGGGCCGCGCCCGCGCAACGACCGCCGAGGCCGCGAGCAGCCAAGGGCTCCGCGGGCCCCACGCCGAGCAGCCGGACCGCCGCTGGGGGTGCCGCGCACCCGCCCCGAGGGGCTGCGCCCGCCCTCGTGCGCCGAGCCGCTGAGAGGCCGAGTGGGCCGCGCGCTGATGCAGCCCGCACGCGCACGCCGGGGAGACGCCCCCCGTGCCGCCGGGGCCGAGGCCGCCCGCCTGGCCAGGCCCACGCGCGCCCGGGGTGCCGCCAGGGGCCGCGCTCGCGCCCGTTGGCCGGGACCGTGCGCCGTCGGGCCTACGCGCCGCCGGGGGCCGCGCCCGTGCCCACTGGCCGGGGCTACGCGCCGCCGAGGCGGCGAGTGCGCCGGGCCGCCGGCCTGCGTCGTGGCTGCTGCACCCGCCCTCCGTGGTCGCGAGCCGCTGATCCGCGCTCGCGCCGCCAAGGCCACCGGGGCTGCTGGATTGTGTCCGCGCTCGCGCCACTGAGCCCCGCCCCTGCGCTAAGGAGCGGCTGCGGCCTGACGGGGCGTTGCCGGACCGGGTACAGGTGGCGCGCAGAGGCTGGGGCTGGCCGCCGCCGGCGCCTGGCCGGGATGGCTTGTTAGGGTTTCATAACTGACCCTTATGACCTCACCTAGATGGGCCTCATGGGCCACCTTGGTTTGACTGGACAGATTGGGTCTACAATTTTCTCAATTTCAGTTTTTATTTTCTGCAATTTCAGACATATGACTCTGTATTTGTACATAATTACTATCTAGATCAGTATTAGTGCGTCTAAATTTGAATATTTAGGCTACTGCTGATATATGTAATTGTACATACGTCTATATTTTTATGAAAATACAGACTAGTTAGTGAATTATATTTTATTCACATTTATAATTCACATAGTTTCGACTTGCTATTGTTTTTGCATTCTTTTATGTTTGCATGGAAAACATAGCACATAATTAAGTCAAAACTAATGGTCCTCATGCAAAATGATATTGCATTTTTTGGGAAAAGCATAGGGTGATGGAGTACTAAGCACTGGCTGCGCTAAATTCTGTATAGAATTTAGTAGCCCAGAGACCGTGCTTTAGGCCGCATTTGAAATGCCTATCACTATGAGGTCTACATCTTTCGAGATGATTACCTATACGTGCTAACCCAAAAAGATCACGGACCAAGCAGGCGTCGCGGGCTATGGAGCCAGGCTGGACGCTGCAGTCATATTGACTGCTAAAAGAATTCTTTTAATTAAGTTCTACTTAATTAAACGATGAATTCTTGCAAAATATGACACATATCTTGAACTTGGGATATTTCAACACATGATGGAGATCTAGGCTTTGGCTGCAATAAGTTCTTGGAATTTATTTGCCCTGAGACCAAGCTTTTAGACAGCAAAATGTTATTTGCCCATCAGTAAGAGGTCTACATCATATGGTTATGATGATTACCTATGTGTTCTTCCAAGTAGATATGTTGGAGATGTGATGTTGGTTATTCACCTTTATGGTGATTACCATTTTATTTTTTGAAATTTTGGTCAAGCACAGGGTAGTGGAGTCCTAAGCATTGGCTGCGGTATGTTCCTTGAATATATCAGCCCAGAGACCATGCTTTCAGGCAGCAAAAGTTTTGCCCACTACTGGGAGATCTACTCCATTGTTTCATAACATGGAGATTATCTACGTTGTGTCCACCAATTTTCAGAAATCTTTTGGTACACCGTATGTGCTACCTGGAATTCTCCAACATATAAAGATATGTTATATTTTGCGGCAAAGTTGCAATGGTTATGCCATTTGAAGGATAATTATTTAATAGAGTTTGATGAACTCGCCTAATGGGCTTAATTATCCTTAATGTTCATTGGATATGTTCATTTCATCTTTGCATAATATGGGGATTCACTTCTTTATTTTGGAGGAAGTGAGATGCTCTCTTTCTCTTACGGTTCTTATGAAAAGAACTTATGTGCTTTTGCGGCTTGATATGCAAGCGCAAAATGAATAGCAAAGAAAATCATAAGACTTGTGGACTTATGAGTATGTGTCTACATTATGTTGTAGACTAACACTTTGTATTCAAATATTTTTGCTTGAAAGCAAATATATAAGCACATTAAAAAGAGAAGGGCAATGAGTATGACAAACTCATTTGTCATTACACTATACGTGATATAGTGTTGTATGCCTAAGCATCTAATCTTGTATATGAAATCCCAATATATACAAACTACTCTTGAAAGCTAAGATATGAAGGGTACTTCAATCTTCCATCTGACATGATAACAGTGGTTAGTTGTGTAAATCATGATTTGGACTAATCATGTAACAACACTTCTTTTTCTAAGAGAAGACCACTTTGTTAGATGATTTGCTTTTGAGTACTATTTAAATGATGCACGAGATTTGGTATAATCTCATAATTGATAGGTTCAACTCATGCGATATGAGTTGAACACACTCATGTGATTTGAGTGTAAAAACTCATATGAATTTGAGTTAAACAAACTCATCGATTGGAGTTGATCACTCATGTGACTTGAGTTGAACAAGCTCATCGATTAGAGTTGAACCAACTCATCAAGGGAGTTGAAGACTCATTAATTTGAGTTGTGCAAACTTGTACAGGGATTCTTCCAATTGAGGAAGAAACATGCAATGTGGAGAATTGAGCCACAAACTCTATAAGTGGGGAAACAAAATATTCTCATATTCCTTTGGAAAGAGGAAAGAATATTTTGACAATCGCTTTGCGCGATATCATGATATGTTAATATCTAGTCCCTTTTGGTAATAGAAGTATCAAGGATGTGTTGATATATCCTAATTGTTATCTTACCATATTATAGAGATATCCATATAATTTCTATCATTTAGAAACACAAGGTGATAGTGATGGATATTGCATATGTTTCTCAGAAACATTTCTTATGGACTGTATTCTACATACATCCCTCCCATACAATGTGTTGCATATGTTATAATTTTTCAAGTGATGATACTTACCATGCTGGGTAAGATTGAATTGGCCATCCCATTGTTGGTATGAAATGAAAAGTTATGAACAATTCTATTGGTCATGTTTTTCCCATAAGATAGATACTTGATGAGTATTATTGGGAATGAGATTTTAAGTCCCTCTTATCTTAAAATCTGATCTGAGTGTGGTCCATTACAAAGATGGTATGGACATTGAAGGCTTTATATGGTTCTTTGGTGCATCTATATGATGACCTCAAGTGTGTCCTTCGGACAACACATGACCATTAAGCAATAATGTCTCAAGTTTGAGCACATTAGCCTCCACACTACTGAATTTACCAAATATGCTTACAATGGTGATTGTTTGTCTTGGTATTCAGAATGATATCCATAAAGGATATGATGAATCTGTGATAGATTCGAAAATTTCAGATCATTAATGACCATCAATAATGAATTGTCACTTCCAACTAGTTATGGTTGGCGTCAGGAAGTTTTGCATGCTCCTGACTTGTGATTAACTGCACGTACTGCATGTACAAATTCCCCTATGGTTTTTAGTACGTGGGAATCCGTGAAAGATTTCCCATGCGTATATTGGGTATGTTCCCAATCTCACCACCGCAGCGTACATATATGGGCACACAGAAAACTGGGGATCTATGTGAGAATTCATTCTCCGTCGATCATTAAGTTTTAGAATCTCTTCATGAGAATCTATTTATGGCCCGTACGCTTGCTTGAATCATGAGCTTTTCCAGGCATTAGGGGGAGATTTCGAGTGCCAAAATGAATGCCAGAAAATTATAATGAATGCATTAAGCATTCATGCTCAGGATCACGTACTAAAACTGAACCTTTGGGTTCGAATGATTTGCAAGAAGTTGCAAATTAACTGCCATATGCATTTACTATGAGGTGTCACTCAAATTAATCCTATGTGGAAGTGCCAGAAAGAGTGGTTAAATAGAACACCACTAAACTCCCTATTGCAACGTTGTTGTAAATAAGAGGGGGAGAAGTATGGTCACAAATTGGGATTAAGATGCTTGCAAGCAGCTGAAGGCTAGGCCTTCTGAGATAGTAAATGCAGACCAACTATTCGTTGGTAACCAACCTAGTGTTGGTAGACACCTAGAGGATATGATTATCCTATGAATGGAAGACATTCACAACCTAGCTCAGTGCGCACTGATGAGGCTAGGTTATCGGAAGCCCTTGATTCTCGTTTTGGGATTTCACGAGGAATCATAAGGGTACATAAAAATGACTTTATGTCAACTGGAGAATTGTGTTATTTAAAAGCTACAAGTGTCGACACATACATCTCAGCAATTGTATATGCGCTCTAAGTGATCCAAAAGACTATGGCCATAGCAGAGCACGAGTATGCTCAAATTGGATCTTGTTGAGTGATACAATGTTCCAGAGATAGCCTTGCTCACCGGAAAGAAGTGTTAACTTATTTTCACTTCAAGGTATCTTACTGTGGATACGAGTTTGTTTTCATGGACTTGGAAACAATGAGGTGGTGAGAAAGCATGGCTAGTAGCAACTGGGTTTATACGCAAACCCAAGCATTATTTTAATGCTATAAATTCTCTTCTACCGTGAGTAGTAAAATTCCGATACAATACAAAGGGCAGTAAATCATCTATCTGTGCAGTTGATAGATGTAGTGACAACATGTGCATATGTGGTCACTGGATTATGGTATTTACGGAGTCTTGAAGGATTCCAAATACATAATCACCAATCACAAATTTGCAATGCTTAGAAAGTCTTTGTGACTTAGAGCATCCTGGTCAAATATGGTACATTCGACCTAGTAAATCCTTCCTTCTGAAAGGATACACAAAGAATGGTATGTTCAGTGTAAATATGTGCAGCATATTCTAAACATACATTACTTATCGACGGAGTTCGAGATAGAAGATATGAATTGAAAGAGATGTTCAATTCAAAGTAAACTATCTTGAGTATCTTGGATACAAAAAAATTTGTCTATATCCAACATATATTGAAGAAATTCAATATGAGAGAATCATTGTTATTTGATTCTTTCGGATCATGAGATGTGCTATTGTATCTTGCAAGAGCATCCGGCCGGATATTGCTTTGCAATGATTTGCTAGCTAACAGCACATGAGATCGAGTTATGATCTCCAGATGTACTCATGCTCTCCTTATGTTTGGATATACTGATCTTGGATATCTTTAGAAGATCCCCAGGTACAAGATCAATGACATACTTCTGGTAAGTTGGACCTACTGTTTGATAAATGTCAATCAACAGAGATTAATGGTCACTTACACTAATCATTCTATAGTACAGAATGATATACTACATACTGAAGGTATGTGGTGGTCATGATTTTATATCACAGACCTTATTATCTATGAAGATAATATACTTTGTGTTGTTTAGATGAAAAACAAGTTACGAACTAAGTCTCTACCTTACTTCACATTTTAAATGTGTTTGAGAGCAGGTATGAGATGACTTAGTAATTTGCAAAGATCAGGGGGAGTTTCCTCTTGATTGGAAAAACTTGTTTTTACATCATGTTGTACTCTTTTCTTTGCATGAGTTTTTTCCCCTGTTTGGGTTTCTCATTCAAAGTTTTTAACGAGGCAACATCAACACAAGGCCTATGTCGTATCATCTATTTTTCCCATAGAGGTTTTTCGAGGATGATACATTATGACATAGTTATTATTGTATTTGAACTAGGTTATGAGTTTATCTCATAAGAGTTTAAATGATCAACAATAGATCGTGATTATTCTCCTTATTTTTCCCATTGGGTTTTTAAGGAGACTCGGCTCATATGTTGATTTCCCAGATTTTCTGACACGATTATCTTGGAGAAATATTAGCCTGAGTTATATGTCTCATCATTTATTTTCCCCACTGGGGTTTTTGAGATGATGGCTATAGACATATTATTGTTCTTTGGGCTAGAGGTCCATTGGAGAACAACGTACCATGATTCGATTGAATCACCGACAATTATCTATAAGGATAATTGAGCTTGTGTTGTTCAGATGGAAACAGGAAACAAGAAATATTAACATCTTGCAAACAAAGTCTTGTGATAATCTTACTGATCTATTCACAAAATCTCTACCATGCTCCACGTTTCAGAAATATGTTAAAGTGGTTGGTATGAGAAGACTTAAGTGATTGCAAGAATCAGGGGGAGAAATTCTCCGTGATATTTGGGGTCTGTTTGGTTGGGCTGTGGCTGTGAAAAAAGTTGCTGTGGGCTGTGAGCTGTTGAAAAAGCTGCTATGAGCTGTGAGCTGTTAAAAAGCTAAAAACCGTTTGGTGGAAACCACTAAAAGCTGTTAAAAGTTCTTCAATATATGTTTTCACAGTTCCACCCGAAAGCCACTAAAAGCAGGTCCAAGGATGCTTTCAGTTTTGCACTGCGAGAAAGTCAGCTTTTAGAAAAAGCTGCTTTTTGAATCTAGCCCTTTGGTTTGGCTTTTGGCTTTTAGGGGTCAAAAGCAAAAGCCAAAAGCCAAACCAAACACAGCCTTGACCTGTCTTGTCCATCATATTACACTCTTTTCTTTGTATGAGTTTTGCCTTGTTAAGGTTTTCTCATCCAAAGTTTTTAATGAGGTAATATCAACTAAGCTATATGCTTCATCATTGATTTTCCCCACAGGGGTTTTTATGCATGATGATTATAAGCATATTTTCTTTTGGAGTTCATGTGAGATTATTCTCATTATCCAAAAGATATTGTGTACTCCTTATTTTTTCCCACAGGGTTTTTGAGGAGATGGTACATTGGAAGACGACTTGCAGGTGATCAAAGGGATTTGGGTTGAGCAAGGGGGAGTGTTGCGAAACATTCACATGTGATCAAACCCATCCGATGGGTTACTACCCAAGGGTCGCACCCCTTGGGGGAGTACCCCTGCAATCTGTATATAATCCAATGTTCCCCTGCAATAAAGACTTATCGCTGTCATTTGTCTCTCTCTCAATCTCGTTACCACTGAGTATACTTCAACACTATAGCTGCGACCTGCCCCGCTGCCCGGTTTCTTGCGACTGCACACGTACTGCAGGGTTGCATTGCACGCCTTATTGTTGCGGGGTCGTCATGGCAAACCGAGCTTTTTAAAAATAAATAAATAAATAAATAAATGCGCGCATCTACTGAATGGTCAGATCGTCGTCAGAATCATTCTGCTCGACTGCGCTGGTCAAGCGGGCCCTAGCGCAAAATAATCAAGGTAGCATTTGAAAACTACCGATCCGTACAGCAAAATACTGGCAAATACTCCATAGACATCAGGGACTGATTACCCTGTTGTTAATCTTGCTCTCAGGAACGCCACCAACCATACTTAGCAGCGTGAGTGGCTCCAGAGCGACGACAGGGCCCATGCCCCGTGGCAGAGCGGGTCGTTGTCTCCATTGCCACGCCCGCTTTAAAAGGGACCACCTCGTCACTCTCCCTCCTCCATGTCCACGGTCACCGTGGCGAGGGCAGCCCCGCCGAGCGTTAGTCACAGTTGTTGCCTGCCTACCATGCGGCTCTAACTCGATCCGTGCAGCAGACGCCGAGTCGCGGCAAGGAGTAGCTAGGAACTAGGAAGGAGGAGGCAGGGAAAGGCCAGGCCATGGCGCTCGAAGCTGTGGTGTTCCCGAAGGAGCACCCGGGGTGTACGGCGGTCAAGGCGCGCCCGGCGTCGCTGGGCTGCGGCTTCCACACCGAGGAGCTCGAGGTCGAGGACAAGGGCGGCGTGGTTCTGCAAGGAGAGGCCGCCGACGCGCTGCCGCCGCCCGGTGGTGCCGCCACCACGTGGGACTGGGACGCGGTGCTCTGCCCGTGCTCCACTGCACCAGCTGCAGGCGCCGTGGAGGAGTGCTGGGACGTGCAGCAGCAGCAGCATCAGCTCCTGTCCGTGTCCCCGCCGCCCTCGTCCGCCGTCGCAGCGTCGTCGTCTGGGCGCCGCAAGGCTGCCGCGTCGGAGGCGGCGCGGCGACGGCGGCGACGCCCCAAGGCGGTGAGGAACACGGACGAGATGGAGAGCCAGCGCCGCAACCACATTGCCGTGGAGCGCAACCGGCGGCGGCAGATGAACGAGTACCTCTCCGTGCTCCGCTCCGCCATGCCGCCTTCCTACACGCAGCGGGTACGTACGTACGAATACCATCTCCTCCTGCTGTGCAATGAGCGTAGCGTACCGCCGCTCCCCTCAGGCCATGCCACCATGCATGTGCACGAACGGCTTGGCATTCACCGCATTGCTGATTGCTGCTGTCACCCCCCAACTTTTACTGCAACGGATCTCAAATCTTGCTGCCCCTCTGGCCATCCGCTGCTGGCTGCTGCCTTCGCCCCGCCGCGCCCGCCATGCCGCTTTGGTTGCACATGTCACGGAATCTCTAGCTAGCGACCATTCATCAAAAGCCGCGCCACCTTCCGTTCCGTTCGCAACGTATGTACTACCAGTCTACCACGCGGTCCACGCGTTAACATGGTTACATGCAGGGTGACCAGGCGTCGATCGTGGCTGGTGCCATCAACTTCGTCAAGGAGCTGGAGCAGCTGCTGCAGTCGCTGGAGGCGCAGAAGCGGTGCACCGAGCCACCGGCGCCGGCGCCGTTCGCCGGCTTCTTCATCTTCCCTCAGTACTCCACCACCGCCGCGACGGGTGGTGCGGTTGGCTCTAGTAGCGACAGCGCTGGCTCCGGCGGCGATCAGAGTGGCGGCGGCGGCGGCTGCGCGGGAGCGCGGCGAGGCGTGGCCGACATCGAGGTGTCCCTGGCGGAGAGCCACGCCAACGTGAAGGTGCTCGCGGCGCGGCGGCCGCGGCAGCTGCTGAGGATGGTGGTGGCGCTGCAGTGCCTCGGCCTCACCGTGCTCCACCTCAACGTGACCACCACCGCCGACCACCTGGCCTTGTACTCCCTCAGCCTCAAGGTAGTACTAGTACCGCGCACCTACTCGATCCAGGCGCGCGCGCGGCTATTCGATCGACTGCGACGACTCCAGCTGAGCTGAGCAGTGTACTAACACGTTTCCTCTCGTCGTCGTCCTCTCTGCTGCAGATGGAGGACGAGTGCCGGCTGTCGCCGTCGGTCGACGACATCGCCGCCGCGGTGAACGAGATACTCGCCGATATCTCCGACGAGTGCGCCCGCGGGGGGCCAGGCCACTGATGATTAGCCGCTTAGCCTAATATGTTAGCGAGTGCCATGTATTGTTGTGACGTACGTCGATTTGATCCTAGTACACGGATAACACTGGCAAGCTAGCGTGGCAGCTCGCTCGCGCCACTGTCAGGCAGGCGGTACCACTACCACTCCATATGTTTGCGTGCAAGTAAACATGTACCGATTGGACCAGCTTACGTACTACTACCACTCTTTTTGCAGCGCCAGTAAGTACTGTATTTGTGTGCATCCAGGATTCAGAATCATTCACGTCGATCTCGCATCGGACCAGCGCTAATTATTAGCGCAGATCTGTCGAGATGCCTGCGACTGCGTGTGCACACGGGTGACCTGTTCGAGGTCCACGAAAGTAGTTTGAGAGCCACAAAACCGAAGGGTATTAAAGGGGCTAGAATCTTCTTTTTATTCAACGGATAAGAAGTGAATTATAACCCTACTCTTCGGTTTTCTGACTCTCAAACTAGCTCGAACTGGTGTACCAGCGTTTTTCTCTGACGAGTTTTGTTGCTTCAGAAATCTCTCTCTCTCTCTCTCTGACCAGTCAGCACGCATTCACCAGATAAGAATGAGTTAGCAAGGAATATCCAGCCCCAGCCCTATCATATTTCAACTCCAAGTTGATAGATCTGGCCGGCTGCAATCATCTCATTCTCGTTGTTACGGTCTTGCGTGAGCTCTTATGGCTCCAGGTATCGAGAGTTTACACATGAACAGCATCGTTGACAGAATGACGCACTGACACGTCTCGTTCATTGCTCTCGAGTGCAGGGGGGTGGCTGGACGAATGAACCTGCTGCAGGCGTACAGCCTTCGCCCACATCATTCTGCCGGCACTGATCGGGGCAAAAAACCAGCATTGTAGGATCGGATCAGAATCCTTTTCCCAGCCGCAAGGTAACTTTCGTTCGACGCGAAGTAATGATTGTTAGGGCATAGGGTCGGCCGTTGCTGATTGGGTGCTCTACGAGCTAGCATATCAGTTCGGAATCATCGCGGCGCGCCATGAAGTATGATTTTTTTTTAAAAAAATAAACATTCACGAGATGGCTGAAAACCATCACGAAATCGCCGTGGTCCGTGCGTAATGATGACCTTGGGGGGGAAAGGGGGGGGGGGGGGGGTGGGGGGGGGGGGGGGGGGTAATGCATCCGTGTAAGGAACGGTGGTAAAAACAAGCAAGCGAGCGAGCAAATGGACGCCTACATAAGAACAGGTCCGCCTGGCACTGAACTAAAGGCTTTCGTGCATGCATATGCCAGCCTTTGTGTGCTTTCTGTCGATGCTACAGCTACAGCCTCTGATTCACGTCCTAGTCCTACCCTCCCAACTGTTCCTTCGATTTATAGCCTCATACTTGCTGGAACCTATTAAGTTGTATGCATCAACCAATTCAACCCAAAAAATTAAGCTGATAGGAAGATATGCACAATTCACTTATATTATGTTAACACTACACTCATGTCGAGCCTCTTTTGGGTCTCTGACGTGGAATGTAATTAATTTATTTAATTGTGCTACCTAGAATTCGAACTCGAGACATCTGACTCTGATACCATATTAAGTTGCATGCACCAATCAATTCAACCTAAAAGCTTAAACTGATAGAAAGACATGAACAATTCACTTATATTATATTCCAATTATCCAATAGAACCTGTCCACATGTGCTGATTCAGAAGCAGTGGGTTCCGTTTTGGGGGTTTGGTGGAGTGACAAATAAAACTGCATGGATCATATTGAAATGTTACGATCGAGCTTCATATCCTATACCCACGTGATGTATGACAAGCGAGAACTCGGCTACCAACGCAAACAGCTGGCAGAGGGACCAAACAACGAGATGCGTCGCCTTCAGATGAATTTAAAAAAAAAATCGTGGAACGACCTCCTCCCAGCCTATGAGCCTAATCTGTGGAGGAATACTCTCCATTCTCCAATGCAACTTGCCTTATAAAGTGCTCCGACATATTCCCAGTGGGGCAAGGAATCATCGGCGCGCACAGTCAGGGCCGGCGCTGACTACAGGGCTGACAGGGCGACCGCCCTAGGCCCCGGATCCTAAGGGCCCACCTCTATACATGCATATGTAGTAGTCTTCGATCAGTTGAAGGCTTGAAGCGATAGGCCCTACATACAATCAGGCCTGCAAGCAAATTGAGCCTTGCAGAAGCACCTATGTTTTCCATGAAGATTTTTGAATATGTAAAAAGGATGGATTCATATCCTAATGTTTCTATAGCTTATCGGATCTTATTCACTGTACCTGTTACGGTGGCATCAGCTGAAAGGAGCTTCTCGAAATTAAAATTATTAAAGAATTATTTAAGGTCTACAATGTCACAAGAACGACTGAATGGCTTGGCCACTTTATGTATTGAGAAGAAACTTTTAGATGAGATCGATGTCAACAAGATCATTGGTGAATTTGCTTGAAGAAATGTTAGAAGAAAATTTTAAGGTATTGTAAATTTTATTTAGTATATTTTTTAGATATTATATTACTTGTTATAAATAAAAAATATATGTATTATAGAAGAATATATATTTATATAATATAAGGGGGCCTCATTTCTGTGTTCGTCCCGGGCCACCAAAATCTCAGCTCCGGCCCTGCGCACAGTTCCTCGTGAACATCCAACCACTAGTTGCCTCGTGAACATTTTATTTGAGAGTTTTGGTATTTTAGAGGATTGAAAGAATATTTGAGAAGCAGGTTAAGTTCACTTATCTTTGTTAAAAGATTTTTTTATTTGTCTATATTCACTATCTGTGGTCATCCGATACGATCCTTCACTATCTATTTTAATAACTTCCGTCCATTCTAGAAAACAAGAGAGGTCGTTTTGCCAAATATTTTTAGAAGAGTTTTAGCTGCTTTTTGAGAGACGGCAGAGCTACTTTTGGAGGAGCCTGGCAAACATGTCTTCTTAGAAGTTGCGGAATAAACTGGGATCGAGCCATTCGATCGAATACATAATTTGACGTGCCTCTCAAAAGCAACCGGCCGGAAATCAAGAAAGGCAATCAGAGCATCTTTGGGTGTTTGACCGATGCAACAAAGGATGCATAACCCTGCGCATAGGCCTTAAGTTCAGGTGCTTGTCGTACTGTCTCCAGTTTGAAAGGAAAAAAACTGGGGAAAAAAACGAAGGGAGACGAAAGCAAAGTTTGGAAATCTAAAGTGGAGATGTGTGTGATGAACTGAAGGAAGAACCTTAACCTACTCTTAACCTGTAACGCCTCCCACAATGTTGTGTTAGCTCTATCAAATCCGAGGAGATTCAAGAGGTGCGCTTACCATGTGGGTATAGATTTTTATTCTGAAAACGTATTTACTGTGAAAAAACAATCACAATCGCTATTCTTTTTATTTTGTCGTGGAGCCGCAACTATACACGTAACTACGCCACCACCAGAATGTAGAAAGATGATGCGCGCATGTAACTTTGATTAACAATATAGATTTTATTAGTGTTTTTGAGCTCGTAGTATACAATCGAGTGCATTCAAAGTACGAGGTATTCATGTTTTTTTTGTGTGTGAGCCTCCAGTTGGGTGTCTAAATAGTCATATAAAATATTGTTTTACAATGTAGATTATATTGTTTTTCTAGTAAAATTTAAAATAAGAAGTGAAATAGAGAGTCTAGAGCCCAGAGATAGTCTAAGCCCCAAATCAGTCCATGTCTAGTAACTAGACAACCAGTTTTCATGATTGCATCAGTGCGCTTTTAATGTGATCGACATTAAAAAAATCTGGATGCGACTGCAGCCAATAATACTGTCATTTCGCCTTCTAATCGGGGGTCTAATTCGCACTGTACATCACCTAACAATTAATCGAGCAATGTCTAGCTAGGTCAGGTTTTTTTTGTTATTAATGATGGAAATATAAATTTAGGTAGTGTTTGGTTGAAGAGCTAAGTAGAACGGAGCCGTTCTGTCACAGTTTTGTTGTTGTTTGGTTACAAAGTAACTAGAATGTAATGATTCCAATTAGAGAATATTCTCCTCAGATCCGGAACCATCCCGCTCCAAAAAATTAATCGGACGGAGCTGCTCCGTTCCCAGCCCGCTCGCACAGTCACGTTTCGTTCCGTTCACTCTGCAACCAAACAAAAAACAGAGCCGCTCCGTTCCAGATTACCAAACACAGAACAGAGCGGCTCCGTTCCTAAAATTAGGGATGAAACGACTCCGTTTTACTTAGCTCCTCAATGAAACACTACCTAATTAGTGTATCTG
Source organism: Zea mays (assembly GCF_902167145.1). Classification (NCBI taxonomy): domain Eukaryota; kingdom Viridiplantae; phylum Streptophyta; class Magnoliopsida; order Poales; family Poaceae; genus Zea; species Zea mays. The sequence goes on along the minus strand of NC_050100.1, from coordinate 217,236,427 downwards.
TGTTAACCGCTCATTGGTGTAAGTTCGAATTAAAGCGTTTTTCCCATGTTCTCGGCGTGAACGTGAAAAATGTGTACTTTGAGGCTTGAGCGATCGACATGCAAGTGTGAAGTCATTGTCAAAAGAGTAGCTTAACCTAACCAATCTCCATGTGAAGAAGAAAATCAGATGCCACGCCGCCAGCTCCGGACACAATATATCAGATTCACTGCACTTCGGCCTATACTATCAATCTACCATATGAATGTTGATTATATATATAAAAAAGGAACCATGATTCATAGGAGTGCTCACGAACGTTGAGGATAAAATTTTCATTAGGATGGGTCTATATACATGATGATGGACTCGTGTGCCATGGTTGAAAGAGACGTACAACAACCTTACCGTACTGTAGCTTCTCTTCCTAGGGTTACGAACACTAAAACCGTAGTTACCTTTCCTCTCACTACATGTGTGGTGCTTACACTCATGTTATGGTTTTTATAGAACCGTTTCTAACTTTTTTGGAGGGACTGAGATGAAATCCGATATGGAGGCACTATCGACCTAGTGACGGACCCACCACTTAGGCACCGCAGGCCACGACCTAGGTTGCCTTGTCGGCTGAAAGTGCACCTCAAGTCCAAATATATATACACATTTATTTTATATGAAATGAGCTATAGTTATTAGCACTTTATAATCTTGTCTAGGCTGTCTTTAATTTCTGGGTCGTCTCTGCATTCATCCATATATATTATATTTATGTATTTATAAAAGTACACACGTATTATTAATTATTCAACCTATAAAAAACTTTTATTCAATAATTAATAAAGTTTACAATATGACAAATATAAAACATATGCATAAACACTTACTTGTTACTTTATATCACGCTAAAAATATCTTCTAACATTTTGTGGTGCAAAATCGACGATTATATCATTGAGATCAATCTCATCTAACAATTTCTCGATACATAAAATCGCGAAACCATTTAATTTCTCTTGAGTTATATATTGTTGACCCCAAGTAGTTCCTCGATAATTAAAATTTTAAAAAGGATATGTCTGCCGATGCAATCGTCACAAATACAATAAATAATATTTGATAAGTAATTGAGACATTATGATAATAATCTAAATGAGACAAGGGGTGCAGCCGCACCTCTGGCAACCCCTTAGGGATGGCCCTGGATTTTCATCCCCACGCGTGTAGATAACATAAAGACGTTGTTACTGTTGCTGCCGTGTTGATCAACAACGAATGTGAGGAGTACATGTGAACGTGTTACTGGTACATGAAGATGTAGACTACCTCCACTATATTGTTGTGCTTTTCATCAGCTATACTAGCACACCGGCATGGCAGCATTTCATCCCTACAAGTATGAATACTCCCTCCGTTTCTTTTTATTAGTCGCTGAATAGTGCAATTTTGCACTATCCAGCGACTAATAAAAAGAAACACGGAGAGAGTACTAGTTTATATGCTTCCGTTGTTTGCTACGGTGTTGATTGACGACAACGAACGTAAGTAGTATATATGAATATGATACTTGAGAGGATGGATGACTACTACTACATGGTCGCACTATTTTCTCGTCGTGCAACGTGTTTGGTGGTAACGGTCTTTTGATCCTCTATTTATATGTTTTTATAGTAAAAAATATCTCAAATAGTACCAAATAGGCGCAAAGCTATGAAGGTGTTTCCGATGCATATAAAATAGGTGGAATGTTCCGGGCTAGTTTTTGAAGATGGAATGTTCCTGACTAGTTTTTGAAGAGAATCCGTGTAGACGAAGAGATACTACTCCTACATATATAGCTTAGTGGAGTAAGATTTACTCAAAGGATTAAGTCAAGCTGACGGAAATGATTGTGAGAATGAGACCATATATAGCAACAAAATATATGGTATTCCTGAACGCTGATGAACAGGCGACAAGTTCCATCATGCTATGCAAAAGTCATATATGTTGTGATGGAAAACCTGTTATTATTTGTCCAAACTCCATTATGGAAACCTTATCAGTTATCATTGGTTGGTGGGCATGAACACACACAGACTACGTGATTGGTTGGTTGGCCGGCTGCATCCAGACCCGTGGCGTCCCATTAACTTTGTGCAGCATCTGTTTGGTTAACCGGAGATGAGGGTGGCAGCCTGTACCCGCACATGCAACATAGCCTTTTTTTGGCTTAATTACCTGCATGCGCGGAAACGCGCATATCCTGCGTATCCCGTGGTCCGGGCTAGCCAGAGACTGGCGCTGCGCACCCAGTCAACCAATCACAAGGAGAGCCTCCGATCCGAGCCTGAACAATCGCCGACCTATTCATCTCGAAAAAAGCGTTTCATTTCATCACAGGTAAAAAGCGGCTAGATAGCTCACGTATATTCTTTCCCAGTTCCCACACGGCCGGTGAAAGCCCCCAACTCTGCGTTGCGGTTATATATATAGGGGGCCGGCCGTATTTCCCCGCGTCTCTGCTTCAATTCCCATAGTGGAAGCACACTTGATCAGCACACTACTACTGCTCGAGAGCAATGGCTTCCTCCTTGGTTTCTCGATTGCCTGTCGCAGTGTTGCTGCTGCTCGTGGCCTGCTCCTCCACGGCAGCCGCCACCAGCTACACCGTCGGCGACGGGTCCGGCTGGACGTCCGGTGTCGACTACACATCTTGGGCCGCCTCCAAAGACTTCAAAGTCGGGGACAATCTCGGTACGTACGTACGCATACATGTCGTCACGCATTCTGGTTTCGCCATCGGCTCACGAGCTTGTTTGACGTACCGTACGGGTCCCAGTGTTCAACTACGCGAAGGGGCTGCACACGGTGGTGGAGGTGAGCGCGGGAGAGTACATGGCGTGCACGGCCGCCAACCCGCTGGGCTCCGAGTCCGACAGCAGCGGCGCGACCACCGTGGCCCTCAAGGCGCCAGGCACCCACTACTACGTGTGTAGTATCGCCGGGCACTGCGGCGCCGGGATGAAGCTCGCCGTGGCCGTGACCGTCGGCGGCTCCAACTCCAACTCCCCTGGCGCCACGCCGGACGACCCAACGACCCCGCGGACGTCCCCGACCCCTACCGCGCCCTACACGACGCCGACCACCACCACACCGTACACGACGACCCCGACCACCACACCACCGTACACGACGCCGACGACGACCCCGACCACCACAACACCGTACACGACGCCGACGTGCTCTGGCGGTGGTGGCGCCACGGCAACCCCGGGCATGACTCCGTTCATGTCATTTCCCAGCGCGGCCGGCCTCGGATCGGCGGCGTTGGCTGGCTTTGGGCTGGTTTGGTGTGTCATCGTCCAGCTAGCGCTGCTGTAGGTGTAGGCACAAGCACAAGGGGCGCGGCGGCCATGCATGGCCGACCAGGATGGAGGCAGCTGAGATAGGTCATGGTTGCCTGTAAGCTGCAGCGCACTTTTACTAGCTACCGATGTGTTTGTTCTTTGTTCCGGCCTTCCGGGGTCGAACTGGGGTATATTATACTGTACTTTGATTGATGAAGGAAGCTCGCTGGTGTCTCGGCTCCGCTTTGAATCGCGGTGCAAGTCACTTTTCTTGGATGAACCAATCGAACGAACTGCCCCGAAATCTCAAAAAAAAAAAAAAAACGAACTGCCCCGCATGTGCAAATGCAACCAAACATTGTGACTATGGCCTCTGCGGACGCCGCGAATTCATCAGAGTGGGTTTCAGGTGCTCTTAATCATGGCCATCCCAAGATCGAGTGGAACATGGGTTGTCATCACTCGTTCCTGGTCAGCAGCCCATCTGTAGATCAGAAAACCAATCTGGGATGCATGTCACCTGGACTCGTACCCTAACAATAGTATTAACAATAGTATGTGTAAATATAGGGGTGAAATGTCAAATTCCAAACCAAATAGTATGCTTATGTCTAGGCATAAAATCAATTTCCACTCCCCCAGCTTATGAATTCGAGATAGACTTACATATATAACTTTATAAAGTGGTGAAATATCAAATTTCAATCAAACCAAGTAGCCTACTCTTCTAAGCGGATTTTAATTCGTTCAAAATCCAAACGGCCCCTAGGTGAAATTGTTGGCAGCAAGCGGGGCCTAATAACTTCTTCCGACGTGCATCATCCTTTGAGGCCTCTCTACATCTTCGAGAACTTGTCATGGTGAGGCTGGAGTGGAAACGGATGGCGGACAGGCCCAACTCAAAATAATCAACGGCACCCCGTAAATGGATTACGGCCCAAATCGTCCGAACCAAACAGCGCATCACCGGACTGCTTTCTGCTGACGCCGTGTTCTGTTGAAAGCCCTATTACACGAACATGAAACCTAGTAGCATACTGAGTACTGACTGCGCGGCGGACGGCGGTGCTAGTCCATCGCATTTATGGCGAAGGTCCCGTGTAGTAATGTAAACAGCTTGAATAGGTTCTAACAGCGAATTCACGACGGCTTACGAGAAACCCAGTCGGTGCCGGTGCCAGATCAGGTCGCACTCGCACCGCCACGGCGGCACGGACCGACGGAAGGCGTCGCCCTCGCCCGAGGATTCAGACTCGGGTGCCCGCGTCTCGGCCGACGAGGAAGCGTCGTGCATGTGCTGATGAGCGCAAGGACAACTGGACAGCGGAGTAAAGCACGGTGCACGGAGCTGCCGTACCGTACGCCAGGTCGCCAGCCTACCACGCCAGTTCGCCGACATCTTCACCAAGGGGTTACCGTCAAGTGTATTTTTAGACTTTCGATCCAGTCTCAACATCGGTACAGGATAGAGTTGTGACTGCGGGGGGTGTTAGACTACCCGTCTAGAATTTGTGGTGTTCTCCTTTTAATTACCGTCATAGCCTCAGTGTAATGGGCCTGGCCCAGTTACTTACTCTATTAATACTACTCTCAACCCTGTTTAGGGTATGGGTTCGTATTCCAACAGGGACTGACCCAAAATTATTGGAGATCGCGTCCGCTGGTGCCGACGTTTTGTCGTGCGAAAAGTTCGAGTTCTGCGCTCGGTGCCAAAAAAAACTGTCTTCGCCTGCCCTAGCTAGCTACCTTGAGTTGAGCAAAGTTTCATAGAAGTCGTCGTAGCGAAGCCGGCCAGCGTCTTGTTGCATGCACTGAGCCTGCTTGCTTTGCTTTGCCTGCGGTCAGGAAGTTTCATGTCACCTGGAAACCTTTGAAAACGGAGACGGCAAGTTTAGACCGACCAGCTGCGGAGCGGAGGGAGCTTTCGGACTCGGTCTAGCGCAGACAGAACAGAACAGAAGCGAGGGCCCTCGCCCGTCGAACCAGGAAGCCGTTAGAAAGTCAATCCATGCTGGCACGGGCGCGAAGTGGTTTCGTTGACCTGATCCAGACGCCCGGATTATACAGAAAACATGAGCAGGGCTGGACGCATTCCCGCCATTTTCGCTGCTGCTTCGCGACATGCGCGAGCTCTTCAATGCGCGCCTGTGGTTGGTTAGGTTGAGCCCTCGTTTGGACTACCTGGATTCGTGTTTTTCCTTGAAAATCGAAAGAGATTGGAAGAAAAATTAACTAGTAGTTTCCTTCTCAATCTCAAGTGGGCTTGAGTTTCCAAACTCCTAAAAGTGATACGGGTCTGCTTGTTTCTTACCAGATCTAACCATATAAAAAAATTTAGCAAACAAAAGGTTTCAACAGATAGAAAATTCCCGCCGTGGAGCTAATGAACCAGAACCACCACGCATGTCATCGGAGGGATCGGAAGCTTCCAAAAAGATCCCTTTACGAAAAGCCAAAGAAAAGGCTGCGAAAAAACCCCGATCGACACACTAAAAAAAAACTCCGCTCCGTAGTCCCTAGTCCGTAGTCCGTACCGCACGAGAGAACAACCCTGCCCTGCACTGCACTGCACCCCCGACCGCGCGCACACGCCGCCAGCCCGGACCCAGCCAGGCTTACGCACGGCCAGCCAGGCCACCTGAAAAACGTCCAACCGCATCGCAACTCCTCCACGGCTCGCGTACAGGTGCAGCATCCGCGAAGCTGCCCCCGCCCGCTCCGCACCCACACCGCCTGACCTGACCTGACCTGACCCACGTATATATGTTGCAGCACACGAGCGCGCCCACACAGGGTGACTGCTGGGTTTTTATTACACGAGAACGAGACAGTGGTGGTGGTAGCGTTCCGGCCCTGTCGGCGGCGGTTTGGTTTCGGCATGGCGATGGGCAAGGCCAAGGCGGCGGAGGGCGCGCGGTGCCGGCGGCACCGGCAGCAGGGGGCGGGCGTCTGCGCGACCTGCCTGCGGGAGCGCCTGTCCCACCTGTCCGTCTCGGCGCCACTGCCCTCCGTCGTCGTCGTGCGCGGCTGCGGCGAGGATGCGGAGGGACACGGCGGCCGCCGGCACCAAGAGGCGGCCTTGTCCTCCTGCTCCGAGTCGGAGGCCTCCACGGCCTACTCCTCGGAGGGCTCCAGCGCGGCGGCGTCGGAGTGCGCCAGCCCGGACCACGAGACGAGGCGGCGCCGCGCGCCGCGGGTGTCGCTGCTGATGCGCCACGAGCGGGTCGTCGGGGACGCCGACGCCGTGGCGGCGTTCCTGCTGGCGAGGAGGGAGCAGAGGACGGCGGCAGCGGCGGCCACGAGCTTCTGGGCCAAGCTGCTGCGCGCGACGCGGGGAGGCGGGAAGAAGGACCACCGAGGGTGCTCGCTGGCCGCGCGCGGCAACACGCTCCAGGAGAGGGCCGCCGCGCCCAAGTGGGTTCTCTTCTGATCACGCCATCTCACCCATGCATGCATGCGTCCTAGTCCAGGCAGCCCCGCTCCTGGCACTTCGATTTCTAGTGTTCTGCGAACATTTGATTGGTTCTTTTGGTGCATTTTGTTCATGGCTTTCGCCTAGGTGTCCAAGGGGCGTGCAGCTAGGCTAGCCAAGATCCATGCTTTGTACAGATCTAAGGCAAAGAGCTTGTACTTGATCCGCTGATCGGCATTCTTTGATCGCTTTTAACCGCAAGTAATGACTTTTCTTTTGTTATTAATCTACCTATACCTATTCCGCCACACGACCTGTATCTGTATGCATCCTCTGTTGACTTGAGTTGTTCAAGCTGGGCCCCTGACTTTTGCTTTCATTCTGTACAAACTTGAAGACATAAACACGGCATGTCCTACGGGCCTACGACCCATTCCTCCTTTTGTAGGATAGAAGAGAACATGGAGCACTACGAACAAGAAATAATAAGATTTTTTATCACTACTTTCGTATAACTACTGGATCCCTATGGTTAATATAAGAGATCTATCAAAATAATCAAAACTGACGTCTTTTTAGCGTAAGTCACTCGTGGTGTTCCGATGGAGCAATCATAAGGACATAGATTGGAGATGAATAATATTAGGTTTCTTCATTTTAGTTCTTAGTTTTATATCTATATTCAAATGTATGATGATAAATCTAGACATATATATACAAAACACGTACATCAATTATTGTATAAATCTATTAAAAAATTATAGTGTCGGCGTTTCGAGACCGTGGGGTCCCTAAACCGACGAGTGAAATGTCGCCGCGTGCCCCAGCCCAGATGGGTCGGCGCGAGGCCGAGCGCGAAGGGGGAAGTGAGGTGGCCGGAGATGGGCGTGAGAGAGGTGGAAATCCCGCGGCCTTCGTGTTCGTCCCGCGCCCAGGTCGGGTGCGCTTGCAGTAGGGGGTTACAAGCGTCCACGCGGGAGAGGGAGTGAGCGCCTGTCTCGTCCTCGTCCCCGCGCGGCCAACCCTCTCTAAGAAGGCCCTGGTCCTTCCTTTTATAGGCGTAAGGAGAGGATCCAGGTGTACAATGGGGGGTATAGCAGAGTGTTACGTGTCTAGCGGAGGAGAGCTAGCGCCCTAAGTACATGCCGTCGTGGCAGCCGGAGAGATTTTGGCACCCAGCTGGTGTGATGTTGTGGCCGTCGGAGGAGTGCTGGAGCCTGGCGAAGGGACAGCTGTCGGAGCTGTTGAGTCCTTGCTGACGTCCTCTTGCTTCCGTAAGGGGGCTGAGAGCCGCCGTCGTCACAGAGTATGCGGGGCGCCATCATTGCCTATCTGGCGGAGCGAGCCAGATGGGACGCCGGTCTTGTTCCCCGTGGCCCGAGTCAGCTCGGGGTAGGGTGATGATGGCGCCTCCTGTTGACGTGGCTGGTCTGCGCCCTAGGTTGGGCGATGTGGAAGCTCCTCCGAAGCCGAGGTCGAGTCTGTCTTCCGTGGCCGAGGTCGAGTCCAAGCCCCTGGGTCGGGCGAGGCGGAGACCGTCGGCTGAGGCCAGGGCGGAGTCCGAGCCCTGGGGTCGGGCGAAGCGGAGTTCGTCGTCTTCTGGGGCTGAGCCCTAGTCCGAGCCCCTGGTCGGGCGGAGCGGAGTTCGCCGTCTTCCGGGACTTAGCCCGAGTCCGAGCCCTGGGTCGGGCGGAGCGGAGTTCGCCGTCTTTCGGGGCTTAGCCCGAGTCCGAGCCCTGGGTCGGGCGGAGCGGAGTTCGCCGTCTTCCGGGCTTAGCCCGAGTCCGAGCCCTGGGTCGGGCGGAGCGGAGTTCGCCGTCTTCCGGGGCTTAGCCCGAGTCCGAGCCCTGGGTCGGGCGGAGCGGAGTTCGCCGTCTTCCGGGGCTTAGCCCGAGTCCGAGCCCTGGGTCGGGCGGAGCAGAGTTCGCCGTCTTTCGGGACTTAGCCCGAGTCCGAGCCCTGGGTCGGGCGGAGCGGAGTTCACCGTCTTCCGGGACTTAGCCCGAGTCCGAGCCCTGGGTCGGGCGAAGCGGAGCTTCCTATGGTGCATGCGGCCGGGCCTGACTGCCTGTCAGCCTCACTCTGTCAAGTGGCACCGCAGTCGGAGCGGCGCAGGCGGCGCTGTCTTTTTGTCAGGCCGGTTAGTGGAGTGGCGAAGTGACGGCGGTCACTTCAGCTCTGTCGGCTGAAGGGCGCGCGTCAGGATAAAGGTGTCAGGCCACCTTTGCATTAAATGCTCGTGCGATTTGGTCGGTCGGTGCGGCGATTTGGTCAGGGTTGCTTCTTGGCGAAGACAGGTGAAAGGGAATTAGGCTTACACCTAGTCTCTAATTTATTTTGGTGGTTGAATTGCCCAACACAAATAATTGTACTAACTAGTTTGCTCTAGTGTATAAGTTATACAGGTGTCAAAGGTTCACACTCAGCCAATAAAAAGACCAAGTATTAGGTTCGACAAAAGAGCAAAGGGACAACCGAAGGCACCTCTGGTCTAGAGCACCGGACATGTCCGGTGCACCAGAGGACTCCAAACTCAAACTTGTCACCTTCGGGAAATTCCAGAGGCAACTCCGCTATAATTCACCGGACTGTCCGGTGCACACCGGACTGTCCGGTGCTCCAAGGGAGAGCGGCCTCAGGAACTCGCCAGCCTCGGGAATTCATTTGGGCTGCTCCGCTATAATTCACCGGACTGTCCGGTGTAACAGCGGGGCAACGGCTACTTCAGGCGCCAACGGCTACCTACGGTGCATTTAATGCGCGCCAGCGCGCGCAGAGGTCAGACACGCCCATGCTGGCGCACCGGACAGTCTACAGTACGTGTCCGGTGCGCCACCGGACATCCAGGCGGGCCCAGAAGTCAGAGCTCCAACGGTCGGAACCCAACGGCTTTGGTGACGTGGCTGGGGCACCGGACTGTCCGGTGCACACCGGACTGTCCGGTGCACACCGGACTGTCCGGTGCACCATCGAACAGACAACCTCCACCAAACGGCTAGTTTGGTGGTTGGGGCTATAAATACCCCCAACCACCCCACATTCAAGTAATACAAGTTTTCCAGCTTCCAACCACTATACAAGAGCTAGCACTCATTACAAAGCACACCAAAAGAGATCAAATCCTCTCCCAACTCCACACAAAGCCTTAGTGACTAGAGAGAGTGATTTGTAGTGTTCATTTGAGCTCTTGCGCTTGGATCGCTTCTTTTCTTTGGCATTCTTTCTTGTGATCAAACACTCACTTGTAATTGAGGCAAGAGACACCAATTGTGTGGTGGTTGAAAGTCGCCTAGAGGGGGGGGGTGAATAGGGCGAAACTGAAATTTACAAATATAAACACAACTACAAGCCGGGGTTAGCGTTAGTAATAAGAAACGAGTCCGCGAGAGAGAGAGCGCAAAACAAATCCCAAGCGAATAAGCAAGTGAGACACGGAGATTTGTTTTACCGAGGTTCGGTTCTTGCAAACCTACTCCCCGTTGAGGAGGCCACAACGGCCGGGTCTCTTTCAACCCTTCCCTCTCTCAAACGATCCACGGATCGAGTGAGCTTTCTTTTCTCAATCACTTGGAACACAAAGTTCCCACAAGGACCACCACAAGTTTGGTGTCTCTTGTCTCAATTACAAGTGAGTTTGATTGCAAAGAAGGATCAAGAAAGAAGAAAGCAATCCAAGCGCAAGAGCTCGAAAGAACACGAGTAAATCACTCTCTCTAGTCACTATGGTGTTGTGTGGGATTTGGAGAGGATTTGATCTCTTTGGTGTGTCTAGAATTGAATGCTAGAGCTCTTGTAGTAGTTGAGAAGTGGAAAACTTGGATGCAATGAATGGTGGGGTGGTTGGGGTATTTATAGCCCCAGCCACCAAAAGTGGTCGTTGGAAGGCTGTCTGTTCGATGGCGCACCGGACAGTCCGGTGCACACCGGACAGTCCGGTGCCCCCTGCCACGTCATCACTGCCGTTGGATTCTGACCGTTGGAACTTCTGACTTGTGGGCCCTCCAGGGTGTCCGGTGCACACCGGACATCTACTGTTCATTGTCCGGTGTGCCAGTATGGGCACGCCTGCCATCTGCGCGCGCTGTGCGCGCATTTATTGCACCGCAGAGAGCCGTTGGCGCGGAGGTAGCCGTTGCTTCGGAGTCGCACCGGACAGTCCGGTGCACACCGGACAGTCCGGTGAATTATAGTGGATTAGCCGTTGGAGTTTCCCGAAGCTGGCGAGTTCCTGAGGCCGACCTCCCTTGGCGCACCGGACACTGTCCGGTGTACACCGGACAGTCCGGTGAATTATAGCCGAGTCGCCTCTGGGAATTCCCGAAGGTGGCGAGTTTGAGTCTGAGTCCCCCTGGTGCACCGGACATGTCCGGTGGCGCACCGGACAGTCCGGTGCGCCAGACCAGGGGTGCCTTCGGTTGCCCCTTTGCTCCTTTGTTGAATCCAAAACTTGGTCTTTTTATTGGCTGAGTGTGAACCTTTTACACCTGTATAATCTATACACTTGGGCAAACTAGTTAGTCCAAATAATTTGTGTTGGTCAATTCAACCACCAAAATTAATTAGGGACTAGGTGTAAGCCTAATTCCCTTTCAATCTCCCCCTTTTTGGTGATTGATGCCAACACAAACCAAAGCAAATATAGAAGTGCATAATTGAACTAGTTTGCATAATGTAAGTGTAAAGGTTGCTTGGACTTGAGCCAATATAAATACTTACAAGATATGCATGGATTGTTTCTTTTATATAACATTTTGGACCACGTTTGCACCACATGTTTTGTTTTTGCAAATTCTTTTTGTAAATCCATTTCAAAGATCTTTTGCAAATAGTCAAAGGTAAATGAATAAGAGTTTGCAAAGCATTTTCAAGATTTGAAATTTACTCCCCCTGTTTCAAATGCTTTTCCTTTGACTAAACAAAACTCCCCCTAAATGAGATCCTCCTCTTAGTGTTCAAGAGGGTTTTGATATATCATTTTTGAAAAACTAATTTTCTCCTCCTTTTGAACACAATAGGATACCAATTGATAAATACTCTTGGAAAGCACTAAGTTTTTGAAATTGGTGGTGGTGCGGTCCTTTTGCTTTGAGCTCATTTCTCCCCCTTTTTGGCATGAATCGCCAAAAACGGAATCATTAGAGCCCTGGAAGTAATTTCTTCCCCTTTGGTCATAAGTAAATGAGTTAAGATTATACCAAAGACGAAGTCCGGTCCTTTTGCTTTGGGCTTTTACTCTCTCCCCCAAAGACAAGGTCCTTTTCTTGGAGCGATGGCGAAGGATGAGTTACGGAGTGGAAGCCTTTGTCTTCGCCGAAGACTCCAATTCCCTTTCAATATACCTATGACTTGGTTTGAAATAGACTTGAAAACACATTAGTCATAGCATAGAAAAGAGATATGATCAAAGGTATTCAAATGAGCTATGTGTGCAAGCTAGCAAAAGAAATTTCTAGAATCAAGAATATTGAGCTCATGCCTAAGTCTGGTAAAAGATTGTTCATCAAGAGGCTTGGTAAAGATATCGGCTAATTGATCTTTAGTGTTAATGTAAGAAATCTCGATATCTCCCTTTTGTTGGTGATCCCTAAGAAAATGATACCGAATGGCTATGTGCTTAGTGCGGCTATGCTCGACGGGATTGTCGGCCATCTTGATTGCACTCTCATTATCACATAGCAAAGGGACTTTGGTTAATTTGTAACCGTAGTCCCGCAGGGTTTGCCTCATCCAAAGCAATTGCGCGCAACAATGGCCTGCGGCAATGTACTCGGCTTCGGCGGTGGAAAGAGCGACCGAATTTTGCTTCTTTGAAGCCCAAGACACCAAGGATCTTCCCAAGAACTGGCAAGTCCCCGATGTGCTCTTCCTATTAATCTTACACCCCGCCCAATCGGCATCCGAATAACCAATCAAATCAAAAGTGGATCCCCGAGGGTACCAAAGCCCAAACTTAGGAGTATAAGCCAAATATCTCAAGATTCGTTTTACGGCCGTAAGGTGAGATTCCTTAGGGTCGGATTGGAATCTTGCACACATGCATACGGAAAGCATAATGTCCGGTCGAGATGCACATAAATAAAGCAATGAACCAATCATTGACCGGTATACCTTTTGATCGACGGATTTACCTCCCGTGTCGAGGTCGAGATGCCCATTGGTTCCCATGGGTGTTTTGATGGGCTTGGCATCCTTCATTCCAAACTTGGTTAGAATGTCTTGAGTGTACTTCGTTTGGCTAATGAAGGTGCCCTCTTGGAGTTGCTTGACTTGGAATCCTAGAAAATACTTCAACTCCCCCATCATAGACATCTCGAATTTCTTTGTCATGATCCTACTAAATTCTTCACATGTAGATTCGTTAGTAGACCCAAATATAATATCATCAACATAAATTTGGCATACGAACAAATCATTGTCAAGAGTTTTAGTGAACAAAGTAGGATCGGCCTTGCCGACTTTGAAGCCATTAGCAATAAGGAAATCTCTTAGGCATTCATACCATGCTCTTGGGGCTTGCTTGAGCCCATAAAGCGCCTTAGAGAGCCTATAGACATGGTTAGGGTACTCACTGTCTTCAAAGCCGGGAGGTTGCTCAACATAGACCTCTTCCTTGATTGGTCCGTTGAGGAAGGCACTTTTCACGTCCATTTGATAAAGCTTAAAGCCATGGTAAGTAGCGTAGGCTAATAATATTCGAATTGACTCAAGCCTAGCTACGGGTGCATAGGTTTCACCGAAATCCAAACCTTCGACTTGTGAATACCCTTTGGCCACGAGTCGAGCTTTGTTCCTAGTCACCACACCATGCTCATCTTGCTTGTTGCGGAAGACCCATTTGGTTCCTACAACATTTTGGTTAGGACGTGGAACTAAATGCCATACCTCGTTCCTCGTGAAATTGTTGAGCTCCTCTTGCATCGCCACCACCCAATCCGAATCTTGAAGTGCTTCCTCTATCCTGTGTGGCTCAATAGAGGAAACAAAAGAGTAATGCTCACAAAAATGGGCAACACGAGATCGAGTAGTTACCCCCTTTTGAATGTCGCCGAGGATGGTGTCGACGGGGTGATCTCGTTGTATTGCTTGGTGGACTCTTGGGTGTGGCGGCCTTGGTTCTTCCTCATCCTCCTTTTCTTGATCATTTGCATCTCCCCCTTGATCATTGCCATCATCTTGAGGTGGCTCATCTTCTTGATTTTGCCCTTCATCAACTTGAGCCTCATCCTCATTTTGAGTTGGTGGAGATGCTTGCGTGGTGGAGGATGGTTGATCTTGTGCACTTGAAGGCTCTTCGGATTCCTTAGGACACACGTCCCCAATGGACATGTTCCTTAGCGCTATGCATGGAGCCTCTTCATTACCTATCTCATCAAGATCAACTTGCTCTACTTGAGAGCCGTTAGTTTCATCAAACACAACGTCACATGAGACTTCAACTAGTCCAGTGGACTTGTTAAAGACCCTATATGCCCTTGTGTTTGAGTCATAACCAAGTAAAAAGCCTTCTACAGTTTTAGGAGCAAATTTAGATTTTCTACCTCTTTTAACAAGAATAAAGCATTTGCTACCAAAAACTCTAAAGTATGAAATGTTGGGCTTTTTACCGGCTAGGAGTTCATATGATGTCTTCTTGAGGATTCGGTGAAGATATAACCGGTTGATGGCGTAGTAGGCGGTGTTGACCGCTTCGGCCCAAAACCGGTCCGGTGTCTTGTACTCATCAAGCATGGTTCTTGCCATGTCCAATAGAGTTCGATTCTTCCTCTCCACTACACCATTTTGTTGAGGGGTGTAGGGAGAAGAGAACTCATGCTTGATGCCCTCCTCCTCAAGAAAGCCTTCAATTTGTGAGTTCTTGAACTCCGTCCCGTTGTCGCTTCTTATTTTCTTGATCCTTAAGCCGAACTCATTTTGAGCCCGTCTCAAGAATCCCTTTAAGGTCTCTTGGGTTTGAGATTTTTCCTGTAAAAAGAATACCCAAGTGAAGCGAGAATAATCATCCACTATTACAAGACAATACTTACTCCCGCCGATGCTTATGTAAGCAATCGGGCCGAATAGATCCATGTGGAGTAGCTCAAGCGGCCTGTCGGTCGTCATGATGTTCTTGTGTGGATGATGGACTCCAACTTGCTTCCCTGCCTGACATGCGCTACAAATCCTATCTTTCTCAAAATGAACATTTGTTAATCCTAAAATGTGTTCTCCCTTTAGAAGCTTATGAAGATTCTTCATCCCAACATGGGCTAGTCGGCGGTGCCAGAGCCAACCCATGTTAGTCTTAGCAATTAAGCATGTGTCGAGCTCAGCTCTATCAAAATCTACTAAGTATAGCTGACCCTCTAACACACCCTTAAATGCTATTGAATCATCACTTCTTCTAAAGACAGTGACACCTACATCAGTAAAAAGACAGTTGTAGCCCATTTGACATAATTGGGAAACAGAAAGCAAGTTGTAATCTAAAGAATCAACAAGAAAAACATTGGAAATAGAATGGTCAGGAGATATAGCAATTTTACCAAGTCCTTTGACCAAACCTTGATTTCCATCCCCGAATGTGATAGCTCGTTGGGGATCTTTGTTTTTCTCATATGAGGAGAACATCCTTTTCTCCCCGGTCATGTGGTTTGTGCACCCGCTGTCGAGTATCCAACTTGAGCCCCCGGATGCATAAACCTACAAAACAAATTTAGTTCTTGACTTTAGGTACCCAAACTGTTTTGGGTCCTTTGGCATTAGAAATAAGAACTTTGGGTACCCAAACACAAGTCTTGGAGCCCTTGTGTTTGCCCCCAACAAACTTGGCAACGACCTTGCCGGATTTGTTAGTAAGCACATAAGAAGCATCAAAAGTTTTAAAAGAAATGGCATGATCATTTGATGCATTAGTAATTTTCTTTCTAGGCAACTTGGCATGGGTTGGTTGCCTAGAGCTAGATGTCTCACCCTTATACATAAAAGCATGATTAGGGCCAGAGTGAGACTTCCTAGAATGAATTCTCCTAATTTTGCTCTCGGGATAACCGGCAGGGTATAAAATGTAACCCTCGTTATCCTGAGGCATGGGAGCCTTGCCCTTAACAAAATTAGACAATCTTTTAGGAGGGGCACTAATTTTGACATTGTCTCCCCTTTGGAAGCCAATGCCATCCTTGATGCCCGGGCGTCTCCCATTATAAAGCATGCTACGAGCAAATTTAAATTTCTCATTTTCTAAGTTGTGCTCGGCAATTTTAGCATCTAGTTTTGCTATATGATCATTTTGTTGTTTAATTAAAGCCATATAATCATGAATAGCATTAACATCAATATCTCTACATCTATCACAGATAGACACATGCTCAATAGTAGATGTAGACGGTTTGCAAGAATTAAGTTCAACAATCTTAGCATGAAGAATATCATTTTTATCTCTAAGATTGGAAATTGTAACTTTGCAAACATCATAATCTTTAGCCTTATCAATTAAATTTTTATTTTCTACTCTAAGGCTATCAAGAGAAATATTCAATTCTTCAATCCTACCAAGCAAATCATTATTATTATCTTTAGGATTGGAAGTTGAAACAATGCAAACATGAGAATCAACCTTAGCATTTAAAATAGCATTTTCATTCCTAAGGTTGTCAATCATCTCACGGCAAGTGCTTAGCTCACTAGATAATTTTTCACATTTTTCTACTTCTAGAGCATAAGTCATCTTGTTTTCTTTAATTAGACAATCCTCTTGGGAGTCCAAAAGGTCATCTTTTTCATGAATAGCACTAATCAATTCATTTAATTTCTCTTTTTGTTCCATGTTAAGATTGGCAAAAAGAGTACGCAAATTATCTTCCTCATCACTAGCATTGTCATCACTAGAGGATTCATATTTAGTGGAGGATTTAGATTTAACCTTCTTTTTGCCGTCCTTTGCCATGAGGCACTTGTGGCCGACGTTGGGGAAGAGGAGTCCCTTGGTGACGGCGATGTTGGCGGCGTCCTCGTCGTCGGAGGAGTTGCTTGAGCTCTCGTCGGAGTCCCACTCGCGACAAACATGGGCATCACCGCCCTTCTTCTTGTAATACCTCTTCTTCTCCTTTCTTCTCCCCTTCTTGTCGTCGCCTCGATCACTGTCACTAGATATAGGACATTTAGCAATAAAATGATCGGGCTTACCACACTTGTAGCAAACCTTCTTGGAGCGGGACTTGTAATCCTTCCCCCTTCTTTGCTTGAGGATTTGGCGGAAGCTCTTGATGACGAGCGCCATTTCCTCATTGTCGAGCTTGGAGGCGTCTATGGGTTGTCGACTTGGTGTAGATTCCTCCTTCTCCTCCGTTGCCTTGAATGCAACGGGTTGAGCTTCGGATGTGGTGGCATCATCAAGCTCGTTGATCTTCCTCGAGCCTTCGATCATGCACTCAAAACTTACAAAATTCCCGATAACTTCCTCGGGGGTCATTTTAGTATATCTAGGATTACCACGGATTAATTGAACTTGAGTAGGGTTAAGGAAAATAAGAGATCTTAGAATAACCTTAACCATCTCGTGGTCATCCCATTTTACGCTCCCGAGGTTGCGCACTTGATTCACCAAGGTCTTGAGCCGGTTGTACATGTGTTGTGGCTCCTCCCCTTTGCGAAGCCGGAACCGACCGAGCTCCCCCTCGATCGTTTCCCGCTTGGTGATCTTGGTGAGCTCATCTCCTTCGTGCGCGGTTTTGAGCACATCCCAAATCTCCTTGGCGCTCTTCAACCCTTGTACTTTGTTATACTCCTCTCTACTTAGAGAGGCGAGGAGTATTGTTGTTGCTTGAGAGTTGAAGTGCTCGATTTGGGCCACCTCATCCTCATCATAGTTCTCATCTCCTACGGACGGCACCTGCGCACCAAACTCAACAACATCCCATATGCTTTTGTGGAGCGAGGTTAGATGAAATCGCATTAAATCGCTCCACCTAGCGTAATCTTCACCATCAAAAGTTGGTGGTTTGCCTAATGGGACGGAAAGTAAAGGTGTATGTTTGGAAATGCGAGGGTAGCGTAAGGGGATCTTACTATACTTCTTGCGCTCTTGGCGCTTAGAAGTGACGGAGGGCGCATCGGAGTCGGAGGTCGATGTTGATGAAGTGTCGGTCTCGTAGTAGACCACCTTCCTCATCCTTTTGTGCTTGTCCCCTCTCCGATGCGGCTTGTGAGAAGAAGATTTTTCCTTCTTCTCTTTGTGGTGAGAAGAAGATTTCTTCTCCTTCCCTTTGTTGGAGGAGCTCTTCTTTTTCTCCCTCCTTTTGGTGCGGGACTCTTCCGATGAAGTGCTCCCGTGGCTTGTAGTGGGCTTTTCGCCGGTCTCCATCTCCTTCTTGGCGTGATCTCCCGACATCACTTCGAGCGGTTAGGCTCTAATGAAGCACCGGGCTTTGATACCAATTGAAAGTCGCCTAGAGGGGGGGTGAATAGGGCGAAACTGAAATTTACAAATATAAACACAACTACAAGCCGGGGTTAGCGTTAGTAATAAGAAACGAGTCCGCGAGAGAGAGAGCGCAAAACAAATCCCAAGCGAATAAGCAAGTGAGACACGGAGATTTGTTTTACCGAGGTTCGGTTCTTGCAAACCTACTCCCCGTTGAGGAGGCCACAAAGGCCGGGTCTCTTTCAACCCTTCCCTCTCTCAAACGATCCACGGATCGAGTGAGCTTTCTTTTCTCAATCACTTGGAACACAAAGTTCCCACAAGGACCACCACAAGTTTGGTGTCTCTTGTCTCAATTACAAGTGAGTTTGATTGCAAAGAAGGATCAAGAAAGAAGAAAGCAATCCAAGCGCAAGAGCTCGAAAGAACACGAGTAAATCACTCTCTCTAGTCACTATGGCGTTGTGTGGGATTTGGAGAGGATTTGATCTCTTTGGTGTGTCTAGAATTGAATGCTAGAGCTCTTGTAGTAGTTGAGAAGTGGAAAACTTGGATGCAATGAATGGTGGGGTGGTTGGGGTATTTATAGCCCCAGCCACCAAAAGTGGCCGTTGGAAGGCTGTCTGTTCGATGGCGCACCGGACAGTCCGGTGCACACCGGACAGTCCGGTGCCCCCTGCCACGTCATCACTGCCGTTGGATTCTGACCGTTGGAACTTCTGACTTGTGGGCCCTCCAGGGTGTCCGGTGCACACCGGACATCTACTGTTCATTGTCCGGTGTGCCAGTATGGGCACGCCTGCCATCTGCGCGCGCTGTGCGCGCATTTATTGCACCGCAGAGAGCCGTTGGCGCGGAGGTAGCCGTTGCTTCGGAGTCGCACCGGACAGTCCGGTGCACACCGGACAGTCCGGTGAATTATAGTGGATTAGCCGTTGGAGTTTCCCGAAGCTGGCGAGTTCCTGAGGCCGACCTCCCTTGGCGCACCGGACACTGTCCGGTGTACACCGGACAGTCCGGTGAATTATAGCCGAGTCGCCTCTGGGAATTCCCGAAGGTGGCGAGTTTGAGTCTGAGTCCCCCTGGTGCACCGGACATGTCCGGTGGCGCACCGGACAGTCCGGTGCGCCAGACCAGGGGTGCCTTCGGTTGCCCCTTTGCTCCTTTGTTGAATCCAAAACTTGGTCTTTTTATTGGCTGAGTGTGAACCTTTTACACCTGTATAATCTATACACTTGGGCAAACTAGTTAGTCCAAATAATTTGTGTTGGTCAATTCAACCACCAAAATTAATTAGGGACTAGGTGTAAGCCTAATTCCCTTTCAATCTCCCCCTTTTTGGTGATTGATGCCAACACAAACCAAAGCAAATATAGAAGTGCATAATTGAACTAGTTTGCATAATGTAAGTGTAAAGGTTGCTTGGACTTGAGCCAATATAAATACTTACAAGATATGCATGGATTGTTTCTTTTATATAACATTTTGGACCACGTTTGCACCACATGTTTTGCTTTTGCAAATTCTTTTTGTAAATCCATTTCAAAGATCTTTTGCAAATAGTCAAAGGTAAATGAATAAGAGTTTGCAAAGCATTTTCAAGATTTGAAATTTACTCCCCCTGTTTCAAATGCTTTTCCTTTGACTAAACAAAACTCCCCCTAAATGAGATCCTCCTCTTAGTGTTCAAGAGGGTTTTGATATATCATTTTTGAAAAACTAATTTTCTCCTCCTTTTGAACACAATAGGATACCAATTGATAAATACTCTTGGAAAGCACTAAGTTTTTGAAATTGGTGGTGGTGCGGTCCTTTTGCTTTGAGCTCATTTCTCCCCCTTTTTGGCATGAATCGCCAAAAACGGAATCATTAGAGCCCTAGAAGTAATTTCTTCCCCTTTGGTCATAAGTAAATGAGTTAAGATTATACCAAAGACGAAGTCCGGTCCTTTTGCTTTGGGCTTTTACTCTCTCCCCCAAAGACAAGGTCCTTTTCTTGGAGCGATGGCGAAGGATGAGTTACGGAGTGGAAGCCTTTGTCTTCGCCGAAGACTCCAATTCCCTTTCAATATACCTATGACTTGGTTTGAAATAGACTTGAAAACACATTAGTCATAGCATAGAAAAGAGATATGATCAAAGGTATTCAAATGAGCTATGTGTGCAAGCTAGCAAAAGAAATTTCTAGAATCAAGAATATTGAGCTCATGCCTAAGTCTGGTAAAAGATTGTTCATCAAGAGGCTTGGTAAAGATATCGGCTAATTGATCTTTAGTGTTAATGTAAGAAATCTCGATATCTCCCTTTTGTTGGTGATCCCTAAGAAAATGATACCGAATGGCTATGTGCTTAGTGCGGCTATGCTCGACGGGATTGTCGGCCATCTTGATTGCACTCTCATTATCACATAGCAAAGGGACTTTGGTTAATTTGTAACCGTAGTCCCGCAGGGTTTGCCTCATCCAAAGCAATTGCGCGCAACAATGGCCTGCGGCAATGTACTCGGCTTCGGCGGTGGAAAGAGCGACCGAATTTTGCTTCTTTGAAGCCCAAGACACCAAGGATCTTCCCAAGAACTGGCAAGTCCCCGATGTGCTCTTCCTATTAATCTTACACCCCGCCCAATCGGCATCCGAATAACCAATCAAATCAAAAGTGGATCCCCGAGGGTACCAAAGCCCAAACTTAGGAGTATAAGCCAAATATCTCAAGATTCGTTTTACGGCCGTAAGGTGAGATTCCTTAGGGTCGGATTGGAATCTTGCACACATGCATACGGAAAGCATAATGTCCGGTCGAGATGCACATAAATAAAGCAATAAACCAATCATTGACCGGTATACCTTTTGATCGACGGATTTACCTCCCGTGTCGAGGTCGAGATGCCCATTGGTTCCCATGGGTGTTTTGATGGGCTTGGCATCCTTCATTCCAAACTTGGTTAGAATGTCTTGAGTGTACTTCGTTTGGCTAATGAAGGTGCCCTCTTGGAGTTGCTTGACTTGGAATCCTAGAAAATACTTCAACTCCCCCATCATAGACATCTCGAATTTCTTTGTCATGATCCTACTAAATTCTTCACATGTAGATTCGTTAGTAGACCCAAATATAATATCATCAACATAAATTTGGCATACGAACAAATCATTGTCAAGAGTTTTAGTGAACAAAGTAGGATCGGCCTTGCCGACTTTGAAGCCATTAGCAATAAGGAAATCTCTTAGGCATTCATACCATGCTCTTGGGGCTTGCTTGAGCCCATAAAGCGCCTTAGAGAGCCTATAGACATGGTTAGGGTACTCACTGTCTTCAAAGCCGGGAGGTTGCTCAACATAGACCTCTTCCTTGATTGGTCCGTTGAGGAAGGCACTTTTCACGTCCATTTGATAAAGCTTAAAGCCATGGTAAGTAGCGTAGGCTAATAATATTCGAATTGACTCAAGCCTAGCTACGGGTGCATAGGTTTCACCGAAATCCAAACCTTCGACTTGTGAATACCCTTTGGCCACGAGTCGAGCTTTGTTCCTAGTCACCACACCATGCTCATCTTGCTTGTTGCGGAAGACCCATTTGGTTCCTACAACATTTTGGTTAGGACGTGGAACTAAATGCCATACCTCGTTCCTCGTGAAATTGTTGAGCTCCTCTTGCATCGCCACCACCCAATCCGAATCTTGAAGTGCTTCCTCTATCCTGTGTGGCTCAATAGAGGAAACAAAAGAGTAATGCTCACAAAAATGGGCAACACGAGATCGAGTAGTTACCCCCTTTTGAATGTCGCCGAGGATGGTGTCGACGGGGTGATCTCGTTGTATTGCTTGGTGGACTCTTGGGTGTGGCGGCCTTGGTTCTTCCTCATCCTCCTTTTCTTGATCATTTGCATCTCCCCCTTGATCATTGCCATCATCTTGAGGTGGCTCATCTTCTTGATTTTGCCCTTCATCAACTTGAGCCTCATCCTCATTTTGAGTTGGTGGAGATGCTTGCGTGGTGGAGGATGGTTGATCTTGTGCACTTGAAGGCTCTTCGGATTCCTTAGGACACACGTCCCCAATGGACATGTTCCTTAGCGCTATGCATGGAGCCTCTTCATTACCTATCTCATCAAGATCAACTTGCTCTACTTGAGAGCCGTTAGTTTCATCAAACACAACGTCACATGAGACTTCAACTAGTCCAGTGGACTTGTTAAAGACCCTATATGCCCTTGTGTTTGAGTCATAACCAAGTAAAAAGCCTTCTACAGTTTTAGGAGCAAATTTAGATTTTCTACCTCTTTTAACAAGAATAAAGCATTTGCTACCAAAAACTCTAAAGTATGAAATGTTGGGCTTTTTACCGGCTAGGAGTTCATATGATGTCTTCTTGAGGATTCGGTGAAGATATAACCGGTTGATGGCGTAGCAGGCGGTGTTGACCGCTTCGGCCCAAAACCGGTCCGGTGTCTTGTACTCATCAAGCATGGTTCTTGCCATGTCCAATAGAGTTCGATTCTTCCTCTCCACTACACCATTTTGTTGAGGGGTGTAGGGAGAAGAGAACTCATGCTTGATGCCCTCCTCCTCAAGAAAGCCTTCAATTTGTGAGTTCTTGAACTCTGTCCCGTTGTCGCTTCTTATTTTCTTGATCCTTAAGCCGAACTCATTTTGAGCCCGTCTCAAGAATCCCTTTAAGGTCTCTTGGGTTTGAGATTTTTCCTGTAAAAAGAATACCCAAGTGAAGCGAGAATAATCATCCACTATTACAAGACAATACTTACTCCCGCCGATGCTTATGTAAGCAATCGGGCCGAATAGATCCATGTGGAGTAGCTCAAGCGGCCTGTCGGTCGTCATGATGTTCTTGTGTGGATGATGGACTCCAACTTGCTTCCCTGCCTGACATGCGCTACAAATCCTGTCTTTCTCAAAATGAACATTTGTTAATCCTAAAATGTGTTCTCCCTTTAGAAGCTTATGAAGATTCTTCATCCCAACATGGGCTAGTCGGCGGTGCCAGAGCCAACCCATGTTAGTCTTAGCAATTAAGCATGTGTCGAGCTCAGCTCTATCAAAATCTACTAAGTATAGCTGACCCTCTAACACACCCTTAAATGCTATTGAATCATCACTTCTTCTAAAGACAGTGACACCTACATCAGTAAAAAGACAGTTGTAGCCCATTTGACATAATTGGGAAACAGAAAGCAAGTTGTAATCTAAAGAATCAACAAGAAAAACATTGGAAATAGAATGGTCAGGAGATATAGCAATTTTACCAAGTCCTTTGACCAAACCTTGATTTCCATCCCCGAATGTGATAGCTCGTTGGGGATCTTTGTTTTTCTCATATGAGGAGAACATCCTTTTCTCCCCGGTCATGTGGTTTGTGCACCCGCTGTCGAGTATCCAACTTGAGCCCCCGGATGCATAAACCTACAAAACAAATTTAGTTCTTGACTTTAGGTACCCAAACTGTTTTGGGTCCTTTGGCATTAGAAATAAGAACTTTGGGTACCCAAACACAAGTCTTGGAGCCCTTGTGTTTGCCCCCAACAAACTTGGCAACGACCTTGCCGGATTTGTTAGTAAGCACATAAGAAGCATCAAAAGTTTTAAAAGAAATGGCATGATCATTTGATGCATTAGTAATTTTCTTTCTAGGCAACTTGGCATGGGTTGGTTGCCTAGAGCTAGATGTCTCACCCTTATACATAAAAGCATGATTAGGGCCAGAGTGAGACTTCCTAGAATGAATTCTCCTAATTTTGCTCTCGGGATAACCGGCAGGGTATAAAATGTAACCCTCGTTATCCTGAGGCATGGGAGCCTTGCCCTTAACAAAATTAGACAATCTTTTAGGAGGGGCACTAATTTTGACATTGTCTCCCCTTTGGAAGCCAATGCCATCCTTGATGCCCGGGCGTCTCCCATTATAAAGCATGCTACGAGCAAATTTAAATTTCTCATTTTCTAAGTTGTGCTCGGCAATTTTAGCATCTAGTTTTGCTATATGATCATTTTGTTGTTTAATTAAAGCCATATAATCATGAATAGCATTAACATCAATATCTCTACATCTATCACAGATAGACACATGCTCAATAGTAGATGTAGACGGTTTGCAAGAATTAAGTTCAACAATCTTAGCATGAAGAATATCATTTTTATCTCTAAGATTGGAAATTGTAACTTTGCAAACATCATAATCTTTAGCCTTATCAATTAAATTTTTATTTTCTACTCTAAGGCTATCAAGAGAAATATTCAATTCTTCAATCCTACCAAGCAAATCATTATTATTATCTTTAGGATTGGAAGTTGAAACAATGCAAACATGAGAATCAACCTTAGCATTTAAAATAGCATTTTCATTCCTAAGGTTGTCAATCATCTCACGGCAAGTGCTTAGCTCACTAGATAATTTTTCACATTTTTCTACTTCTAGAGCATAAGCCTTTTTAACCTTAACATGTTTCTTGTTTTCTTTAATTAGACAATCCTCTTGGGAGTCCAAAAGGTCATCTTTTTCATGAATAGCACTAATCAATTCATTTAATTTCTCTTTTTGTTCCATGTTAAGATTGGCAAAAAGAGTACGCAAATTATCTTCCTCATCACTAGCATTGTCATCACTAGAGGATTCATATTTAGTGGAGGATTTAGATTTAACCTTCTTTTTGCCGTCCTTTGCCATGAGGCTGAAGCGTCCCCAATCCTCTGGGACTCAAATGTGATACAATTACTAGTCCCAGGAGGCTAGTAAACACATTTATACATCAGATGATACCAAATCTGCTTAAACGAGACAAACCTACAAAGGTGGCGAACAACTTTAAGAGTTGGTCCACAACTCGGGACATATCATCAGAGTGGGGCTGAAGCAGCCCGATATACGCAGCGAAGCAATTCAGCGATCCAACAGCCACAGGCAAGGTTGGGAACAGTCGTAACTCTTACCCGATCTCCTTTTTCTGAAAAAACAACAAATAAGCAAGGGTGAGTACAAACGTACTCAACAGCCCACCTTCACCCGCGGAATAGGGAAATCAGATATAATGCATGGAATATGTAGAGCTCAGGATATTTGCAGAAACAACAATATTTTATGCAGGGTTGTTTTGAAAAACATTTTGTATTTTGCAAAGTGCATCCTCTCCAAAAGGAGCAGGAAGTTTTTCAATATTAGAACAAAATCCCCTAGACTAAACCATCCAGGTATCTCAGCAGTTTCCCACTGGTTTTCCTTTTCAAAAACAGCTACTGGACTTCCCGTCCACCATAGCTCACGGCTCAACCGCCGAACCTTTTAAAAACCACTTTTCAAAAACATCTTTTTTTTGGAAAACAAAACATTAATTGCCATACCATACCAGACTCGTCCATTCCTGTGGACACAGACTATTCGAATAGGTTTTCAAACTCTGCGCAGAGGTGTACACTTTACCCACTAGTCCGACTCTGCGA
The DNA here is from genome assembly GCF_902167145.1 of Zea mays. Taxonomy (NCBI): domain Eukaryota; kingdom Viridiplantae; phylum Streptophyta; class Magnoliopsida; order Poales; family Poaceae; genus Zea; species Zea mays. The sequence continues at coordinate 217,210,868 of NC_050100.1, read as the reverse complement.
TCTCATGATCAATGAGATCCGAATCTGAATCTCTTTCTTTCCCCGCACGTCCTAACCTTAACGGTTATCCAGAAGGAGTCAGGCCACCACCATGTCCAAACCGGACAAAACTTTCCCCCTCCTTATCCTCCCGGTGCTCCCCAGCCTTCATAACCCTGGGGTTGGACCGTACGAGTTCAGATTGAGTGACTGCCCACACAGTCTCGAGTGGTTGTACTATTAAAGAGTACAGGTAGAGAAGATGACAAACCGGTCCTTATACGAGGGGACAATCCTTCTGCTCACGCCTAAACCAGCTGAGCCATCACCTTAGGCCCTCCCCTAAACCAGGGAGTCCCTGATTATCCCACTCACAAGGTGATAAGGGTGAAAACCCTTCATCATACACATTTTGAAAAGCATTTTCTTTTAAAAACTCACACCCTTTTCTCAAATCATTTGTAACAAATATATTAAGGATTGATTGCGGCAAGCGGCTTGGGTGGCCATAATAACTTGTCTCAAAATCATATCATGCATAAAATAACAGGCTGAGGGTTGTGGTTGAAAGACATAGGTAATTTATGCATCAAAGGGATCCAGTGAGCTTGCCGTGCTTATTCGGCGAAGGGGGAAGGGGAGCTCGCGGAACTGGCTTCTGGCTCCACCGCCTAGCGTAGACTTGCAGATCTGGCCTCCACGAGACGGCACGAACGCTCCGATAACTATGCAACATGAACAAGCAAACATACAAACCAACAAGTATAGCAACAAATATTTAGTATAGTGGTCAGAATAGCGATATATGGATGGGTAGAGTCTTGAGTAGAATCTGTGTCATGTGGTGTTGAGATACTACTAGTGGTGGAGCGGAGGTGCTTACCAGGAGGGTGGACTGAAGGCGAAGCGACACTACGCGTGTAGTCGGCAGAGCGGAGTAACTGAGTGGGTGGGAGTTTTCCTTGGCTGAGGGTGTGGAGTGTGTGTGGAGAGGGAGAGGGTAGCTGGGTGTATTTATAGCTGGGTGTATGTGGTGTAGCACAGTGAAGTTCACTGTAGGTGAGAATAGTGACGAATGAATCGTCTGACTTAGTATGAACAGGAGAGTTATATGCAGAATATGGGACGAGAGTATTTTGGGAGTCTTCTGGAACATGAACCATGCTTAAGGGATGACATGGTTGGATAGGGAATAGTTTGATAAGAATTTAGAAACGAGAATTATTGGAATCTGAGTTTGGGAGCCTGGTTCGGAGGAATCTCAAAGTTAAGTGTGCTCAACTTGGAGAAACCTGGGATGGGTGACCAGATGGGAAGTTCCCTACTGGAAGGAAAATCACAGTCACCAGAGTTCGTATGACTCGAATATGGGTCTAGCTGGTCTTAGGTGGACTGGACAGCATGATGTATGAGTAGTTGAAATTTGGGGTGATCGGATGATCGATGAATAGTAACGATGATTAGTAACGATGAATAGCGGCGATGGAAAAGTAACTATAGATATCATCGATGAATAGTAACGATGATGAATAGTAATGATAAATAGTAACGATGATGAATAGTGTATGTGAATAGTAATGGTGAATAGTAATGGTGAATAGTGATAGTGAATAGTTCGTATGAACGAACGATGAACGATGAATAGGAACTATGAACGAACAGACGAACGATCGAATGATCGGACGAGCGAACGATCGGAATTTCGGCAGCATAACGGCAGGAAAAGATTATTTGGACGAACGAACGGACGAACGATCGAGTGATCGGACGAACGAACGATCGGAATTTCGGCGGCATAACGGCAGGACAAAGATTATCTGGAAGAATGATGAATATGGACTATGAACGAACGATGAACGATGAATAGGAACTATGAACGAACGATGAACGATCGAATGATCGAACGAACGAACGATCGGAATTTCGGCAGCATAACGGTAGGAAAAAGATTATCTGGAAGAACGATGAATAGGGACTATGAACGAACGATGAACGATGAATAGGAACTATGAACGAACGATGAACGATCGAATGATCGAACGAACGAACGATCGGAATTTCGGCAGCATAACGGTAGGAAAAAGATTATTTGGACGAACGAACGAACGAACGATCGGACGAACGGACGAACGAACCATGAACGATCGGACGAACGATCGAACGATCGGACGAACGAACGAACAAACTAAGAACAGGGGACGAACGATCGAACGATCCTTGTGCTAGTGTGTGCTTGTGTGAAACATGGAGTGGGTGTGTGTGGGGGGGGGGAAGAGAGTTGCCATGAAATGGCTTGGGGTGGGATGAGAGGAGGCCCTTGCCCCTCTATTTATAGCCATGGTGGGGGGATTAGGGGGAGGGATGAGAGAATTAGTGGGAGGATGAGAGGATTAGTGGGAGATTACCATGTATTTGTCTTGTATAAGTGGGATTAGCTTGTAGAGCTCACCGTATGACACTGGAGGCATACGTATACGTATGAGCATGAGGAAAGTTTTAAAGAAAATATTTGTAGGGACTTGAAAAATGATTCTGAAGGTATTTCTCAGGAAGAAAATACTTGGAGATATATTGGTGGAATATTTGGGCAGTATTTCTAGAAAGAACTTGAAGAGGATCACTAGGGAAATATCTAGGCAGTATTTCTGTAAACAATTTGAGGGAGATCACTGGGGAAATATTTGTAGGATATTTTGAGGAGGATTTTAGAGAGAGTATAGACCACTATATTTTATTTGCTGATATCAATTCACAAACAAACATTTTGAAATGAAATTTGAAATTCATTTTGAATTTAGAGCGAGTTTGAGAAAATTTCAGGGTTTGAATTTTTGGGATGCTACAAATCTACCCCACTTAAAATGAATCTCGTCCTCGAGATTCAGCTTAGAAGGGTTATGGGTATAGCTTTACTTCAGCTACATATCTTCACTTTGCAACTCTTCGAGGAGATGGAACTTCAACAAAATCTAGCCTTGCAGGAGCATCCGGTTGCCGATTGCAACACTGATTCTGGCTACTCAAAGATCATCTTCAGGCTTCTAGCTTTCGCTTGGCAGCTAGCTTATTGAAGAAGCATCGATGCCAACGCGCAAACCTTTCTCTTGCGAACTTATCCATGGGTCCCTTCCTTGATTGCTCTTCTAGTGCTTCATCAACGGAACTTGGGTGACCACTTCTCATCCAGAAACTTATAAGCTTCGATGATCCGGTCCTCCACAAGCTTGCTACATGCCTTCTTCTTTTTCTCCATGACAGGAACCTTATTGGGACACTACCCCACTTAAAATGAATGAGGGTAGATCTCCTGAATCTTGGGGATTTGAACTCCTTGAAGTACCTCATAACAAGGGTGTTACGGGGCCTCCTTCTGCTATTGCTGCTTGACCAGGCTGCGGAGAGATGACTGGCACAGGGTTGATTCAGGGAGAACCTTCTTCTTATCTTCTCTTCACTATCTTCTTTTCTCTTCTCACTTTTCACTTTTCACTGCCTCTTTCTTTCTCTTTGCTCTTCCCACTGGAGGATTCTATCGATGATTATTACCATCATACAGAGGAGGAAACCAAAGACTATGAACCATGTGCAACAGTCTTCAACCCAAGAATCACCGAGCATTGTGATCTTAGGGGCGAGGGAGTGGAAAATGGAGTTGCTTGCTATTTGGCAGGGAGGTTTATCTGGAGTGTGCTTTGCTTTGAGCGAGATGGGAGTTGAGGGAGCCGATTGGGGGGTTTTATAGGCGAGCGGGGGTGCTCGGTTGCAGAGTGGTGGTGATGGAGTAGGTGCTACGCGCCAGCGGGTGCGATAAGGGGAGGGGGGCCTGGTGTTGTCGGCGATGATGGTGGCGGTGGGTGCGCTGCAAAGGTGGCGTGGGCGGCGGTAGTGCGCTGCAAAGGGGGGCGTGGGGCGGTGGTAGTGCGCATGGAGGCGGGCACGCGTGCGAGGGGCACGGGTGAGTGGTGGGGTCAATGACCCTGATGTTTGTGGTCTCTGGTTCCAAGAATCTTTGCCTCTCTGTATGGTAATAACTCCTTCTGTCCTCTTTTCTTGTTTACTTTGACTCAGGGGCAGTGCTTTGATTCTCACGGTCGGTCCTTTTGACTGAGCGGCTGGACTGGTTTCTTCTGTAGCTTGTTCCAGGCTTCAAGGGTAAGCTTCCCGGTATCTTCTTGGGTAAGGCACTTTTCTCTTGAGATGGGTTAAGATGAGAATGGAAGCATAAGGTGAGGATTAGATCTAATTTGTGATCTATGTTTTTAGAGAAAACCTTTCTTAAAAAAAAGAAAACACACAAGCTCAGCAATGATAAGCACAAACAAATCGAATGTTTTGAATAAGGGAAGGATAGAGTTTTTCCAAAGCACAGACTACTCAGATTCGGGGGCTAAGCATAACTACTATTGCTTGGCTCCTGAATTGAGAACTATGCTAAATGCGACCTATGAGCACTAACGTTAAAGCATCACATATGCACTCAAAAGGGGAGAAAACATCAAGCGAAATTCATTTTGAAATGCCCTAGGGGGCCACACAATTAGAGTTTTGCAAAACACGAGTCTACACGATTACCTCTCATACATGCAGGGCTCTAGCCAAAGCGAAGAAAACTTCACTACCCAATGCATGCAGAGGACTGGGCATACTAACTCAGATCTGGCAGCTTCTCTTCTGGCAAGGCTTGCACACAACTTCAATCTGAGCCATCTCCTGGATGGGTCAATAGGGAGCTGATGTTGATGACTTCTTCTGGTGGCGACTGAGATGGCAACACGGGGTCAAACTCTTCTTCAAGCGGGACTGGCTCTTGTAGCTCCTCAGAGGGTGGCGGTGCTGGCGGGGTGCTTGCAGCTTCTTCCTTGACCTCAAGGGATGGTGCTGGAATCTTCTTCATGGTGAGGGGCTCAAACAACTCTGGCGGGGGATCTTGGGAGGATTCAGGCTGCTCTTGCTTATCCATAGCCTGAGGGAAGACTGGAATTCCTTCCAAGACTATGGCTCCTTCCGGTAGTTCTCAAGCCTTCTTCTCTCCTCTGATAGAGACTGGGTGACCTTCAAGAATCTGGGGGTCTTCTACTCTCCTGGGTTGAACTGGGTTGGGTGAAGCGGGCTCTTGGATCCGCAGGGCTCTACGTTGGTTATGGGTGACCAAGTAGGCCTCCATCAACTTCTGGACGTGCTCATCCTTGGCTTGCTTCAGGGCTTCAACAGCAATGACTTCACGACTCTCCAAGGCAGTTGCACGGGCTTGAGCTGTGGTGAGATCCACATGGAGCTTACGGTTGAGCTTCTCTGCATCTTCTGCTCGGGCAATCATCTGACGGTGGTGCCGAGCCAAGAAATCATACTGTGCATCAAGGGTGAGCAGGTATGCAGTGAGGTACACGACTGTGGGGTCGTCCTCAAGCAGTTGCTGCTCTTCCAATGCACGCATCCTGGCCATCCAAACTGGACGGTTTCTCTGAAAGGGCGGAAAGAATCCGAGTGGGGTGTCGGCCACTTCTTCTTCATAGATCTGACACAGGGCCCTCAGTGCCTTGCGGGCGACGACTTGGTAGGTGTCTTTGAATCTGTGCCCAGCAGCAGTGACACTCCATTCCACATGGTGTGGACTGGATCCAATGTATACAGTCACGACACACTTCTCTGTGCCATGCTCGATGAATTCGAGACCATCATACTCTGGCTGGCTCCTGATTCCGAGGCGGACTGTGCATGCTCTCAACAACTTGGGGAAACCATCTTCATTCTGGCAGAAGCTGGTTTGGCAGCGAACCTCCATCTGACTTCTGAGAGAAGGAAAGGGGGAAAGCATTTTTTAAATGAAGGGATGAGAGCAAGATTTTTTTTAAGAAAATAGTTTTGACTCAAAAACTTTTGGATCAGGCTAAGGGTTACGTCCTGCGGCCAACCTAACAGCTCCGATACCACCTGAAGCGTCCCCAATCCTCTGGGACTCAAATGTGATACAATTACTAGTCCCAGGAGGCTAGTAAACACATTTATACATCAGATGATACCAAATCTGCTTAAACGAGACAAACCTACAAAGGTGGCGAACAACTTTAAGAGTTGGTCCACAACTCGGGACATATCATCAGAGTGGGGCTGAAGCAGCCCGATATACGCAGCGAAGCAATTCAGCGATCCAACAGCCACAGGCAAGGTTGGGAACAGTCGTAACTCTTACCCGATCTCCTTTTTCTGAAAAAACAACAAATAAGCAAGGGTGAGTACAAACGTACTCAACAGCCCACCTTCACCCGCGGAATAGGGAAATCAGATATAATGCATGGAATATGTAGAGCTCAGGATATTTGCAGAAACAACAATATTTTATGCAGGGTTGTTTTGAAAAACATTTTGTATTTTGCAAAGTGCATCCTCTCCAAAAGGAGCAGGAAGTTTTTCAATATTAGAACAAAATCCCCTAGACTAAACCATCCAGGTATCTCAGCAGTTTCCCACTGGTTTTCCTTTTCAAAAACAGCTACTGGACTTCCCGTCCACCATAGCTCACGGCTCAACCGCCGAACCTTTTAAAAACCACTTTTCAAAAACATCTTTTTTTTTGGAAAACAAAACATTAATTGCCATACCATACCAGACTCGTCCATTCCTGTGGACACAGACTATTCGAATAGGTTTTCAAACTCTGCGCAGAGGTGTACACTTTACCCACTAGTCCGACTCTGCGATCTCATGATCAATGAGATCCGAATCTGAATCTCTTTCTTTCCCCGCACGTCCTAACCTTAACGGTTATCCAGAAGGAGTCAGGCCACCACCATGTCCAAACCGGACAAAACTTTCCCCCTCCTTATCCTCCCGGTGCTCCCCAGCCTTCATAACCCTGGGGTTGGACCGTACGAGTTCAGATTGAGTGACTGCCCACACAGTCTCGAGTGGTTGTACTATTAAAGAGTACAGGTAGAGAAGATGACAAACCGGTCCTTATACGAGGGGACAATCCTTCTGCTCACGCCTAAACCAGCTGAGCCATCACCTTAGGCCCTCCCCTAAACCAGGGAGTCCCTGATTATCCCACTCACAAGGTGATAAGGGTGAAAACCCTTCATCATACACATTTTGAAAAGCATTTTCTTTTAAAAACTCACACCCTTTTCTCAAATCATTTGTAACAAATATATTAAGGATTGATTGCGGCAAGCGGCTTGGGTGGCCATAATAACTTGTCTCAAAATCATATCATGCATAAAATAACAGGCTGAGGGTTGTGGTTGAAAGACATAGGTAATTTATGCATCAAAGGGATCCAGTGAGCTTGCCGTGCTTATTCGGCGAAGGGGGAAGGGGAGCTCGCGGAACTGGCTTCTGGCTCCACCGCCTAGCGTAGACTTGCAGATCTGGCCTCCACGAGACGGCACGAACGCTCCGATAACTATGCAACATGAACAAGCAAACATACAAACCAACAAGTATAGCAACAAATATTTAGTATAGTGGTCAGAATAGCGATATATGGATGGGTAGAGTCTTGAGTAGAATCTGTGTCATGTGGTGTTGAGATACTACTAGTGGTGGAGCGGAGGTGCTTACCAGGAGGGTGGACTGAAGGCGAAGCGACACTACGCGTGTAGTCGGCAGAGCGGAGTAACTGAGTGGGTGGGAGTTTTCCTTGGCTGAGGGTGTGGAGTGTGTGTGGAGAGGGAGAGGGTAGCTGGGTGTATTTATAGCTGGGTGTATGTGGTGTAGCACAGTGAAGTTCACTGTAGGTGAGAATAGTGACGAATGAATCGTCTGACTTAGTATGAACAGGAGAGTTATATGCAGAATATGGGACGAGAGTATTTTGGGAGTCTTCTGGAACATGAACCATGCTTAAGGGATGACATGGTTGGATAGGGAATAGTTTGATAAGAATTTAGAAACGAGAATTATTGGAATCTGAGTTTGGGAGCCTGGTTCGGAGGAATCTCAAAGTTAAGCGTGCTCAACTTGGAGAAACCTGGGATGGGTGACCAGATGGGAAGTTCCCTACTGGAAGGAAAATCACAGTCACCAGAGTTCGTATGACTCGAATATGGGTCTAGCTGGTCTTAGGTGGACTGGACAGCATGATGTATGAGTAGTTGAAATTTGGGGCGATCGGATGATCGATGAATAGTAACGATGATTAGTAACGATGAATAGCGGCGATGGAAAAGTAACTATAGATATCATCGATGAATAGTAACGATGATGAATAGTAATGATAAATAGTAACGATGATGAATAGTGTATGTGAATAGTAATGATGAATAGTAATGGTGAATAGTGATAGTGAATAGTTCGTATGAACGAACGATGAACGATGAATAGGAACTATGAACGAACAGACGAACGATCGAATGATCGGACGAGCGAACGATCGGAATTTCGGCAGCATAACGGCAGGAAAAGATTATTTGGACGAACGAACGGACGAACGATCGAGTGATCGGACGAACGAACGATCGGAATTTCGGCGGCATAACGGCAGGACAAAGATTATCTGGAAGAATGATGAATAGGGACTATGAACGAACGATGAACGATGAATAGGAACTATGAACGAACGATGAACGATCGAATGATCGAACGAACGAACGGTCGGAATTTCGGCAGCATAACGGTAGGAAAAAGATTATCTGGAAGAACGATGAATAGGGACTATGAACGAACGATGAACGATGAATAGGAACTATGAACGAACGATGAACGATCGAATGATCGAACGAACGAACGATCGGAATTTCGGCAGCATAACGGTAGGAAAAAGATTATTTGGACGAACGAACGAACGAATGATCGGACGAACGGACGAACGAATCATGAACGATCGGACGAACGATCGGACGAACGAACGAATAAACTAAGAACAGGGGACGAACGATCGAACGATCCTTGTGCTAGTGTGTGCTTGTGTGAAACATGGAGTGGGTGTGTGTGGGGGGGGGGGAGAGAGTTGCCATGAAATGGCTTGGGGTGGGATGAGAGGAGGCCCTTGCCCCTCTATTTATAGCCATGGTGGGGGGATTAGGGGGAGGGATGAGAGAATTAGTGGGAGGATGAGAGGATTAGTGGGAGATTACCATGTATTTGTCTTGTATAAGTGGGATTAGCTTGTAGAGCTCACCGTATGACACTGGAGGCATACGTATACGTATGAGCATGAGGAAAGTTTTAAAGAAAATATTTGTAGGGACTTGAAAAATGATTCTGAAGGTATTTCTCAGGAAGAAAATACTTGGAGATATATTGGTGGAATATTTGGGCAGTATTTCTAGAAAGAACTTGAAGAGGATCACTAGGGAAATATCTAGGCAGTATTTCTGTAAACAATTTGAGGGAGATCACTGGGGAAATATTTGTAGGATATTTTGAGGAGGATTTTAGAGAGAGTATAGACCACTATATTTTATTTGCTGATATCAACTCGCAAACAAACATTTTGAAATGAAATTTGAAATTCATTTTGAATTTAGAGCGAGTTTGAGAAAATTTCAGGGTTTGAATTTTTGGGATGCTACAGAGGCACTTGTGGCCGACGTTGGGGAAGAGGAGTCCCTTGGTGACGGCGATGTTGGCGGCGTCCTCGTCGTCGGAGGAGTTGCTTGAGCTCTCGTCGGAGTCCCACTCGCGACAAACATGGGCATCGCCGCCCTTCTTCTTGTAATACCTCTTCTTCTCCTTTCTTCTCCCCTTCTTGTCGTCGCCTCGATCACTGTCACTAGATATAGGACATTTAGCAATAAAATGACCGGGCTTACCACACTTGTAGCAAACCTTCTTGGAGCGGGACTTGTAATCCTTCCCCCTTCTTTGCTTGAGGATTTGGCGGAAGCTCTTGATGACGAGCGCCATTTCCTCATTGTCGAGCTTGGAGGCGTCTATGGGTTGTCGACTTGGTGTAGATTCCTCCTTCTTCTCCTCCGTTGCCTTGAATGCAACGGGTTGAGCTTCGGATGTGGTGGCATCATCAAGCTCGTTGATCTTCCTCGAGCCTTCGATCATGCACTCAAAACTTACAAAATTCCCGATAACTTCCTCGGGGGTCATTTTAGTATATCTAGGATTACCACGGATTAATTGAACTTGAGTAGGGTTAAGGAAAATAAGAGATCTTAGAATAACCTTAACCATCTCGTGGTCATCCCATTTTACGCTCCCGAGGTTGCGCACTTGATTCACCAAGGTCTTGAGCCGGTTGTACATGTGTTGTGGCTCCTCCCCTTTGCGAAGCCGGAACCGACCGAGCTCCCCCTCGATCGTTTCCCGCTTGGTGATCTTGGTGAGCTCATCTCCTTCGTGCGCGGTTTTGAGCACATCCCAAATCTCCTTGGCGCTCTTCAACCCTTGTACTTTGTTATACTCCTCTCTACTTAGAGAGGCGAGGAGTATTGTTGTTGCTTGAGAGTTGAAGTGCTCGATTTGGGCCACCTCATCCTCATCATAGTTCTCATCTCCTACGGACGGTACCTGCGCACCAAACTCAACAACATCCCATATGCTTTTGTGGAGCGAGGTTAGATGAAATCGCATTAAATCGCTCCACCTAGCGTAATCTTCACCATCAAAAGTTGGTGGTTTGCCTAATGGGACGGAAAGTAAAGGTGTATGTTTGGAAATGCGAGGGTAGCGTAAGGGGATCTTACTATACTTCTTGCGCTCTTGGCGCTTAGAAGTGACGAAGGGCGCATCGGAGTCGGAGGTCGATGTTGATGAAGTGTCGGTCTCGTAGTAGACCACCTTCCTCATCCTTTTGTGCTTGTCCCCTCTCCGATGCGGCTTGTGAGAAGAAGATTTTTCCTTCTTCTCTTTGTGGTGAGAAGAAGATTTCTTCTCCTTCCCTTTGTTGGAGGAGCTCTTCTTTTTCTCCCTCCTTTTGGTGCGGGACTCTTCCGATGAAGTGCTCCCGTGGCTTGTAGTGGGCTTTTCGCCGGTCTCCATCTCCTTCTTGGCGTGATCTCCCGACATCACTTCGAGCGGTTAGGCTCTAATGAAGCACCGGGCTTTGATACCAATTGAAAGTCGCCTAGAGGGGGGGTGAATAGGGCGAAACTGAAATTTACAAATATAAACACAACTACAAGCCGGGGTTAGCGTTAGTAATAAGAAACGAGTCCGCGAGAGAGAGAGCGCAAAACAAATCCCAAGCGAATAAGCAAGTGAGACACGGAGATTTGTTTTACCGAGGTTCGGTTCTTGCAAACCTACTCCCCGTTGAGGTGGCCACAAAGGCCGGGTCTCTTTCAACCCTTCCCTCTCTCAAACGATCCACGGATCGAGTGAGCTTTCTTTTCTCAATCACTTGGAACACAAAGTTCCCACAAGGACCACCACAAGTTTGGTGTCTCTTGTCTCAATTACAAGTGAGTTTGATTGCAAAGAAGGATCAAGAAAGAAGAAAGCAATCCAAGCGCAAGAGCTCGAAAGAACACGAGTAAATCACTCTCTCTAGTCACTATGGCGTTGTGTGGGATTTGGAGAGGATTTGATCTCTTTGGTGTGTCTAGAATTGAATGCTAGAGCTCTTGTAGTAGTTGAGAAGTGGAAAACTTGGATGCAATGAATGGTGGGGTGGTTGGGGTATTTATAGCCCCAGCCACCAAAAGTGGCCGTTGGAAGGCTGTCTGTTCGATGGCGCACCGGACAGTCCGGTGCACACCGGACAGTCCGGTGCCCCCTGCCACGTCATCACTGCCGTTGGATTCTGACCGTTGGAACTTCTGACTTGTGGGCCCTCCAGGGTGTCCGGTGCACACCGGACATCTACTGTTCATTGTCCGGTGTGCCAGTATGGGCACGCCTGCCATCTGCGCGCGCTGTGCGCGCATTTATTGCACCGCAGAGAGCCGTTGGCGCGGAGGTAGCCGTTGCTTCGGAGTCGCACCGGACAGTCCGGTGCACACCGGACAGTCCGGTGAATTATAGTGGATTAGCCGTTGGAGTTTCCCGAAGCTGGCGAGTTCCTGAGGCCGACCTCCCTTGGCGCACCGGACACTGTCCGGTGTACACCGGACAGTCCGGTGAATTATAGCCGAGTCGCCTCTGGGAATTCCCGAAGGTGGCGAGTTTGAGTCTGAGTCCCCCTGGTGCACCGGACATGTCCGGTGGCGCACCGGACAGTCCGGTGCGCCAGACCAGGGGTGCCTTCGGTTGCCCCTTTGCTCCTTTGTTGAATCCAAAACTTGGTCTTTTTATTGGCTGAGTGTGAACCTTTTACACCTGTATAATCTATACACTTGGGCAAACTAGTTAGTCCAAATAATTTGTGTTGGTCAATTCAACCACCAAAATTAATTAGGGACTAGGTGTAAGCCTAATTCCCTTTCAGTGGTCCTTGCGGGAAGTTTGATTCCCAAGTGATTTTAGAAGAGAAGCTCACTCGGTCCGAGAGACCGTTTGAGAGAGGGAAGGGTTGAAAGAGACCTGGCCTTTGTGGCCTCCTCAACGGGGATTAGGTTTGCGAGAACCGAACCTCGGTAAAACAAATCCTTGTGTCACACTCCTTATTTGCTTGAGATTTGTTTTGCACCCTCTCTCGCGGACTTGGTTTTATTTCTAACGCTAACCCGGCTTGTAGTTGTGTTTATATTTGTAAATTTCAGTTTCGCCCTATTCACCCCCCCCCCCTCTTGGCGACTTTCAATTGGTATCAGAGCCCGGTGCTTCATTAGAGCCTAACCGCTCGAAGTGATGTCGGGAGATCACACCAAGAGGGAGATGGAGACCGGCGACAAGCCCACTATGGCCCTGTTTGGCACAGCTTATTTTCAGCTTCTTCACAAATTTAAGCAGAAGTTCTGCCAAACAGGTAGCTTCTGCAGCAGCTTATCAGTCTGCTTCTCAGAATACACTAAAAACAGTCAACAAGTAGAAGCTGTTTTTCACCAGCTTCTCAGATAAGCTGCTTTTTCAACAAGCACCAGCTGTGCCAAACAGGGCCTATGAGCCAAGGGAGCACTTCATCGGAAGAGTCCCGCACCAAGAGGAAGGAGAAGAAGAAGGACTCCTCCAAACGGAAGGAGAAAAGATCTTCTTCTCCACACCACAAGGAGAAGAAGGAGAAATCTTCTTCTCACAAGTCGCATCGGAAAGGCGACAAGCACAAGAGGATGAGGAAAGTTGTCTACTACGAGACCGACACTTCATCAACATCGACCTCCGACTCCGATGCACCGTCCGTAACTTCTAAGCGCCAAGAGCGCAAGAAGTTTAGTAAGATCCCCTTACACTATCCTCGTACACCTAGACATACTCCATTACTTTCCGTTCCATTAGGCAAACCGCCAACCTTTGATGGCGAAGATTATGCTAGGTGGAGTGATTTAATGAAATTTCATCTAACCTCACTCCACAAAAGTATATGGAATGTTGTTGAGTTTGGAGCACAGGTACCATCCATAGGGGATGAAGACTATGATACGGACGAGGTGGCCCAAATCGAGCACTTCAACTCTCAAGCTACAACCATACTCCTCGCCTCTCTAAGTAAAGAGGAATACAACAAGGTGCAAGGGTTGAAGAATGCAAAGGAGATTTGGGACCTACTCAAGACCGCGCACGAGGGTGATGAACTCACCAAGATCACCAAGCGGGAAACGATCGAGGGGGAGCTCGGTCGCTTCCGTCTTCGCCAAGGGGAAGAGCCACAAGATATGTACAACCGGCTCAAAACCTTGGTGAACCAAGTGCGCAACCTCGGGAGCAAGAAGTGGGACGACCACGAGGTGGTTAAGGTTATTTTGAGATCACTCATTTTCCTTAACCCTACTCAAGTTCAATTAATTCGTGGTAATCCTAGATATACACTAATGACTCCCGAGGAAGTAATCGGGAATTTTGTGAGCTTTGAATGTATGATTAAAGGCTCAAAGAAGATCAACGAGCTTGATGAGCCCTCCACGTCCGAGGCACAACCCGTGGCATTTAAGGCGACGGAGGAGAAGAAGGAGGAGTCTACACCAAGTAGACAACCAATTGACGCCTCCAAGCTCGACAATGAGGAGATGGCTTTAATCATCAAAAGCTTTCGCCAAATCCTCAAGCAACGGAAGGGGAAGGACTACAAATCCCGTTCCAAGAAGGTTTGCTACAAGTGTGGTAAGCCCGGTCACTTTATTGCAAAATGTCCACTATCAAGTGACAGTGACAGGGACAACGACAAGAAGGGCAAGAGGAGAGAAAAGAAGAGGTACCACAAGAAGAGGGGCGGCGATGCCCACGTGTGCCGCGAGTGGAACTCCGACGAGAGCTCCACCGACTCCTCCGACGACGACGAGGACGCCACCAACATCGCCGTCACCAAGGGACTCCTCTTCCCCAACGTCGGCCACAAGTGCCTCATGGCAAAGGACGGCAAAAGGAAGAAGGTTAAATCTAAATCCTCCACTAAATATGAATCCTCTAGTGATGATAATGCTAGTGATGAGGAAAATAATTTGCGTACCCTTTTTGCCAACCTTAACATGGAACAAAAGGAAAAATTAAATGAGCTAATTAGTGCCATCCATGAGAATGATGATCTCTTGGACTCCCAAGAGGACTTCCTAATCAAGGAAAATAAAAAGCATGTTAAGGTTAAAAATGCTTATGCTCTACAAGTTGAAAAATATGAAAAATTGTCTAGTGAGCTAAGCACTTGCCATGAGACCATTGATAACCTTAGAAATGAAAATGCTAGTTTAATTGCTAAGGTTGATTCTCATGTTTGTGATGTTTCAATTCCCAATCTTAGAAATGATAATGATGATTTGCTTGCTAAGATTGAAGAATTAAACATCTCTCTTGCTAGCCTTAGGATTGAAAATGAAAAATTAATTGCTAAGGCTAAAGATTTTGATGTTTGCAATGTTACTATTTCTAACCTTAGAAATGAAAATGATATACTACATGCTAAGGTTGTAGAATTAAAATCTTGCAAACCCTCTACATCTACCGTTGAGCATGTTTCTATTTACACTAGATGCAGAGATGTTGATATCAATGCTATTCATGATCACATGGTATTAATTAAACAACAAAATGATCATATAGCAAAATTAGATGCTAAAATTGCCGAGCATAACTTAGAAAATGAAAAGTTTAAATTTGCTAGAAGTATGCTCTATAGTGGGAGACGCCCTGGCATCAAGGATGGCATTGGCTTCCAAAGGGGAGACAATGTCAAACTTAGTGCCCCTCCTAAAAGATTGTCTAATTTTGTTAAGGGCAAGGCTCCCATGCCTCAGGATAACGAGGGTTACATTTTGTACCCTACCGGTTATCCCGAGAGCAAGATTAGGAGAATTCACTCTAGGAAGTCTCACTCTGGCCCTAACCATGCTTTCATGTATAAGGGTGAGACACCTAGCTCTAGGCAACCAACCCATGCCAAGTTGCCTAGAAAGAAAACTCCTAATGCATCAAATGATCATAACATTTCATTTAAAGCTTTTGATGCATCTTATGTTTTGACTAACAAATCCGGCAAAGTAGTTGCCAAGTTTGTTGGGGGCAAACACAAGGGCTCTAAGACTTGTGTTTGGGTACCCAAAGTTCTTGTTTCTAATGCCAAAGGACCCAAAACCATTTGGGTACCTAAAGTCAAGAACTAAAATTGTTTTGTAGGTTTATGCATCCGGGGGCTCAAGTTGGATACTCGACAGCGGGTGCACAAACCATATGACAGGGGAGAAGAAGATGTTCTCCTCCTACGAGAAAAACCAAGATCCCCAACGAGCTATCACATTCGGGGATGGAAATCAAGGTTTGGTCAAAGGATTGGGTAAAATTGCTATATCACCTGACCATACTATTTCCAATGTTTTTCTTGTAGATTCTTTATATTACAATTTGCTTTCCGTTTCACAATTATGTCAAATGGGCTACAACTGTCTATTTACTGATGTAGGTGTCACTGTCTTTAGAAGAAGTGATGATTCAATAGCTTTTAAGGGAGTGTTAGAGGGTCAGCTATACTTGGTAGATTTTGATAGAGCTGAACTCGACACTTGTTTAGTTGCTAAGACTAACTTGGGTTGGCTCTGGCATCGCCGACTAGCCCATGTTGGAATGAAGAATCTTCATAAGCTTCTAAAGGGAGAACACATTTTAGGACTAACAAATGTTCATTTTGAGAAAGACAGGATTTGTAGCGCATGCCAAGCCGGGAAGCAAGTTGGCACTCATCATCCACACAAGAACATCATGACTAGTGACAGGCCACTGGAGCTCCTACACATGGACCTATTCGGCCCGATCGCTTACATAAGCATCGGCGGGAGTAAGTACTGTCTAGTTATTGTGGATGATTATTCTCGCTTCACTTGGGTATTCTTTTTGCAGGAAAAATCTCAAACCCAAGAGACCTTAAAAGGATTCTTGAGACGGGCTCAAAATGAGTTCGGCTTAAGGATTAAGAAAATTAGAAGCGACAACGGGACGGAGTTCAAGAACTCACAAATTGAAGGCTTCCTTGAGGAGGAGGGCATCAAGCATGAGTTCTCTTCTCCCTACACCCCGCAAAAAAAATGGTGTAGTGGAGAGGAAGAATAGAACTCTATTGGACATGGCAAGAACCATGCTTGATGAGTACAAGACTTCGGATCGGTTTTGGACCGAGGCGGTAAACACCGCTTGCTACGCCATCAACCGGTTATATCTTCACTGAATCCTCAAGAAGACATCATATGAACTCCTAACCGGTAAAAAGCCCAATATTTCATATTTTAGAGTCTTTGGTAGCAAATGTTTTATTCTTGTTAAAAGAGGTAGAAAATCTAAATTTGCTCCTAAGACTGTAGAAGGCTTTTTACTAGGATATGATTCAAACACAAGGGCATATAGATTCTTTAACAAGTCCACTGGACAAGTTGAAGTTTCTTGTGACGTTGTGTTTGATGAGACTAACGGCTCTCAAGTAGAGCAAGTTGATCTTGATGAGATAGGTAATGAAGAGGCTCCATGCATCGCGCTAAGGAACATGTCCCTTGGGGATGTGTGTCCTAAGGAATCCGAAGAGCCTCCAAATACACAAGATCAACCATCCTCCTCCACGCAAGCATCTCCACCAACTCAAAAAGAGGATGAAGCTCAAGTTGATGAGGTAGAAAATCAAGCAAATGAGCCACCTCAAGATGACGGCAATGATCAAGGGGGAGATGCAAATGATCAAGATGAGGACGATAAAGAGCAAAGACCGCCACACCCAAGAGTCCACCAAGCAATCCAATGAGATCACCCCGTCGACACCATCCTCGGCGACATCCATAAGGGGGTAACCACTAGATCTCGTGTTGCACATTTTTGTGAGCATTACTCTTTTGTTTCCTCTATTGAGCCACACAGGGTAGAGGAAGCACTCCAAGATTCGGATTGGGTGGTGGCGATGCAAGAGGAGCTCAACAACTTCACGAGGAACGAGGTATGGCATTTAGTTCCACGTCCTAATCAAAATGTTGTAGGAACCAAGTGGGTCTTCCACAACAAACAAGATGAGCATGGTGTGGTGACAAGGAACAAAGCTCGACTCGTGGGCAAGGGGTATTCACAAGTCGAAGGTTTGGATTTCGGTGAAACCTATGCACCCGTAGCTAGGCTTGAGTCAATTCGTATATTATTGGCCTATGCTACTTACCATGGCTTCAAGCTCTACCAAATGGACGTGAAGAGTGCCTTCCTCAACGGACCAATCAAGGAGGAGGTCTATGTTGAGCAACCTCCCGGCTTTGAAGATAGTGAGTACCCTAACCATGTCTATAGGCTCTCTAAGGCGCTTTATGGGCTCAAGCAAGCCCCAAGAGCGTGGTATGAATGCCTTAGAGATTTCCTTATTGCTAATGGCTTCAAAGTCGGAAAAGCCGATCCTACTTTATTCACTAAAACTCTTGACAATGATTTGTTTGTATGCCAAATTTATGTTGATGATATTATATTTGGGTCTACTAACGAATCTACATGTAAAGAATTTAGTAGGATCATGACACAGAAATTCGAGATGTCTATGATGGGGGAGTTGAAGTATTTTCTAGGATTCCAAGTCAAGCAACTCCAAGAGGGCACCTTCATTTGCCAAACGAAGTACACTCAAGACATTCTAACCAAGTTTGGAATGAAGGATGCCAAGCCCATCAAAACACCCATGGGAACAAATGGGCATCTCGACCTCGACACGGGAGGTAAGTCTGTGGATCAAAAGGTATACCGATCGATGATTGGTTCATTGCTTTATTTATGTGCATCTCGACCGGATATTATGCTTTCCGTATGCATGTGTGCAAGATTCCAAGCCGACCCTAAGGAAGCTCACCTTACGGCCGTAAAACGAATCTTGAGATATTTGGCTTATACTCCTAAGTTTGGGCTTTGGTACCCTCGGGGATCCACTTTTGATTTGATTGGTTATTCGGATGCCGATTGGGCGGGGTGTAAGATAAATAGGAAGAGCACATCAGGGACTTGCCAGTTCTTGGGAAGATCCTTGGTGTCTTGGGCTTCAAAGAAGCAAAATTCGGTCGCTCTTTCTACCGCCGAAGCCGAATATATTGCCGCAGGCCACTGTTGCGCGCAATTGCTTTGGATGAGGCAAACCCTGCGGGACTATGGTTACAAATTGACCAAAGTTCCTCTTTTATGTGATAATGAGAGTGCAATCCGCATGGCGGATAATCCCGTTGAGCATAGCCGCACTAAACACATAGCCATTCGGTATCATTTTCTTAGGGATCACCAACAAAAAGGGGATATCGAGATTTCATACATCAATACTAAAGATCAATTAGCCGATATTTTTACCAAGCCACTTGATGAACAATCTTTTACCAAACTTAGGCATGAGCTCAATATTCTTGATTCTAGGAATTTCTTTTGCTAAACTTGCACTCATAACTCATAAGTATACCTTTGATCATATCTCTTTTATATATGCTATGACTAATGTGTTTTCAAGTGTATTTCAAACCAAGTCATAGGTATATTGAAAGGGAATTGAAGTCTTCGGCAAAGACAAAGGCTTCCACTCCACTCTACTAATCATCCTTCGCCGTCGCTTCACTTCACTCTCCATCTTTGGTATACTCTTCACTTATATGTTTTATTTGCCAAAGGGGAGAAAGTAGTTAGAAGATGGGCTCTAATGATTCCGCTTTTGGCGATTCATGCCAAAGGGGGAGAAAGTATGAGCCCAAAGGAAAAGGACCGCACCACCACCCTAATTTTAAAATTGGAGATTTTCAATTTGTCAATTTCAAATTGGTATCTTACTATGTTCAAAAGGGGGAGGAAGTAGTATTTCAAAAATGATATATCAAAACCCTCTTGAACACTAAGAGGAGGATCTCATTTAGGGGGAGTTTTGTTTAAGGAAAAGCATTTGAAACAAAGGGAGAAAATTTCAAATCTTGAAAATGCTTTTCAAAAATCTTATTCATTTACCTTTGACTATCTTGCAAAATGACTTTGAAAAGAATTTACAAAAGAATTTGCAAAAACAAAACTTGTGGTGCAAGTATGGTCCAAAATGTTAATAATAAAGAAACAATCCATGCATATCTTGTAAGTATTTATATTGGCTCAAATTCAAGCAACCTTTGCACTTACATTATGCAAACTAGTTCAATTATGCACTTTTATATTTGCTTTGGTTTGTGTTGGCATCAATCACCAAAAAGGGGGAGATTGAAAGGGAATTAGGCTTACACCTAGTCTCTAATTTATTTTGGTGGTTGAATTGCCCAACACAAATAATTGGACTAACTAGTTTGCTCTAGTGTATAAGTTATACAGGTGCCAAAGGTTCACACTCAGCCAATAAAAAGACCAAGTATTGGGTTCGACAAAAGAGCAAAGAGACAACCGAAGGCACCTCTGGTCTGGCGCACCGGACTGTCCGGTGCACCACCGGACATGTCCGGTGCACCAGAGGACTCCAAACTCAAACTCGTCACCTTCGGGAAATTCCAGAGGCAACTCCGCTATAATTCACCGGACTGTCCGGTGCACACCGGACTGTCCGGTGCTCCAAGGGAGAGCGGCCTCAGGAACTCGCCAGCCTCGGGAATTCATTTGGGCTGCTCCGCTATAATTCACCGGACTGTCCGGTGTAACAGCGGGGCAACGGCTACTTCAGGTGCCAACGGCTACCTGCGGTGCATTTAATGCGCGCCAGCACGCGCAGAGGTCAGGCGCGCCCATGCTGGCGCACCGGACAGTCTACAGTACGTGTCCGGTGCGCCACCGGACATCCAGGCGGGCCCATAAGTCAGAGCTCCAACGGTCGGAACCCAACGGCTTTGGTGACGTGGCTGGGGCACCGGACTGTCCGGTGCACCATCGAACAGACAACCTCCACCAAACGGCTAGTTTGGTGGTTGGGGCTATAAATACCCCCAACCACCCCACATTCAAGTAATCCAAGTTTTCCAGCTTCCAACCACTATACAAGAGCTAGCATTCATTACAAAGCACACCAAAAGAGATCAAATCCTCTCCCAACTCCACACAAAGCCTTAGTGACTAGAGAGAGTGATTTGTAGTGTTCATTTGAGCTCTTACGCTTGGATCGCTTCTTTTCTTTGGCATTCTTTCTTGTGATCAAACACTCACTTGTAATTGAGGCAAGAGACACCAATTGTGTGGTGGTCCTTGCGGGAAGTTTGATTCCCAAGTGATTTTAGAAGAGAAGCTCACTCGGTCCGAGGGACCGTTTGAGAGAGGGAAGGGTTGAAAGAGACCCGGCCTTTGTGGCCTCCTCAACGGGGAGTAGGTTTGCGAGAACCGAACCTCGATAAAACAAATCCTTGTGTCACACTCCTTATTTGCTTGAGATTTGTTTTGCACCCTCTCTCGCGGACTTGGTTTTATTTCTAACGCTAACCCGGCTTGTAGTTGTGTTTATATTTGTAAATTTCAGTTTCGCCCTATTCACCCCCCCCCTCTAGGCGACTTTCAACAGAGCCTCGGGCGAGCCGGAAATATGTTCACCGCTGGAGGGGGGCCTCGGGCGAGACGGAGATCCTCCGGGGTCGGCTGCCCTTGTCCGAGGCTAGGCTCGGGCGAGGCGTGATCGAGTCCCTCGAATGGACTGATCCCTGACTTAATCGCACCCATCAGGCCTTTGCAGCTTTATGCTGATGGCGGTTACCAGCTGAGAATTAGGAGCCTTGAGGGTACCCCTAATTATGGTCCCCGACAGTAGCCCCCGAGCCTCGAAGGGAGTGTTAGCACTCGCTTGGAGGCTTTCGTCGCACTTTTTTGCAAGGGGACCAGCCTTTCTCGGTTGTGTTTTGTTCCGGTGGGTGCGCGCGAGCACACCCGTCGGGTGTAGCCCCCGAGGCCTCGGAGGAGTGGTTTGACTCCTCTGAGGTCTTAATGCCTCGCGTAATGCTTCGGCTGGTCTGGTCGTTCCCTCATGCTAGCTGGTCGTAGCCCGGGTGTACGGTCGGGTCCCAAGTTCTTGGGCTGGTATGTTGACGCTGTCAGCGGTGTGGCCGGAGCCGGGTTTGCGAGAGCAGCCCCCGAGCCTCTGCACAGGGCGAGAGGGCGATCAGGGTCAGACTCGACTTTTTTACATACGCCCCTGCGTCGCCTTTCCGCAAGGAGGAGGGGGGAGAGCGCCATGTTGCCCTCGGTGGGCGCCGAACATGGTGTCTCCAGTGAGCTGCAGGCGGGTGATCCGAGTGGACGTTTGTGCCCCGTTCGTTAGGGGTCGGCTAGAGGCCCAGAGGCGCGCCCAAAAGTACCTGCGGGTGATCTACCGGACCCGGTCCCCTGGCGACGGGGTCCGAGGGCTCGATGCCTCCCTCTGATGGGATTCCATTACAAGATCGTTCCCGCTGGTCTCGAAAATGTCCTAGGGTACCTCGGGAGCGCAGCCCGAGCCTTGGTTATGTATCGAACGTACCCATGGTCATCCCTCGCTCTGTGTCTGAGGCGGCTGTGAACCCTTCGGGGGCCAGCCTTCGAACCCCTGATCAGTAGTGGGCGCGGAGCCCGAGTAGCCTGAGGCGGCCGTTGAACCCTTCCGAGGGGCCGGCCTTCGAACCTCTGACCAGTAGTGGGTGTGGAGCCCACGTGCTCTGAGGCGGCTGTTGAACCCTTCCGAGGGGCCAGCCTTCGAACCTCTGATCAGTAGAGAGGCTCGGAGCCTGGTTCCTTCACGGGGAAGGATCCTTTTCGGGGTATCCCCATTTCCCGGTCCCTGTTGCAAGAGAGAGAAAGGGGAAAAAAGGAAAAGGATACAAAATCGAACGACACGGCGTACCTTTTTGACGCGGTCATTATGGCGAAGGCGAAACGTCGCTCGCTTCTCCTGCCGGAGGCGCCGCCTGTCCCGCCGTGGAGTTAATGCGACGGGGCGTGCGGTTTGCGGGGCGGCCGTTGCGCGTGCACGAGCCGTGAGCCGTTCGAGGAACGGCTGTCTTGCTTCGTGTTTTTGAATCCCGCGGCCGGTCTGGGCGGAGCGTTGAAACGGTCTCGCTTTGGTCTTTATATACTCGGGGGAGGGTCTGGCGGTGGTTCTTTGCTCCGCTTCCTGCCTCCCTCTTAGGTTTTCGCAACCCGAGAGACATAGCCAGAGAAAAGGAAACCGCCCACCCTGTCCTTTGCGCCGCCGCCCCTTCTGCTAGGTGATGGTCGACCGGGTGACCATCATCTCGCCGCGCGACCCATGGCATTTCTCCACAGTGACGGCGGGTGATCTGGAGGATCTTGTTGCTGAGGGTTTACTTCGCCCTCTCTCTGATGAGAGGCGGCCGGAATGGATTCCCCCCGTGAGCGGAGCCGCTCCGTCCCCACCGCCGGGGTACATCGTGAGCTTCGTCTCCTTCCACGAGCGGGGATTCGGTGTGCCGGCGAGCCGCTTTATGCGGGCGATCCTACACCATTACGGGGTGGAGTTGCACAACCTCAGCCCCAACTCCATCTCGCAGGCCGCCATCTTCGTAGCGGTGTGCGAGGGGTTCTTAGGGATCGCCCCCCACTGGGACTTGTGGACCCATCTCTTTTTCGCGGAGCTTTTCGCTTCGCCGACGGGGGAGAGAAAGGTCCGCGCGGCAGTGCGGGCCAACGGCTGCATCCTCCAGCTGAGGCAGTCGCGGACGTCGCTGTATATTCCCGCCATCCTTGCGTCCTCGAACAAAGGGTGGCAGCGCCGGTGGTTCTACCTCCGGAATGACGGCGAGTTGCTCCCGCCGTTCTCCCAGCGAGTAGTCATCGTCGCCGCCGATGCTTGGCGCCACGGGACCCCGCACGAAAGACAGAAGAACCTCGAACCCCTTCTCAAGGCCTTGGAGGCGTTGCGGAAAGGGGGACTCACCGCCGCGGGAGTGATTGCCGCCATCCACCGCCGGAGGGTGCTTCCCTTGGCGGAGCGTCGGTTGCCGCTTTGGGAGATGACACCGGAGGCTGACTTGGAGGGCTCGCGGATGTCCTCGGATCCTCTTCCCTTCGACGTCCTCCATGGGCGGGTGGCCGTCGCGTTGGGGAAACCGGACCCCAGCGCCTTCTCCCAGCCTTTGATGTGCCCTGACCAAGGGTGCGTGACTCTGGTGAGTGTCCGCTCCTTCCTTCCTCTTGCATCGGGTTGCTCCTGGTTCTTACGGTTGGGATTTCCCTCTGTCTTCAGGAGGTGGGGTGGCACAAGCCTTCTCTGCCACGGGTCCCGCAGGATGCGGTGGACCGAGCAGCGCGGCGGGTTGCCGCGGAGGAGAAGAAGAAAAAGAAGGACGCGGAGAAGGCCCGGGCCCGCGAGCGGATGCGGGCTCGAGACGCCTTGGAAAAGCTTCGTCGTCGGCAGGAGAGGGAAAAGTAATTATAGATATCATCGATGAATAGTAACAATGATGAATAGTAATGATAAATAGTAACGATGATGAATAGTGTATGTGAATAGTAACGATGAATAGTAGTGTTGAATAGTAATGGTGGATAGTGATAGTGAATAGTTCGTATGAACGAACGATGAACGATGAATAGGAACTATGAACGAACGGACGAACGATCGAATGATCGGACGAACGAACGATCGGAATTTCGGCAGCATAACGGCAGGAAAAGATTATTTGGACGAACGAACGGACGAACGATCGAATGATCGTACGAACGAACGATCGGAATTTCGGCAGCATAACGGCAGGACAAAGATTATCTAGAAGAACGATGAATAGGGACTATGAACGAACGATGAATGATGAATAGGGACTATGAACGAACGATGAACGATCGAATGATCGAACGAACGAACGATCGGAATTTCGGCAGCATAACGGCAGGACAAAGATTATCTGGAAGAACGATGAATAGGGACTATGAACGAACGATGAACGATGAATAGGAACTATGAACGAACGATGAACGATCGAATGATCGAACGAACGAACGATCGGAATTTCGGCAGCATAACGGTAGGAAAAAGATTATTTGGACGAATGAACGGACGAACGATCGAACGATCGGACGAACGGACGAACGAACCATGAACGATCGGACGAACGATCGAACGATCGGACGAACGAACGAACAAACTAAGAACAGGGGGACGAACGATCGAAGAACGATCGAACGATCCTTGTGCTAGTGTGTGCTTGTGTGGAACATGGAGTGGGTGTGTGTGGGGGGGAGAGAGTTGCCATGAAATGGCTTGGGGTGGAATGAGAGGAGGCCCTTGCCCCTCTATTTATAGCCATGGTGGGGGGATTAGGGGGAAGGATGAGAGGATTAGTGGGAGGATGAGAGGATTAGTGGGAGGTTAGCATGTATTTGTCTTGTATAAGTGAGATTAGCTTGTAGAGCTCACCGTATGACACTGGAGGCATACGTATACGTATGAGCATGAGGGAAGTTATGAAGAAAATATTTGGAGGGACTTGAAAAATGATTCTAAAGGTACTTCTCAAGAGGAAAATACCTGGAGATATATCGGTGGAATATTTGGGCAGTATTTCTGGAAAGAATTTGAAGGGGATCACTAGGAAATATCCGGGTAGTATTTCTAGAAAGAATTTGAGGGATCACTCGGGAAATATTTGTAGGATATTTTGAGGAGGATTTTGGAGATAATATAGACCACTATATTTTATTTGTTGATATCAACTCGCAAACAAACATTTTGAAATGAAACTTCAAATTTATTTTGAATTTAGGGCGAGTTGGAGAAAATTTCAGGATTTGAATTTTTGGGATGCTACAAATCTACCCCACTTAAAAGGAATCTCGTCCTCGAGATTCGGCTTAGAAGGGTTATGGGTATAGCTTTACTTCAGCTACATATCTTCACTTTGCAGACTCTTCGAGGAGATAGAGCTTCAACAAAATCTGTCCTTTGAGGGGCATCTGGTTGCCGATTGCAAACGCTGATTCTGGCTACTCAAGATCATCTTCAGGCTTCTAGGTTTCGCTTGGCAGCTAGCTTATTGAAGAAGCATCGATGCCAACACGCAAACCTTTCTCTTGCGAACTCCCACATGGATTCCTTCCTTGATTAGTCTTCTGGTGCTTCATCAACAAAACTTGGGTGACCACTTCTCATCCAGAAACTTATATGCTTCAATGATCTGGTCCTCCACAAGCTTGCTGCAGGCCTTCTTCTTTTTCTCCATAGCAGGAACCTTGCTGGAACACTACCCCACTTAAAAAGAATGAGGGTAGGGCTCTTGAATCTTGGGGATTTGAACTCCTTGAAGTACCTCATAACAAAGGTGTTACGGGGCCTTCTTCTCCTGTTGCTGCTTGAGCAGGCTGCGGAGAAATGACTGACACAAGGTTGATTCTGGGACAACCTTCTTCTCATCTTCTCTTCACTATCTTCTTTTCTCTTCTCACTTTTCACTTTTCACTGCCTCTTTCTTTCTCTTTGCTCTTCCCACTCGAGGATTCTATCAAAGAGTATTACCATCATACAGAGGAGGAAACCGAAGATGTTGAACCATATACAACAGTCTTCAACCCAAGAATCACCAAGCATTGTGATCTTAGGGGCGAGGGAGTGGAAAAATGGAGTTGCTTGCGATTTGGCAGAGGGGATTTATCTGGAGTGTGCTTTTGCTTTGAGCGAGATGGGAGTTGAGGGAGATGGTGGGGGGGGTTTATAGGCGAGCGGGGGTGTTCGGTTGCGAAGCAGTGGTGATGGAGTAGGTGCTACGCGACAGCGGGTGCGATAAGGGGAGGGGGGGCTGGTGTTGCCGGCGATGAGGGTGGCGGTGGGTGCGCTGCAAAGGTGGCGTGGGCGGCGATAGTGCGCTGCAAAGGGGGCAGTGGGTGGCGGTGGTAGTGCGCATGGAGGCGAGGCATGAGTGCGGGGGGCACGGGTGAGTGGTGGGGTCAATGACCCTGATGTTTGTGGTCTCTAGTTCCAAGAATCTTTGCATCTCTGTATGGTAATAACTCCTTCTGTCCTCTTTTCCTGTTTACTTTGACTCAGGGGCGGTGCTTTGATTCCCACGGTCGGTCCTTTTGACTAAGCGGCTGGACTGGTTTCTTCTGTATCTTGTTCCAGGCTTCAAGGGTAAGCTTCTCGGTATCTTCTTGGGTAAGGCACCTTTCTCTTGAGATGGGTTAAGATGAGAATGGAAGCATAAGGTGAGGATTAGATCTAATTTGTGATCTATGTTTTTTAGAGAAAACCTTTCTTAAAAAAACACACAAGCTCAGCAATGATAAGCACAAACAAATCGAATGTTTTGAATAAGGGAAGAATAGAGTTTTTCCAAAGCACGGACTACTCAGATTCGGGGGCTAAGCATGACTACTATTGCTTGGCTCCTGAATTGAGAACTATGCTAAATGCAACTTATGAGCACTAACGTTAAAGCATCACATATGCACTCAAAAGGGAGGAAAACATCAAGCGAAATTCATTTTGAAATGCCCTAGGGGGCAACACAAATAGAGTTTTTCAAAGCACGGGACTACACGATTAACTCTCATACATGCAGGGCTCTAGCCAAAGTGAAGAAAAACTTCACTACCCAATGCATGCAGAGGACTGGGCATACTAACTTCAGACCAGACAACTTCTCTTCTGGCAGGGCTGGCACACAACTTCAATCTGAGACATCTCCTGGATGGGTCAAGAGGGAGCTGACGTTGATGACTTCTTCTGGCGGCGACTGAGATGGCAGGACAGGGTCGAACTCTTCTTCAAGCGGGACTGGCTCTTGTAGCTCCTCTGAGGGCGGCGGTGCTGGCGGGGTGCTTGCAGCTTCTTCCTTGACCTCAAGGGATGGTGCTGGAATCTTCTTCATGGTGAGGGGCTCAAACAACTCTGGCGGGGGATCTTGGGAGGATTCAGGGTGCTCTTGCTTATCCATAGCCTGAGGGGAGACTGGAATTCCTTCCAAGACTATGGCTCCTTCCGGGAGTTCCCAAGCCTTCTTTTCTCCTCTGATAGAGACCGGGTGACCTTCAAGAATCTAGGGGTCTTCAGCTCTCCTGGGTTGAACTGGGTTGGATGGAGCAGGCTCTTGGATCCG
This sequence comes from Zea mays, assembly GCF_902167145.1. Lineage (NCBI taxonomy): Eukaryota > Viridiplantae > Streptophyta > Magnoliopsida > Poales > Poaceae > Zea > Zea mays. The sequence continues at coordinate 217,183,458 of NC_050100.1, read as the reverse complement.
CAGGGCTCTACGTTGGTTATGGGTGACCAAGTAGGCCTCCATCAACTTCTGGACGTGCTCATCCTTGGCTTGCTTCAGGGCTTCCACAGCAATGACTTCACGACTTTCCAAGGCAGCTACACGGGCTTGAGCTGTGGTGAGATCCACATGGAGCTTACGGTTGCGCTTCTCTGCATCTTCTGCTCGGGCAGTCATCTGACGGTGGTGCCGAGCCAAGAAATCATACTGCGCATCCAGGGTGAGCAGGTATGCAGTGAGGTACACGACTGTGGGGTCGTCCTCAAGCAGCTGCTTCCCTTCCAATGCACGCATCCTGGCCATCCAAACTGGACGGTCTCTCTAAAAGGGCGGAAAGAATCTGAGCGGGGTGTCGGCCACTTCTTCTTCATAGATCTGACACAGGGCCCTCAATGCCTTGCGAGCGACGACTTGGCAGGTGTCTTTGAATCTGTGCCCAGCAGCAGTGACACTCCATTCCACATGGTGTGGACTGGATCCAATATATACAGTCATGACACACTTCTCTGTGTCATGCTCGACGAACTCACGACCATCATACTCTGGCTGACTCCTGATTCCGAGGCGAACTGTGCATGCTCTCAGCAACTTGGGGAAACCATCTTCATTCTGGCAGAAGCTGGTTTGGCACTGAACCTCCATCTGACTTCTGAGAGAAGGAAAGGGGGAAAACATTTTTGAAATGAAGGGATGCGAGCAAGAATTTTTTTAAGAAAATAGTTTGGACTCAAAAACTTTTGGATCAGGCTAAGGGTTACGTCCTGCGGCCAACCTAACAGCTCTGATACCACCTGAAGCGTCCCGAATCCTCTGGGACTCAAATGTGATACAATTACTAGTCCCAGGAGGCTAGTAAACACATTTATACATCAGATGATACCAAATCTGCTTAAACGAGACAAACCTACAAAGGTGGCGAACAACTTTAAGAGTTGGTCCACAACTCGGGACATATCATCAGAGTGGGGCTGAAGCAGCCCGATATACGCAGCGAAGCAATTCAGCGGTCCAACAGCCACAGGCAAGGTTGGGAACAGTCGTAACTCTTACCCGATCTCCTTTTTCTGAAAAAACAACAAATAAGCAAGGGTGAGTACAAACGTACTCAGCAGCCCACCTTCACCCGCGGAATGGGGAAATCAGATATAATGCATGGAATATGTAGAGCTCAGGATATTTGCAGAAACAGCAATATTTTATGCATGGTTGTTTTGAAAAACATTTTGTATTTTGCAAAGTGCATCCTCTCCAAAAGGAGCAGGAAGTTTTTCAGTATTATAACAAAATCCTCTGGACTAAACCATCCAGGTATCTCAGCAGTTTCCCACTGGTTTTCATTTTCAAAAACAGTTATTGGACTTCCCGTCCACCATAGCTCACGGCTCAACCGCCGGTCCTTTTAAAAACCACTTTTCTCAAACACACCCTTTTTTTGGAAAAACCAAACACTAATTGCCATACCACACCAGACTCGTCCATTCCTGTGGACACAGACTATTCGAATAGGTTCTCAAACTCTGCGCAGAGGTGTACACTTTACCCACTAGTCCGGCTCTGCGATCTCATGGCCGATGAGATCCGAATCTGAATCTCTTTCTTTCCTCGCACGTCCTAACCTTAACAGTTATACCGGAAGTAGGACTGGGCAAAAAACCCGTTACCCGTTACCCGAACCCGAAATACCTGTACCCGAACCCGTAATACCGGGTACCCGAAATTTGTTTGGGAATTTCGGGTACTAACTTGTGAAACCCGAAATTATTCTGGGTAATTCGGGTAGCGCCAACCGGTACCCGAACAACCCATACCCGAAATTCACAACGGCTGCTCGCGGCCCACTGTTCACGCAAATCACAATTCACAACGGCTGGCCATGAGCCCACGAGGCCACGACGACCCAAGCCCACCTAGGCAAGTGCAAAGTGCAAACCCAGAGTCCCAGAAACCCTAGCGGCTAGCGCACAGCCGCACACCGCCACAGCCCACAGCGCACAAGCGCAGTACCGCACGGCGCCGCGCCATCTCCAGCTCCAGGCTTCACCGCCGTCCGCCCTCCGCCGGCAGGCTCACGCAGTACCGCAGCCCGCACGACACACCCCACAGCGCACAAGCGCAGTACCGCAGGGCATAGGCTCACGCAGTTACGCTCCCGCTCCATCTCGGCATCTCCAGGCTTCACCGCCGTCCGCCGGTGCCGCCACGTCCAGCCAGCAGCCAGACTTGGTGAGCAGTGAGCTGGTCTGCTGGTGGTTGTGGGCTGTGGCTGCTGGTGGCTGGTGCAGTACAGCTGGCTGGGCGGTGGCCGACTGGACGATGTGCTTGCTGGCGGGTCGCTGGTGCAACCGTGCAAGCATGTGATTGTGATTGTAGTGGCTGTGATTGTGTGATTGTAGTGGCTGGTTCCTATTTTTTAATTTACTAGTGTGGCTGTGTGACTGATTGTGTGATTGTGTTTTTAAATTTGGTTACTTCGGGAGTACCCGATACCCGAACCCGAAGTGTCGGGTACCCGAACTGTCGGGTACTATAATACCCACTGCAAATTCGGGTAACACTTTCTAAAACCCGAAATTTTAATTACCCGGATTACCCGACCCGAAATTTTCGGGTAACCCGAACGCCCAGGCCTAACCGGAAGGAGTCAGGCCACCGCCATGTCCAAACCGGACAAAACTTTCCCCCTCCTTATCCTCCCGGTGCTCCCCAGCCTTCATAACCCTGGGGTTGGACCGTACGAGTTCAGATTGAGTGACTGCCCACACAGTCTCGAGTGGTTGTACTTATCATGAGTACAGGTAGTGAAAGATGACAAACCGGTCCTTATAAGAGGGGACAATCCTTCTGCTCACGCCTAAACCAGCTGAGCCATCACCTTAGGCCCTCCCCTAAACCAGGGAGTCCTTGATCATCCCTACTCAAAGGTGATAAGGGTGAAAACCCTTCATCAAACACATTTTGAAAAGCATTTTCTTTTGAAAACTCACACCTTTCCTCAAATCATTTGTAACAATTATATCAGGGATTGATTGCGGCAAGCGGCTGGGTGGCCATAATAACTTGTCTCAAAATCATATTATGCATAAAATAACAGGCTGAGGGTTGTGGTTGTAAAACATAGGTAATTTATGCATCAAAGGGATCCAGTGAGCTTGCCGTGCTTATTCGGCGAAGGGGGAAGGGGAGCTCGTAGAACTGGCTTCTAGCTCCACTGCCTGGCGTAGACTTGCAGATCTGGCCTCCACGATACGACACGAACGCTCCGATAACTATGCAACATGAACAAGCAAACATACAAACCAGCAAGTATACCAACAAATATTTAGTATAGTGGTAAGAATAGCGATATATGGATGGGTAGAGTCTTGATTAGAATCTGTGTCATGTGGTGTTGTAATATTACTGGTGGTGGAGTGGAGGTGCTTACCAGGAGAGTGGACTGGAGGCGAAGCGACACTATGCGTGTAGCCGGCAGAGCAGAGTAACTGAGTGGGTGGGGTGTTTGCCTTGGCTGAGGGTGTTGAGTGTGTGGAGAGGGAGAGGGTAGCTGGGTGTATTTATAGCTGGGTGTATGTGGTGTAGCACAGTGAAGTTCACTGTTGGTGAGAATAGTGACGAATAAATCGTCTGACTTAGTATGAACAGGAGAGTTATAGGCAGAATATGGGACAAGAGTATTTTGGGAGTTTTCTGGAATATGGACCATGCTTAAGAGATGACATGGTTGGATAGGGAATAGTTTGATAAGAATTTAGAAACAAGAATTATTGGAATCTGAGTTTGGAAGCCTGGTTCAAAGGAATCTCAAATTTAAGCATGCTCAACTTGGGGAAACCTGGGATGGGTGACCAGATGGGAATTTCCCACTGGAAGGAAAATCACAGTCACCAGAGTTCGTATGATTGGAACATGGGTCTGGCTGGTCTTAGGTGGACTGGACAGCATGATGGATGAGTAGTTGAAATTTGGGATGACGAGATGACCGATGAATAGTAACGATGATTAGTAACGATGAATAGTGGCGATGGAAAAGTAATTATAGATATCATCGATGAATAGTAACAATGATGAATAGTAATGATAAATAGTAACGATGATGAATAGTGTATGTGAATAGTAACGATGAATAGTAGTGTTGAATAGTAATGGTGAATAGTGATAGTGAATAGTTCGTATGAACGAACGATGAACGATGAATAGGAACTATGAACGAACGGACGAACGATCGAATGATCGGACGAACGAACGATCGGAATTTCGGCAGCATAACGGCAGGAAAAGATTATTTGGACGAACGAACGGACGAACGATCGAATGATCGTACGAACGAACGATCGGAATTTCGGCAGCATAACGGCAGGACAAAGATTATCTGGAAGAACGATGAATAGGGACTATGAACGAACGATGAACGATGAATAGGGACTATGAACGAACGATGAACGATCGAATGATCGAACGAACGAACGATCGGAATTTCGGCAGCATAACGGCAGGACAAAGATTATCTGGAAGAACGATGAATAGGGACTATGAACGAACGATGAACGATGAATAGGAACTATGAACGAACGATGAACGATCGAATGATCGATCGAACGAACGATCGGAATTTCGGCAGCATAACGGTAGGAAAAAGATTATTTGGACGAACGAACGGACGAACGATCGAACGATCGGACGAACGGACGAACGAACCATGAACGATCGGACGAACGATCGAACGATCGGACGAACGAACAAACAAACTAAGAACAGGGGGACGAACGATCGAAGAACGATCGAACGATCCTTGTGCTAGTGTGTGCTTGTGTGGAACATGGAGTGGGTGTGTGGGGGGGAGAGAGTTGCCATGAAATGGCTTGGGGTGGAATGAGAGGAGGCCCTTGCCCCTCTATTTATAGCCATGGTGGGGGGATTAGGGGGAGGGATGAGAGGATTAGTGGGAGGATGAGAGGATTAGTGGGAGGTTAGCATGTATTTGTCTTGTATAAGTGAGATTAGCTTGTAGAGCTCACCGTATGACACTGGAGGCATACGTATACGTATGAGCATGAGGGAAGTTATGAAGAAAATATTTGGAGGGACTTGAAAAATGATTCTAAAGGTACTTCTCAAGAGGAAAATACCTGGAGATATATCGGTGGAATATTTGGGCAGTATTTCTGGAAAGAACTTGAAGGGGATCACTAGGAAATATCCGGGTAGTATTTCTGGAAAGAATTTGAGGGATCACTCGGGAAATATTTGTAGGATATTTTGAGGAGGATTTTGGAGATAATATAGACAACTATATTTTATTTGTTGATATCAACTCGCAAACAAACATTTTGAAATGAAACTTGAAATTTATTTTGAATTTAGGGCGAGTTGGAGAAAATTTCAGGATTTGAATTTTTGGGATGCTACACTTGGTGAGCCTGACGTCGCCGATGACGGGGTCGACGACGAGCGGGTATTTCCCCGGGCTCGGCACATGGTCGGGGTGGTCGGCTTGGTCGAAGGTGATGGGCTTGTCGGACCAGTCTAGGTAGACTGGCGCCGCCACCTTCACCGAACAGACCTCCCGGCGCTCTTGCTTGCGGTGCCGAGCCGAGGCATTCGCCGCTTGCCCACCGTAGATCATGAAGCAGTCGCGGACCTCGGGGAACTCTCCTGTTTGGTGATCTTCCTTCTTATCGTCGTCGTGGGCCCTGCCACCCTCCGCGGGTGGCCCGGCCCTGTGGAAGTGGCGCCGAAGCATGACGCACTCCTCAAGGGTGTGCTTGACGGGCCCCTGGTGATAGGGGAACAGCTCCTTGAGCATCTTGTCGAAGAGGTTGGCACCTCCGGGGGGTTTCCGAGGGTTCTTGTACTCGGCGGCGGCGACAAGGTCCGTGTCGGCGGCGTCGCGTTTCGCTTGCGACTTCTTCCTGCCCTCCTTCTTGGCGTCGCGCTGGGTTGATGCCTCGGGGGCATCTTCCGATGGGCGGCCCTGGGGCTGCTTGTCCTTCCGGAAGATAGCCTCGACCGCCTCCTGGCCGGAGGCGAACTTGGTGGCGATGTCCATCAGCTCGCTCGCCCTGGTGGGGGTCTTGCGACCTAGATTGCTCGCCAGGTGGTGCCAGCGAGGAACGCGCGGATGACATCCGAGTCGGTGATGTTGGGCAGCTCGGTGCGCTGCTTCGAGAATCGCCGGATGTAGTCCCGGAGAGACTCTCCCGGCTGCTGTCGGCAGCTTCGGAGGTCCCAGGAATTCCCGGGGCGCACGTACGTGCCCTGGAAATTGTCGGCGAAAGCTTGGACTAGGTCGTCCCAGTTGGAGATCTGCCCTGGAGGCAGGTGCTCCAACCAGGCGCGGGCGGTGTCGGAGAGAAACAGGGGGAGGTTACGGATGATGAGGTTGTCATCGTCCGTTCCACCCAGTTGGTAGGCCAGACGGTAGTCCGCGAGCCACAGTTCCGGTCTCGTCTCCCCCGAGTACTTTGTGATAGTAGTCGGGGGTTGGAACCGGGACGGGAACGGCGCCCGTCGTATGGCCCGGCTGAAGGCCTGCGGACCGGGTCGTTCGGGCGAGGGGCTCCGATCCTCCCCACTGTCGTAGCGTCCCCCACGCCTGGGGTGGTAGCCTCGGCGCACCCTCTCGTCGAGGTGGGCCCGACGGTCGCGGTGATGGTGCTCATTGCCGAGGCGACCCAGGGCCGCAGGCGCTGTGTTGCGCGTGCGCCCGGTGTAGACCGAGGCTTCCCGCATGAATCGGGAAGTCGCGGCATGAGGTTCCGAGGGGTACCCCTGCCTTAGGGAGGCGGAGCTCTCAGCCCGTCGGACCGCGGCGCCTTCCAGGAGATTCTTGAGCTCTCCCTGGATTCGCTGCCCCTCGGTGGTTGATGGCTCCGGCATCGCGCGGAGGAGCATTGCTGCTGCAGCCAGGTTCTGGCCGACCCCACTAGATGCGGGTGGCGGCCTGACCCTGACGTCGTCGGCGACGCGGTGCTGGAAGCCCTGGGGTAGATGACGTATTTCTCCGGCTGGAGGTTGGGCCGCCCATGCCTGCCCGACGTCCCGGTGGATCGGCTCAAGCGCTCCTGCTCCCTCGTCGAGCCTGGCCTGCACCCCGCGGATTTGCTCGAGCTGTGGGTCATGGCCCCCCGCCTGAACGGGGACCACAGCTAGCTCCCGTGGGATGTCAACGCGAGGCACCGGCCTAGGGAGATCACCGTCCTCCGGCATGCCGAGATGGTTGCCTTCGGAGGGACCCCCTAGATCGACGTGGAAACATTCGCGGCTTGGGCCGCAGTCCTCGTCACCGAGGCTACGACTACCGTCGGAACAGTCGGAAAGGCAGTAGTCGCATGCGGTCATGAAGTCCCGCATGGCACTGGGGTTGCCAAGTCCATAGAAATCCCAACAGAAGTCGGGCTCGTCGTCTTCCTCGAACCCAGAGGGCCCGTAGGTCGATACGTCTGTCAGCCGGTCCCAAGGTGACCGCATATGAAACCCCGGAGGGTTTGTACTCGCCTCTACGAGAGCGCCCGCCAAAGCGAAGCCGCTAGGCGGGTCGAGGCTGAATCCGAAAGACGTGGGATGGGAATCGGTCGGTACCTCTTGGTCGACGGGCGGTGATGAAGTCACGTCGGGGACTGACTGCACCGTCGTCTCAGGTACAAGGGTGACAACCAGCAAGCCTTCCGTGAGCGTGCTGGCGTCGTCCGCTTGCTCGGAATTGGCATGTCGCGGGTAGATAGCGCTCGTCTTCGTCTCAAGCGCGAGGTCGATGCCCGGCGCGCCCCCGTTGAGGTGTTGGCGCTGTCGACTCGCTCGACAGCCGACGAGGCGCTGCCTCCTGCTTGGCGTTGGTTGCCCCGCCTTCCTCTCCGTCGGCGGGGAAGAGGGCGGGGCGAGCTCAAAGGTTGTTCTTCCACCACGCGGGGAAGACGTCGTCGATTCCGCCGCCGGCGGGCGGACTGTCGGCCGCCATTGCCGCTGTCGCCCGGCGGTGGAATGAGTATCGTGGGTGGATTGAGTGGGATTAAGTCGGTTTAAATCCATAGCAAGTTAAAATTTGTCTCAATACACTCCAATTCATATAGATTAAAAATAACCGAACAATACTGATGTTAGATTTAAAAAAATACTACATTCATTTACGAATATTTATGGTCCGGTTAGTATATTTTTAAACTAAAACACGATAAATAAAAAAGAACGGAGTGAATACCATTTATCAAGTTCTTTAAACGTGTTTTTTCCATGCAACATGATTGGAGTCTCGATTCTACTAGTATTCCTTTTAAAAAAAGTTTACTTATTTTATTAAAGATGCCTATCAACAAATTTTCATCTCAATTTGCTCCCAAAAACATTTCACGTGGTTAAACATACTTATGTTAAGATTTGTCTTTATTTTCCTTCATGTTCAAGTCCACCTTCTAAAATTTGTAGGATAGAAGAGAACATGGAGCACTACGAACAAGAAATAATAAGATTTTTTATCACTACTTTCGTATAACTACTGGATCCCTATGGTTAATATAAGAGATCTATCAAAATAATCAAAACTGACGTCTTTTTAGCGTAAGTCACTCGTGATGTTCCGATGGAGCAATCATAACGACATAGATTGGAGATGAATAATATTAGGTTTCTTCATTTTAGTTCTTAGTTTTATATTTATATTCAAATGTATGATGATAAATCTAGACATATATATACAAAACACGTACATCAATTATTGTATAGATCTATTAAAAAACTATAGTGTCGGCGTTTCGAGGCCGGGGGGTCTCTAAGCCGACGAGTGAAATGTCGCCGCGTGCCCCAGCCCAGATGGGTTGGCGCGAGGCCGAGCGCGAAGGGGGGAAGTGAGGTGGCCGGAGATGGGCGTGAGAGAGGTGGAAATCCCACGACCTTCGTGTTCGTCCCGCGCCCAGGTCGGGTGCGCTTGCAGTAGGGGGTTACAAGCGTCCACGCGAGAGAGGGAGCGAGCGGCTTCAAGCGAGCGCCTGTCTCGTCCTCGTCCCCGCGCGGCCAACCCTCTCTAAGAGGGCCCTGGTCCTTCCTTTTATAGGCGTAAGGAGAGGATCCAGGTGTACAGCCGGAGAGATTTTGGCACCCAGCTGGTGTGATGTCGTGGCCGTCGGAGGAGTGCTGGAGCCTGGCGGAGGGACAGCTGTCGGAGCTGTTGAGTCCTTGCTGACGTCCTCTTGCTTCCGTAAGGGGGCTGAGAGCCGCCGTCGTCACAGAGTATGCGGGGCGCCATCATTGCCTATCTGGCGGAGCGAGCCAGATGGGACGCTGGTCTTGTTCCCCGTGGCCCGAGTCAGCTCGGGGTAGGGTGATGATGGCGCCTCCTGTTGACGTGGCTGGTCTGCGACCTAGGTTGGGCGATGTGGAAGCTCCTCTGAAGCCGAGGTCGAGTCTGTCTTCCGTGGCCGAGGTCGAGTCCGAGCCCCTGGGTCGGGCGAGGCGGAGACCGTCGGTTGAGGCCAGGGCGGAGTCCGAGCCTGGGGTCGGGCGAAGCGGAGTTCGTCGTCTTCTGGGGCTGAGCCCGAGTCCGAGCCCCTGGTCGGGCGGAGCGGAGTTCGCCGTCTTCCGGGACTTAGCCCGACTCCGAGCCCTGGGTCGGGTGGAGCGGAGTTCGCCGTCTTCCGGGGCTTAGCCCGAGTCCGAGCCCTGGGTCGGGCGGAGCGGAGTTCGTCGTCTTCCGGGGCTTAGCCCGAGTCCGAGCCCTGGGTCGGGCGGAGCGGAGTTTGCCGTCTTCCGAGGCTTAGCCCGAGTCCGAGCCCTGGGTCGGGCGGAGCGGAGTTCGCCGTCTTCCGGGACTTAGCCCGAGTCCGAGCCCTGGGTCGGGCGGAGCGGAGTTCGCCGTCTTCCGGGACTTAGCCCGAGTCCGAGCCCTGGGTCGGGCGAAGCGGAGCTTCCTATGGTGCCTGCGGCCGGGCCTGACTGCCTGTCAGCCTCACTCTATCAAGTGGCACCACAGTCGGAGCGGCACAGGCGGCGCTGTCTTTTTGTCAGGCCGGTTAGTGGAGTGGCGAAGTGACGGCGGTCACTTCGGCTCTGTCGGCTGAAGGGCGCGCGTCAGGATAAAGGTGTCAGGCCACCTTTGCATTAAATGCTCCTGCGATTTGGTCGGTCGGTGCGGCGATTTGGTCAGGGTTGCTTCTTGGCGAAGACAGGGCCTCGGGCGAGCCGGAAATATGTTCGCTGCTAGAGGGGGGCCTCGGGCGAGACGGAGATCCTCCGGGGTCGGCTGCCCTTGTGCGAGGCTAGGCTCGGGCGAGGCGTGATCGAGTCCCTCGAATGGACTGATCCCTGACTTAATTGCACCCATCAGGCCTTTGCAGCTTTATGCTGATGGGGGTTACCAGCTGAGAATTAGGAGCCTTGAGGGTACCCCTAATTATGGTCCCCGACATATAGCGAAATTTAATTTGGACAGAGGGAATATCTCTTATTACCTAGACACAAATATAAACAATGGTATAATTGTACTCTCAATTTTTAGTATAATTAGAAACATACTCGTTGCTGCGAGAAATGCAAATAAATTTTATTGGATAATGTGCTATGCTAACATAGGGAAAAATATACTCCTTTCGTTCTAAATTATTATTTGTTTTAACTCTTACTTTTTATGTTTATCTTCAAATAGATGATAGTGAATGTAGACACATATATAAAACACATATTAAGTATTGTGTGAATTTATTTTTAATTTTTGATGAGGGTGTATATGTTAGCAGATGGTGTGGCTTGTTAACATAGATAACTTGCAGATGGAAGTCATTGCATGATTGGAAGGGACCGCCAAATGAGACGAGCGCTAAGAGAGGGTGAAGCATATCATACATGATTTTCGTTGGAATCCGTCGACCTCTCTTGTAGTTGATGAAGACACCTTTTCACAGCACATATGATCTCCATGAACCACCATCCAACACCCTTTGTGAGGATGAAGCCACAAAGGAGGGAGGGCGAATAAGCATGGACACCCTCAACAAAAAAAATCGAAGGCACCCTAAACAAGGAGTCCGACGACAAAGAAGAGGCCGCCAACAGTGAGCATCAACCGAGTCAAAGAGCAAACCAGCAACAAAGGCGACCACAAACCATAGGGCCCACCTCCAACAAGGTGAATGACGCACAAGGCATCATCGAAGCCACCGTCGCCCAAGAGCCTAGGAGGGCTTTCACCCGAGGCCAACAAGGTAGTCGTCGCGAAGTTACACCAAACCAAAGAACATCAGGGTTAGTGCATAGGCCTTGGATAACTATAGCGAGGAAGAGACAGGGGTCAAGCCCGAGCACCTAGGATGAGGAGGACTAGTCATAGCCATCGAGAGCACAACAAAGCAACCAACCATACAATCCAATGGAGCGGTTTCACAACAACACCGTTAAGAGGGCTCACAACTCTCATAAGTGTCGTCGTTGTCGTCCCAACGAACTCGTCAGGAAGGCTTTTGCCCGGGACCTACTCGCACCAAATCGAACCCAAGATCGCGACAATAGCCTACGCATGCCGTCCTGAAAGCAGACAGGCATGACCACGACGACACCCGCTCTACGGGTACTAGGTGGCCATGGCTCCAGGGCTGGAATTGACTAGAGGTGATGAGGCACAGTCAAGATATCGAGGCATTGCAAGAGGTGGATCTGGCATTAAGGGCCCGGATATATAGGATGCCCGCTGACGACGCAAGAAAGATGGGGCATCGCCGAAGCATGTCGTGCCAGCTACCAGACGCAGCTACGGTGATGGGGAGGAGGGGCGACAAGGGTGAATGGTGTTGTAGTAATAACGTCTAGGGACGAAGAAGCCACGCCGGATCTAGGACGCTGCAGAGCGCGACGCATTGGCTGAGGGCTTCCTGCCTCCTAGCCCGCAACAACTAGTATGCACCTCTCCGGAGTAGAGATGACGAAATGGGCCGCGCCGACACGTTTTGGGCCCGGCCCGTCAGGCACGATTAGAAAATCAGGACGGGTCATCTAAGCCTGCGGGCTCGTTTCCCTATCTAAACCCGGCCCACATCGGGCCTAAACGGGTCGGCCTGGGCTTCGTACCGAGCTCGGATCAGACCAAATAGTGGGCTTCGTGCCGAACTCGCGGGCCTCGTGATTATTGGCCATCCATACTCCGAAGATGCTCTGCACTGTTGCGGAGAGGTGGGGGAGGTGCTGCTGGAAGCGGCCGCTCGAAATGCTGGAAGTGGCCGCTCGGAATGTCCTAGCTTTTGGTTTTGGATCAAGCTCTGACTGACGGACAGAGACAGCGATGGGAAGGGGGAAACGGACATGAACGCCCCGCCGCCGCCGTCTCTTGCAGGACCCGCACATGTTTTGCCGGCGAGCCCACTCCGGCAGCGGCAAGGGAGGGAGCGGGGGCTACTGGTGGCGACTGGCTTCAATTTTTTTATTTTAATAATAGATGATTAATCTATATTATGCTTATGTACAAGACGTATCTTCTCTGTTACATCATCCCCAATTCCTTAGTACGATTATGAAATCCTATTTATAATATATTCATGCCTGCTGGCAGTGAATTTTATTAATTCGTGTTGTGCCTTTGATCGTCCCTATTACTGTAACACGTGCACCCTACGAAAGATAACCAGTTAATGCAGTACAGATAGGTATTTTTAGGTCAAGCATCAGACAATAAGTGTCCACAAGTTATACCATCAAATACATGTCTGACGTCACACACAAACACTTTGGGTTGTATCCTCCCGATCAAGTATAGATTCAATAGTATGTTTTTACTGGTTACAACTCAAGCACGTTAATTTTCATATGGTATTGTAGGTACACATTTACAATTTTTGGCTTCCATCACATATCAGCATCTCCAATACAGTTCCAAAAAAAAGGTGAGAGAAACCAACAAGGTTACCTGAATATAGTGGTACGTAGTAGATTAGTCCCAACCCTTTTCGGCGGGAGAATTCCAAACCTTTCTGTAAAGGCTGTCATCATATCGTACTTACATTTTGCAGTTTTCCAGATGGACAGGCGTCATGAGCTTCCAGGAAGCACACCAAACCATCATCAGATCTATACATCCTGTATCTTCCTTTGAACATCTATTGCTACCAATTCTTTTAGTTTTTCTGTGTATGCATATTCTAAACCTAAAAGAATATCACAACCTATTTCATTGATCTTGGAAATGAAGATCTGTATCTCCTATGTTGTCATCATCGTCATCGTCAAGGTAATCCACAGGCACATTTGCAGGCCGCCGTTTCAACCTTTGGAATATGTCATCAAGAGATTCTGGTGAAGAGACATTCAAATTTGGAACAAATCCTGGATCTTGGCGCAAAGGAAGAAACTTCTTAGAACCCATATTTGCTTTGAAATTTTGAAAACCAATCTTCATCGAGGCCCATGTTGCAGACACACCAGTTGGTGGTACACCAGCATTGGACCCCTGCTCTGAATTTCTTTCTTCGAGCAAAGATATAGAGTTCGGTGAAATTTCCTTTCTCACTACCTTCCCTGACTGCCGGTTCTGTTCTCTAATAGAAGTGTATTTGCTGGCGATAGTCTCCCTGTTGTTTGCATACTTCAACTGGCCAGCTCTCCCGTCATTTCTGGAAGAAGTTGCCCCTACTTTCATCTCCACAGTGTTTTCAACCTACAACACAGTAGTCAAATGGAAACAGAAACCAGAAGGTACTAAGTAGGGAAAAAAGATAAAATTCAGCTGGAAATAACCCAAGGCTAAAGAAGATATCAATCCATCTCGCCCACTAAATTATCCCTAGACTAAGACATACTCCCTCCATCCTAGAATATAAGGACTTCTGAGAACTGACCTGTGCAATCTTATTAAAACCAACCATTTATGCCACGGATTAGCCCAAAGATAGCCAGAACTTAAGCCAACGAGAGCCCGCCTGTCTATTTAAGAAGGGGCACACAACTTCTTCGTTGCTGCGTAATTTATCCAAAAAATTCAGAAGTCTTTATATTTAAGGATGGAGGGAGTATCCATAAAATATTTTACTTGATAAATAGAACTGCTCCAAATAACCCCCTTCCCAAAGGCCACCTTAATTTAACCATGCTGGTCCGATTCAGTTTTCAGGGTTTGCTGAAATGGATGGCGCACCCAGTCAGCGCAGGACTACATAAATTAGCAAGGAAGCGTCTACGATCTACCCCCCATCCCCTCTCTCTTCTCCCTCCTTTGTCCCCAAATGTCAGATCAGTCTGAACAGGATGTAATGTAACCTCATTAAATGTTACGTCACCCAACTGGTTTTGGGAGCAAGGGTTGTCATTTGGACTGATTTCCATAACCAACGGGTTAAAATTGATCCTATAGCAATTTTTGAACTCACAAAAGGAGGGAGAAGAGAGGGTTTCAAAAAGACTGAGGCCTTGTTCGTTTGTGTCGGATTGCACCCGGAATCGTTCCAGCTAATCAAAGTTTATATAAATTAGAGAAGCAATCCAGTTAGGAATCGTTCCGACCCACCAATCCAGCACAAACGAATAAGGCCTGAAAGAGAACAACCGAAGTTTAATCTCCCATGTAAATGAAGGAACCATTCTACGCACCAATGGCACATTTTGTGATTCAATATCAGCGTTCACACCATTGAAATTCCTTGCCAATGGAATAACCTGCTCGCCCACTTTGCACCCTTGTTCGATCCAAGATCTCTCTGGACAAAAAGAAAAAAACAATTATTTAGGCAAATCATGCTTTCAGAAGAACTAATATGAATTTTGCAGCGACAATTCAACAGTAGTTACACAAATATTCATTCCCAGTTAAAAAGCTAGGAAAATCATCGACAATCATAATTCAGGATCCTGATTCGCCTTTCACTAGCAAAGAAAATCAATGGAAGTATGAAACTGAAGTCCTTCAGGAAACTTAGGAAATAAAATAACTCCAGTTCCCCGGATGCAACATCTGTGGAGCCCTTACCTTTTTGTAGAATAATCATTCCAGATGGATCTAAACCATCTATATTCTCTTCTTCACGTTGGAACTTGAACCTTTTCCATCTTCCCAAAAAGTCAATCACACGAACAAAGAAATTACTAGCAACCAATAGTGTATAAACAACCATAATCAGTGGATAGATCTTGTTGAAGCCTCTGCCAAAGAAAGGAACTGCATCATCAATGTTCCCCATTCTCTGAAACAGATAATTTGTCAGCGATTAGGGATTAATTTTCTATATGGTAAACAGAAAACGTAATAAATAAATGAAAGAGAGAAGCCAAAAACCATTCTCTTCCAGGTGACAAGTAATAAGGCATGCTCATGTACACGATTGATATAGATATATCACAAACAATAAAGAACAAAAAAACACAACTATTACCTTCTCAAATGTAGTTTTAGCATTGCCACCAAGGCGGATGAGATTCAGAAAGTTATAAGAAATAGGAGGTGCATATCTTGCAACCATTCTGCAAAATAAAAATTGGTGCATAACTCAACTGAGTGGAGTGACTTTGGAATAGAAACATGTCAAGCATAAAAAAAAAGCATTAAAACTTACGAACAGATCATAAGCAAGCTGACAGAGCTGGTTTGTCTTGGAGTCAGAGAATAGAACATCAACATGCCAATCTTGAATAATGAATAATATGTGCAAATGCACATATACATCAAGGGGACAAAAGCAGCAACCTGTGAACAAATCTAAGTTCATAAAGATAACCAAAAAAACTGAAAATTATGAAGTTATAACAGAGTAAAACAAAAGGGTGATTTTTTCGTGATATGGCAATAGTGAAAAAGAGTTAAAGAATGTCACTCATTTCACATGCTCCAAGTGTCGCTTAGTAATTATAGTCACATATAAAAAACATACATGTATTTCTTTGAAATCTAACTAATGAGTAGGTGACAGATGAACATGATTGTTGTGTCCTATGCAAATAGATTATCTAATGTTATCTCTAAGACAAGATAGAATGTTGGCCTACAAAATGGCGTCGTGTTCAACATATAAGTGTTGCGGAAATACATATGTTGCACTAGATTTGTGGCCATATAAGAAGGGATGACAGCAATATACATGATAGGCTAGGGGTAGCACCAATGAAGAAAAGCTTGTCCAACACCGATTGAGATGGTTTGGACATGTCCAAGAAAGATCTTCAGAGACATCAGTGTGTAGTGGGATCCTAAGTCGTGATAGTAATAGGAATAGAGGCAGGGGGTGCTGAAGTTAACATGGGAAGAGACAGTAAAAGGAATTTCGAAACTCGAAAGAATGGAATATACCCAAAGATTTAGCCTTGAATAGGAGTGAATGGAAAACAGGTATCCATGTGCCTAAATCTTATTTGTGGCTTTTGTTGGGTTTCAACTCTAGCCTACCCCAACTTTCTTGGAACTAAAAGGCTTTGTTGTTGTTGTATAGCTAAGACAAGATAGCAAGTATTGAAGAGGGACAAGATAGGGGTAGTCATCCTCACAAGTAACAAAGTTTTTTTGGTAAACTGGAGAGGTAGAAAATCAGTTGCAAGTATTTACATAAAGTGTTCAGATCCTTACCTGAACTAAAACCTCTTGTTTTCCTACAGCTTTTATAAGAATAGAAAAGAGAGATAGATCAACACCACTTGGAAGTAAAGTAGCTTCAGCCAGCAGTATAGCAGCTGACATGCAGCCAAGGATAACAGCAAATGCTTTTTGAAGCTGCTTTCTCAGTATACAGCACCAAATGAACTCTGGGAATGTAACAATGTATCCTCGAGTCAGCTCCATCAAATTTTAACCACATGTAAGAATTAACGAATTTAACAAGAAAGTATGAATCTAGTTGAACTGAGATGCTTGTTGTAAGGAATTATGAAAGCCAAGAGATCTGCAGTGGAGGTAAGAAGAATACCGATAGTGTCCAAAATTGATCCAAGTGTGCCCGAGCGACTTTCACTAAAACTTGATACATATTTCCTGTTTAAAAGAAGTAAACCAATACTACATACTATAAGATTGAAGTGCTAGGTGCACACAATATTGATGTCTGTAAAGTTCCTGGATGAGCACAACTTGTTTGCAGTACAAATTGCTCAAAGTTTTCCAAGCAGTTACTAAGAATATAATTGATATATGCGAAGTTCCTGAAGTTGACAAGCACAAGCATCAATAGCAATTGCACAATTCGCCAACATTCAAGTATTCTTGGTCAGCAGTATTGCTTGCAGTATAAAACTTTTGTTGAACTAATAACGGTACAGGCAGCACAAAATTTGCTCTTTTTACACATTAAATCCTCCCTCATGATGAACATACATCACTTGGCATAACTTGTTTGACAAATGCAGCACTAAGATACAAAAGGAAAAAAACAAGCTCTCAAAATGTATCATCATGTAAATATAATCGAATGGGACAAAATAAGATCCCTATAAGATTTGAAGTGATACATGCACACAATATTTTTAAAGAAGCGAGATTACACTGCAAATATAAGATCAATAAACTCACCATCCATTAGCATCACGGCGTTCATAATTTTTTATTGTGTCCTCTAGTTTGAGGGCTTCCATGACACAAGTCATATACTCACTGCACAATGATAGCATTCTTAAAAAATGGTTAAATAGTGCAGCACCAGTCACACTTTTAATGCTATTATTTGGTCTATATTCTAGTATTTACTGCTTACTGGCTTTTCACAAACCTTCATGTGTCATATTTGACAGTCCATAACCTCATATTATTAAATAAATATATACAATGACTTATCCTATAATATACCTTTTGCACCTATAGTACTCCTCATGAGCCCTCCTGAGTTGGCGACGAAGTGTGGCCATCGATTTATCATCGGTATCATAGTCCATATCATTTTCACCTAATCTACCACCAGAAGGTTTAAAGGCTGGATCCTCCCGCAGCTGCGAGGGGCAAAAAAATAAGATATTTTGCATATATAATAGCAATATTTAAATTTAACACATTCGCAGATTACAGCAGTACCATTTGAGACAACATGTTATCAATAATATCCATGTAAGGCCTCAAAATGTCACGTTTTGACATTTGATTTGATGTAGCTTGAGCAACCTGGAAATTGACCATCAATTCAAAAACATTGAAGAAATTGCATGTTATTGCTAAAACATTATGAAATATACATACAACAATTGCATTTGAATACTCTTGATGGGCATTATCAAGCTTTACAGCCATCTTGGCAACTCTATGAGAAAGTACTTTTTGGCGGTGAGACCAGTCTGCATTTTTCCAAATGTTTCTTGGAATTTCGCTTAACCCAAAACCAAGAAGAAAAGCACCAGTCACCAATCCAAAGGTATTTGAGCATGCCATTGCAAATCCCACAATACCACCATCCCTGTCAAGAAAAGTTATTTTAGGTCAAACGCCCTACTAGATACATGTATAACAGACAGCTGGTTTCAGAAGAAATATACTCACTGGGGATGAAAGCAAAGCATCATTCACTGGGAATAAATGCAGTACCTCGATAGAACCACTGATTATGTTTTATTCATCTCATGAACCAAATGTGATTGTGCAACACTAATCTAGGCACTAAACTTCTTTTTCTCGAACACGCAAGAGAATTGTGCATCATTTCATGAAGAGAGAGAACAGGAACTGAACAAAGGAGGCAGAAGAACCCTGCCCCTCCACATGGGAAACAATAGACCAGAGCAACTAGCCTTCCACAGCTGACATGACCAGTGATTATGAGATACAAGGCCAAAAAAAACTAGTCGAGTTCAGGCTAGGCAACAAAGAGCAGTCAACAGAAACTTAGGGAAAATTAATCTACAACATCTAGACACTAAACATAATGTTTCAAACTGTTTTTTTATCTAATCTTATATAGATGTTTCAGCAAAACAGTTCACCACTGTTATGGTCGCTAGATCGGTGAGGGATTGGAGAGGGGTATCGATGGGCAGGAACGTCGGCCAGGGGCCTCTGCCCACGCCCGAGCAAGAGAAGGGTTTCTCCCTTCTAATTCTTGTCTACTTTATTTCTCATCCATTGATTACATAAATAGGCCGGGTGGCCGCACCTGTCTAGCTAGAGATCCTTATCTCCTTAAAACTCTCCTAAAAATTCTCAACAAACTAACTGATAACCTTCCTAGATAATCTCAACTAATCTCCTAAATAATCTCAACTAATCTTCTAATCTTATCTTTAACTATCCTTATCTAACCCCCCTTAGAGGGCCCATGGTTGTTGCTGTCGCAGCCCCTCCGTGGGCCTCCTTAGGCCTTGACACTATACCCCTCCTGGACAAGCAGCTCGTCCTCGAGCTGCAGCATGACGGGTGCTCAAAGACCGAGTCTACTTGACCCAAAACCATACACCTAGAAGATAAGCCTTTTACATCTCGGCTTATCTTATTATTCCGGATCTGATTTTTTTTACCCCATAAGATAAGGCGGACACCCTCCGTGCATTGGACTTGCATGTGTGCAACCACTTGGATCCCATGGACGCCATCTGGACGAAAGGGGAGCACATGGACGGGCACCTGGAATAGGTCGCAACAATAACCAGCGGAGGCGCCCTCATGGCGGCCGGTAGCGGAATCTGGTGGCGCTAAACAGTGCGCCCTTGCCGATGACGAAGGGAGTACCTTCCCTAATGCTGCTGCCGTAGAGTTGAAGTTCGTCGCCCGCGGGACACGTACCATGCTCGCACTTGGAGATAGCGGCCCGGTGTCGCTGCTGATGGCCGGCCGACAGGGCGAGGTCGCGCCCCCGTGTGCCGAGGTCAACCGTCACCAAGGCTGCCTCGAGCATCTGCCGGCGCATCTCTCGCACTCTCCGTCGTGCAAGGAAGCCACGAGCAGTAGCCTGTATGCCCACAGCCGTCGACGTCTGGAGCCATACGGACAACACCAGCTGTTGCTGCTCATGTTGCATTGGTGGCTTGATTTGCAGCAGCCCCTACTCAACCATCCGGAGCGAGGCTTGCATCTTTGCGAGATCAGCCTTTATGTTGGTCCACAAGGCCCCCATCGATGGAGCTAGTGATTGTTGAGCCGTGGTTGCCCCTAGTGGCGTCGCCCATGGGGACGGAGACGCTGTCAACGAAGATGATGTTACGGAATTTGGCGTTGTCCCTAAAGATGGGCATGTCGGCGTCCAGGATGTGGTGACAAAATTGGCAGGCGATGCTGCCCATGGAGATGGGGACGCCGGTTGCCAGGATGGCGTGACGAAGGTGGCATGCGGCGCAGCCCATGGAGATGGGGACGCCGGTTGCTAGGACGACGTGACGAAGGTGACATGTGGGGCGGTCCATGGAGATGGGGGCGCCGGTTGCCAGGACGATGCCACAAAATTGGCAGCAGAAGGCATGGGATCGGATCGAAACCCAAGCTAGTTGATACCAGATGTTATGGTCGCTAGATCGGTGAGGGATTGGAGAGGGGTATCGATGGGCAGGAACGTCGGCCGGGAGCCTCTGCCCACGGCCGAGCAAGAGAAGGGAGAACCCTTCTAATTCTTGCATACTTTATTTCTCATCCATTGATTACATAAATAGGTCGGCTGGCCGCCCCTGTCTAGCTAGAGATCCTTATCTCCTAAAAACTCTCAACGAACTAATTGATAACCTTCCTAGATAATCTCAACTAATCTCCTAAATAATCTCAACTAATCTTCTAATCTTATCTTTAACTATCCTTATCTAATCCCCCTTGGAGGGCCCATGGCTGCTGCTGTCGCAGCCCCTCCGAGGGCCTCCTTAGGCCTTGACAACCACTAGCTTGGAAGCATCAATACCATGAAAAATAACAAAGGCACAATGGTGAACTATATTGAAGTGACACTGCAAGGCTACGTTCAGACATCAGATTGTAGTGTAAATTTTTTCTAAAGTAAAGATTGAACATACCAAGCTTTATGCATGATTAAGAGTAGTATGAGACCAATAAGGCCAATGGCTCCCACAATTGAATAAAAAAGTAGGTTCATATGAATGCTAGTTTTCAGCCTTTCTTTAACAGTGAAGTCTCCTGCGTCCTCATAGCCCTGGATAGTAGGAACTACAGCCCTGTAAGTCATAAAAATAGGCTTTGTTTAGAAATATCAACATCAATGCAAATGTTCAGACTTCAGAAGAAACACTAGTGCATCCAATAAAAATTGTGACTGAAGATCCCAGCAAACCATGACTATGATTATACAAATGATCTAAATTCACAATGAGTTGCCACCCTACTAGAAAATGAGAAAACTACAACGATACATTCAGCATAAGATTAGACACCCTCAAAATCTAGCAGTTAATATGTGTTGCCCTATATGAAGAGGGACAGAATTTTTTCCAGCATTTTTCCTTCCGCCGACCATGTAATGTATACCAGTGTTTTCCTAAGGCCCTGTTTGGGACAGCTCAAGCTCTAGGAAATTTGACGGAGTTGGTAGAGCAGGTCATTAGGTGCTCCAGAAAATCGTGGAGCTGGAGTTGTAAGCCTTTAGAATACATTTAGATAAGTCATTTTGTTTACTATTTAGATTAAAATATTTTTAAAACTATTTAAATTGATATTATAAACTACAATTCCACATTGGAACTGGAACCTGGAGCCATCTCAAACACCCCCTAAGTTCCAGCCTAGTTTGGATAAAGCCAAAAGACTTGCATTGATGCCCAAATGATGGAGAAGTATACAAGGCGGAGATTGCATGTTTTGAAAATCTCTATTATATTTTTTTGGACAAATGTAGGAGAGTTGTGTGTCATTTCATTAAGGAGAGAGAATCAGTACAGGGGGGGGAGGGGGGGGGACAACAAATGTCCCTCCCCCACAGCATAAGGCCAGTTAGGACAAAGCCTGGACTAGGCCAAACACACTCCAGCTACTAGGAAAAAACTGGCAGTACTACTAAAGACGACCAGGAACTACCCTAAGGGCAGAAGCTCCAGCCAAGCACCAAGCACTCCCTCAAAAACAGCCACCTCAACACTTTGGACACAAGGCCCGGCCCCTTCAAATACCCATAAATTACGATGTTTTGGAGTTTGTGTTAACTTTTGACCTATTGATACCCAACACTTTCTTTAGGAAGAGATAATCTCATTTAGTGACCTATAGCAGCAGTGGCGGACCCAGGATTTAAACCTTGGGTAGACGAGAATAAAAAAAAATTACATGTAATACCATGTATAATTTGGAACACAAATATATAATTTCCATCCATTTGATATATAAGCAGAAAATAAGTAAAAATATATCTCCAGTAAAAATAAAAACATATAGTTCAAGTTCTTGAATTACAGAAGGTGTTCACCAACCAGCTTTATAGGCCCAGGTCCTTAAGCGTCTGTACACTGTACTTATTTAGCAAGAAGGATCCAGAATAATGTTTTCTAGTTAGTAACACATAGATGCTCCATAGAACCTGAACAGGTGATCTGAATTACGAGAAATACATAAAATTAATAATCAAAAGAACGCCATTTTTACTCCATACTTGTGGCCCGCTGGCCATAGCCCGTAGGGGTAGGCCATTGCCTGGCAGGCCACACCGACGCAGTGGCGCCTGTCATTGGCAGCCAAGCACGAGCGGCCTCGTGGCCTCGCGGGCTCACAGCGGGCAGGTGGGTGCGGCGCCATGGAGGCGTGACCGAGAGAGCGGTAGCCGGCACGGAGCTGAGGTAGGGGTGTGTTTTTTATAATGGTTCTCCCAGCCTGTCTCTAATCCTCAGACAGGTGGATGAAGAAAGGTGCTGATGGGAAATTGCAGGGGCCAAGGGTCTATCCTTCCTGGCAGCCCCTACACCCGGTTTGTTTGTATGCTTGTGTCTGGCCTCCGTAAGAAGTCTCTTGTTTTGTTTGTAATTTTGGGTCCTCTTAGACCTTGTTACCTTTCTTCTTAATATATATAATGGCGCAGTTCTCCTGCGCATTCGAGAGAACAAAAACATAAGCTTATGGTGACGGCCTTCTATTTTCAAATGTGTGTCCGACTGCCCGTAGGGATAAACAAGGCAAGATTGCAAGAACAAAGTGGTAAAGGGGGGGGCGTTAGAAGTTTTCAAGGAAAGGGATATCAAAGATGGCACTTGAAAGAAAGAAGATGACACAAACAACATGTGGGAAAAGATGACAAACTACATTCGAAAGGTGGCCCCAGTGGTGTGTGAGGCAACCAAAGGGAGTGGAGGCGAAGTTAAAGATACTTGGTGGTAGAACGAGGAAGTCCAAAGGGCTATTAAGGAGAAAAAGGGTGTTATGGATACCATGACAGGAGTGCGGACAACATAAGTACAGCTAGTAACGAAGACCGCAATGCGAGCTGTAAGTGTGGCAAGTGGTAGGGCATACAAGGATCTTTGCCAACATTTGAGTACGAAGAAAGGAAAAAATGACATATATGAGATGACTAGGATCCGTGAGAGGAAGACAAGGGACTTCAACCTAAGTTAAGTGCATTAAGGATGAAATGGAGCACCTCTTGGTGAAGGAGGATGAGATCAGGCATAGATGGCTAGAGTAGTTTGACAAATTGTTCAATGGGGAGAATGGAGACACAATCTTTCAGTTAGATACCTCTTTTAATGACACCAATAGGCACTTTGTTTGTGAAATACAAAATTTTGATGTTAGAGAGACATTGAAAAGGATGAAAGGGGTACGACGATGGGTCCTGGTGGATATCCCAATTGAGGCATAGAGATGTTTCGAAGACATAGCTATAGTACAGCTAACCAAGCTGTTCGACCATATCTTCTAGTCGAACAAGATGGTTGATGAGGTCAGAAGAGATATACAAGGAATATCACTTGGTGTGTATTTTTTGCGGGCGATGTAGTGCTAGTTGATGAAAGTTAAGTAGGAATAAATAGGAAATTGGAATTATGGCGGGAGACTCTAGAGTCCAAAGGTTTTAGACTCGGTAGAACTAAAACTAAACATATGAGATATGACTTCAACACTACTGCACATGAGGAATGAGATGTTAGGTTGAAAGGTCAAGTAGTGATCAAGAATGATACCTTTCGGTATTTAGGATCAATGTTGCAGGGAGACATGGATATTGATGAAGATGTTAACCATAGAATCAAAGCATGTGGATGAAGTGGCAATTGGCATCAAACATTTTACACTCTATATGACAAGAGGGTACTACATAAGCTAAAAGGCAAGCAAGGCAAGTTTTATAGGACGAAGGTTAGACCTGCTATGGTAGGGTGCAAATCGTTGGCCTACATAAAAAATGAGATGTTCATTAAATAAGTGTTGCGAAAATACATATGTTGCATTGAATTTGTGGTCATACAAGAACGGATCGAGTCTGAAACGATAATATACATGATAGGCTAGAGATAGTACCAACTGAAGAAAAGTTTGTCCAACGCTGATTGATGGTTCGGACATGTCCAATTGAAACCTCCATATGCACCAATGCATAGTGGGATCCTAAGGCCTGATAGCAATGGAAAGAGAGACATGGGAAGGCCAAAGTTGACATGGGAAGAAGTAAAAGGAAACTTGGAAGGATGGCCTAAAAATTTAGCCTTGACTAGGAGTGCATGGAAAACAGCTATTCACATGCTTGAACCTTGACTCTGGTTTTCGTTGAGTTTTAACTCTAGTTTATCCCAACTTGTTTGGAACTAAAAGGCTTTGTTGTTGTAAGAATCAGGAATATTCAACCATTTTGTTGGTGGTGGTGTAAGAATTAGGAATATTCAACCATCAGGAGGAGCTTATGCAAGACATGTTCGTAGCCTACCATGTTAGGATAAATGTGCTCCAATAAGACCAGCTCCAAAAGAATCCAATGCCACCCTTCGCACTGCCAGTTAATGTCTGCAATAGAAATGATAGAAGGTTTGAACCAAAAGAGTATAAAAGGAGATTTTTTCAGCACAGTAGAATAAAAAGAGATTTTTCCAGCACAGTAGATAATAAACTTTGACATTTCGTAACCACTAATAAATATATCGATATTTTTTAATGGATACATGTGTCTTTTTTTAAAGGGAAGGGGAGTTAGCTTTGAAAGATTAAACAGAACATCAAGAATTAACTTGCCCTCAAATCGGTATTACTAAATACACCGACTCAATATAAATTGCAGTGGCATAACATTAAAGTAGGACAAGTTAGCTGCTACAGTTTCTCATTAGCCAAACAACTCTACTTCACCTGGTTTCTGTGGCTAATGTAACTACTCAAGAGTGTGAACCTAAAAAATGGTGAAATCACATTCATGAATTGACAGGATACTGGGTTAACTCCATAACTGCAACGAACAAAAGAAGATGTTTCGAAGAGGTGGCATCAGGACTAGAGGGTTGAACCGCAATCAGTTATTCAGTTATAAAGACTCGAGTACTGTAGAAACAGAGGTCTAATGAGATAATTGCAGTCAGGCAGATTATATGCAATATTCCTAGTTCTAGGGTAACAATCAATTCGCCTCAGGGACAAGGCTTCCACTGCATTTGTAGGAGCTCTGCAACGAACTGGTGGCAAATGGACAGCACGGGTGAAGCTAGTTTCTCAGACCTCATTCGTAGCAATACGCATAAATTCAAAAGCGTGCTCCAGCCGCAACACGAAGTTTGTGATTCAATTCGTACATACACCCAAAAATTGCAACGCAACTAGAACACGAAACGAGCTCCACCCAGTGGATCTAACAGCACCGACAGCCAAACCGGCGGAGCCCGGGGCCGACGATGGCCGGAACCGGGACGGTGGATGCAGAGGTGGGAGAGGGACGCGGCAAGGGATCTGACCTGCCAGATGTCGGCGGGGACGAGGATGATGATGGAGAGGGAGCAGAACCAAGCATATCCGACGGTGACGACAACGTAACGCGGCACGGCGGGGCCGGCGAAGTAGCGGAGCGTGACGACGACCATGCCCAGCGTAAGCGGCAGTGATATCAGGTAGAACACCCACATCTCGCCGCCCCGACGCTCTCCGCTAATCCGCCTGGACGCCTCGACGGCCGGTGGGAAAGGAAGAGTCGGTGGAGGCGGGCCGGCTGGAAACCGGAAGCTTCTCCGTGTCGCTGGCGCGCGGGCGGGGAGGTGGGGCCCGGGAGATCGAGTTTTTGTCTCCGTGGAAGTGGAGAAGCGCGCTCGGCTGGGGAAGAAGGAAGAGGAAGGTGCTGGGCCGAACACGAATCTCGTTCGGTGGAGTTTGGAAATGTCGGTTCGAGGGGAGTACCGACACGCACGCAAAGATTGTCAAATGTACTGGACAAAAGAATTTCGACTTCGGTGGATCGTTTAACTTTGAGAAAAATTCCTTCCAAGCCACTCAAATATACAGCCGTTGCCTGTGTGCCATCAGGAAAATAGCCATTCGCTAATTACCATCAGTTTAGATTTTTCATTATCTGTGTGCCATCACCGTCGGTTTGCAACCAAACGACGTCAAACTACTGTTCGGGCCCTTTCGTTTCCCACATCCAAGAGATCTCCACATCCAAACCCTAAACCAACTGCCTCCATCCCGACCCCGACGGCCAGGTGACATCTCCACCCGACCGGCGGCCTGGCGACGGCTCCACCTCGACTGGAGCCCAGGCGGCGGCTCCACCCCGACAGGCGGCCAGGCGGCGGCTCCACTCCAACAGGCGGCCAAGCGGGTTCAGCAGGTTTTTTTCTGGTCTCTTCTGATTCTTCCTTGGCATAGCTATGTTAATAGCATCTTGAAAACGCATGGACCGAAGACGATCAAATTGAGCAGTTACCGAGTGGAGACGCTCACTTAAAATTAGAACCTGGTAAAGTTCAACACAGAATAAACAGCTTACTGGAGCTGGGCACAAGAAAATTCCTAAGACTACTGCAAAGTGCAAACAATTGTAGTTCAGACTTAGAACTGATGATTGACTGCTACTAAGATTTGGATATTAGAGACAAATAAACAACAAAGAAAAATAGAGGTAGGTATTCGCCTGTACATGCTCATACCTATGCAGCCCTGAAGAAGAAAATGAAAGTAGATATTATTCAAGTTCACCTGTTTCGACTAGGCAATCTGTGCTCTAAAAATCACACTGTATAATTTGTATCCTACCAAATGAAATCAACCAATCTGTGCTCCACCCCGACAGGCGGCCAGGCGGCGGCTCCATCCCGACGACGGCCAGGCGGCTTCTTCATCACAGAGGACATGACGCCACCAGGTCAAAGAGTAGACCCTTTTTGGCTTCTTGCAGGGTAAGTTCTTCTCATTTATCTTTGTTTTGGGCATGAGCATCTGGTACCAAGAACCTGGTGATGTTTGTAGTATGCATAAATTTGATGGTGGGTCCATTCACAGGATGGACCCTAATTCAAGTTACTTGCTGAAAATCAGACTCACTGGTAATCCTAAAAAGCGTCGGAAGGAGTTTTCATGCTTTAATATCACCAAGGTTGTAGATTCTGATGTTTGCAATTTCAAGGACCTTGTCGAAGAAATTGTTGATAAGTACCCCCATGGATACAATGAGATAGTTCATGTTTTTTACTATGATAACGTCGAAAAAACATTTCCACAAATCACAACAGACCAAGAACTTCTTAAAATGTTTAGCAAACATGCTGACAGCAAGGTAGTGTGTATGACCATTACATACACTGAGCCCACAGATGATGTCCCTATCCCAAAGTGTTATGCTGATGAGGTTTTAGATATCCCAGACACACCTTCTATGGCATGTCCATCTCTAGTGGTAGGTAGCCAGCTCACTGAACCTACAAGCCAACCCACTAAACCTTGTACTAGCAAACCTTCCATAGATCAGGATGGTGATGATGATTATTTGGCAAATCCTGAACCACATAATGAACATGTGGGTGTGGACGACGAAATCCTATATTTGGCAAATCTTGAACCATATAATGAACATGTGGGTGTGTCCAGAGCTCATCAGAATGTTAGTGAGGGCAGTGGCTCTGAATCTGGATCTGAATGTGATGAAGAGTATGAATAAGAAGATGGATTAATTGGAAAAGATCCTCCGCCACCTATGCCAATTATTTGTTATGACAAACTTGACCCTCCAATGAGTGTAGGAAGCATATATCCCAACATGCAAGCATTTAAGTTGGCATTATCTCAGCATGTTGTAAACCATGAATTTGAGTTTAACACTGAAAAGAGTGACCCAGGGCGATTGAGGGCATATTGTTCAAGGAAAAGAGAAGAAGGGTGTAGATGGAGGATACATGCTTCGACAATGAAGGATAACGTGACGATAAAGGTAATTTATGTGGTTTAGGATATCTAACATTTTACTGTAATTAGATTGGAAATTATTTAAGCAACAATTGTATTTGTTGGAGTGTATGCAGGTGAAGAAGAACCCACATCGACATGGTTGTTCTAGTTTAAGAAGAAGTAAAACTGTGAAGAATGCAACTAAATTTTGGGTCTGTGAAATTGTGAAAGATTGGATCATGGAGGATGCAAGGTTGACAGCTAAAGAATTGCAGAGGAGGATAAAAGATAAGCGTAAGGTAGATGTGCCTTACAAAAGAGTGTACGATGGTATGCTTCTTGCCCAAACACAACTATTTGGTAGTTGGGACAACAGCTTTAATAACTTATATAGGTTCAAAAAAGAGGTAGAAAGATGTTGTCCTGGTAGTGTTGTAGTGATTGATAATCATATGGTAAATGAGAAGATCCGGTTCAATAGACTATTCTTTGCTATGAAACCATGCATAGAAGGTTTCCTTAGAGGGTGCAGACCATACTTAGCAATTGATAGTACATTTTTGACAGGGAGATTTAGAGGACAACTAGCTTGTGCAATAGCTGTAGATGGGCATAACTGGATGTATCCAGTTGTTGTTGGAGTGTTAGACTCAGAAGCAAATGAAAATTGGAGCTGGTTTATGCAGATGCTTAGAGATGCTATTGGAACACCAGAAGGGTTAGTTATTTGCACTGATGCTGGACAAGG
The DNA here is from genome assembly GCF_902167145.1 of Zea mays. Classification (NCBI taxonomy): domain Eukaryota; kingdom Viridiplantae; phylum Streptophyta; class Magnoliopsida; order Poales; family Poaceae; genus Zea; species Zea mays. The sequence continues at coordinate 217,154,557 of NC_050100.1, read as the reverse complement.
AGTGATGGCAGGGGTTAAGGAAGTGTTCCCAAATGCAGAACATAGAGAATGCATGTTACATTTGGTCATGAACTTCAAGAAAAGGTTTAGTGGAAAGATATTTGATGATCATCTTTGGGCAGCCGCATATACATGGAGCCCATACTTGTTTGAGAAGCACTGGACGACAATGGATGAAGCTATGCCGGCAGCAATGGCGTACATAAGGCAAAACCATACTAGGATATGGACAAGAAGCCAATTTGGGACCCATTGTAAGGTTGATTATGTGACCAAAAATTTGGCCGAGTGCTTTAACAATTGGATTAAGAAGTATAAGGGCTTGAATTTGGATGACTTGCTTGATAATATACGACAACTTATTATGAAGAAGTGGGATGTTAGGAGGACAATCTCAAGAAAGATGGAAGGGGTTATTCTACCACGAATCATTAAGGACTTGAAAGAACAAAGCTTTAACTTAGATATGGATGTTCAGCATAGTGGGGATACACTTGGAGAGGTGTCTGTAAAGGGTGGCAGTGGTTATAAATGTGTTGTCAACCTAGACAAAAGAACTTGTTCTTGTAGAAAATGGGATGTCACTGGTATTCCTTGCAATCATGCAATTGCATTTATTACATCTCTCAACGAACCATTAGAGAAATATGTTAACAAATATTACTCAGTTGAGACATTTAGAGCTGCGTATGACACTCTTATCCCTGCCATGCCTGACAAGTCCCAATGGCCAGAATCTGATCATGGCTTCTTCATGCATCCACCACTTCTAAAATCTACAGCTGGTAGAAGACATAATGAGAGGTTCAAAGGATGTTATGAGGCAGGCAGTAGCACAAAAAAGAAGGGGTCACACCAGTGCCCCATTTGCAAGTCATATGGTCACCGTTGGTACAACTGTAAGAATGGTAACCCTGAAGACATAGCTGCTATGGTAGCTGTGAAGTAAGCACTATGTTGTCTTATATAATTTCACTTTTCTGATTTTATGATTATATTAAGGGGTCCATTATACATGTTATCATTGTTGTTCATGCCTTGCAGGGGTCCTCCAAAGAAAAGGAAAAAGAATGTTGAGCCATCATGTGAGAGTGCCATCGTGATCGCTGCCTCAACACCCAAGACAATGCGTTTTCCTCCTAGGTAAGCATACTTCGACAAATCATTTAAAACATGTATCCATATGTCCATATGTGCATTCTGATTTTTTATAAAATATTTCCTATCTTTGTAATTTTGTATCTCTATTGCAGCCAAGGTGCCTCAGGAAGCTTTGGTTCAAACTCTCATAGGTAAAATAATTCAATTTGAACAGTAACATGATATTTTGACTATTCAGTACTCTTTTTCTCAGATACACTTCTGATATGTAGGTCTGGACATGGCTCAAATCAACCTGACCAACTTGCCATTGAGTATCCCTTGTTGTCCTTAGCTGAATCCACACCACCACCTCCAAACCGACAGCAAAGAAGGTGAAAACAAAAGAGAAGGCACAAGAGAAGGAGAAGGCGAAGGCAAAAGGAAATAAAAAGAGACAAATTCCACTACTACCTGATAGTCCAGCAATGTCTACTAGAAGCAAGACACCTCAAAGGCAAAGCCCTGCCTCATACACCAGGGCAAAAAGAAAACTCTCGGACTTGAATCTGTAGTGGATGCATTTTGTTAAGTCTGCACTTTTGTGTTGTATTGTTTTGTGTGGCCTACAACTGAATGCACTTTTGTGTGGCCTACAACTAGATGCACTTTTGTGTGTTTTGCTAAGTCTGCACTTAGACAGGCTGCAGTTATGTGTTGGTGTTATGGACAAGAGTCTCTATGGACAATATGGGTTGTTGTTAGAGATCTCTTGTTGTTATGTGTTGTATGAACTGCACTAGTTTGGTATGTGAATCTGAACCAGTTCTGTTCTCAGATTTGTCTATTCGAACTCAGTGGCATATAGGGGATGAAACTGTATTATCTGTATAACTGTGTTAGATGTCAGCTAACGGTGATGGCACACAGATAATAAAAATCTAAACTGATGGTAGTTAGCGGATGGCTATTTTCCTGATGGCACACAGGTAACGGCTGTAGATTTGAGTGGATTGGAAGTAATTTTCTCTTTAACTTTCCTCCAATGTCTTGTTTGTTCATGACTTAGAAAACATTCTATTCTATGAATCACAGTCCATTTTTATATTTCGAAAATATTTGAAATAGATAGAGAGTAATTTTAAAATGTTTTGTACAATTGTAAGTCGCTACTCGGACTGTATGCATGAAAGTGCAAAATACTGGAACTTTGTTTCAATAATAAAAAACTAGAGAGTGATTTGAAATCTAAATTTGCGGTGTGGCTATCTATGAAATATGAGGGCGTTTGGTTTGATTAATCATTCCATCCAAAATGAGGTGGTGTATCATGGATATATTTCTTAAATTTGGTAGTATAACCTCATTCCTCAAATTAGTACTAAGTAACTATGAGAAATGAGGTGGTAATGGATCAACTCATTCTATTCCACAAACCAAACAAAAATAGTGAGGAGTGAGAAGATGATGGACTAGCTCATTCTTCAAACCAAATACTCTTTCCATGTGATTGGTGGCCCGGCTGGCTATGTGCAGGCTCAGCGGGTGCATTGACTATGGTCGTGCACGTGATTGGTCCCCTGCGTAGGATGAGACGAGCCTGCTCACGCGCATGCAGCACAGTTAATTTTTTCAGCTCCCGCTTGCACGTGTGGGATGCGGGGAGGAGGCTTCTCTGCTCGTCTAGGCCGGCGCGAGCCTAGCGCTCGTGGGCACAAGAACCAATCACGCGGTATGTTTCTTGATTGATCCCATCGCGGACGCATTTAGATAGAAAGACAGCAAAGTCAATGCTTCTGACATGTGGCCACCAGCTCCCGTGCACGGCTAGGTGTTATATATTGACTAGAGAGAATATGCATTTTTTTACTCTTCCGTGACAAACCATACAAAAATACATCGTTTGTATGTCTTATCTATTGAAAGTGTTTGTGTTGTGGCTACAATGACACCTATGAGGCAAAACATATATGTGTCTCATTTTTTCTTTCCATTGAGGTCGGTCTAAACAAGTTCAAATAGTTGTTTGACAGTGCAAAAAAATATACATTAGCTCCAAGAGCCCTCTAGATGTACTCGTGTTCCTAAATCTCTCTATGCAAAGAGCAACGTCCGCCTCCTCCTTCTCCCTTCCTCTCCAAACATTAACCCCTCTTTTTCATGTTGCCTGTTAATTAATTTCTACAAATTAGAGTTAATTTTTTTTCTATAATTCGGAAACAAGTTTTCGCATGCATACATCGTCCACATTAATGAAAGAAATTCCTACAGCTCGACCATGAACTTACGTTGTTGATTCACTTAAACGATCGCCTCTCCAACTTCTCTACTCTCTTCTTCCTCACCATCTCCCTCCCGATGGATCTTTCTATCAGAGAACCAATTTTTTGGAAACTCGGTAATCCGGTGTCCATGGATAGGACTTCATATCAGAGAACCAAATTTTGGGAACTCAATAATCCAGTGCCCACATATGGGTCTTTTTTGTCAAATAACCGGAAACTCAATAATCTAGTAACCACCTATGTGTCTTTTAATGTGCAGATACTACCACCCTCCCTGAAGGGACCTTAGACTCTCTTCACCGCTTCACTCTCCCCCATAACTATTCATATTTTAGAGGATACAGAGTCCCCCTACCACATTCAACAGTACACGTTATCTGCTTCTCTTCGCCATACAGTGGTAGAGGAGGCAACATCAATACGCTAGATCAAGGGTTGTGTGCGCCTGCCCCTTGCCTTGGTTTCTGTGCACAGAAGTATTTATTAGTTGGGAAAAATTGATAATAGATGGTGAATAGGTATGGAAAATGATATTTTATGATTATAGTGGGGTATAGGGGAAGGATTTAGAGGGAACCGTTGTACAGGGTGGAGATATAGGGGGAAGAGAACGCTGACGTGGCACGTGAGTGGGATATAGGGGGAGAAATTTAGGGAGAACCGCTGAACACAGTCTTAGTTTATCTAGGCACGATGTATAGGTGCCTTTTTAACAAGATGATCAAATCCCCTCAATATCGTGAGGGCTACTCAAATCTCCTCCACGGTTAGAGGGGATGAGGGATAAATTAGTTCATTTATCTCTCAATCCTAAAAGGGAGATGGAAAAATAAGACATTTCCATACTGTTTTGGTGATTAATATCCAACACAACATACTGGACTAACTAGTTGCTAAGTCTATGAGCACAACCTACACAGGTTCAATAGAATGCAAAACGAAGAGTTAAAGTTCAATTTAGCTCAAACAAGGCGAGGAAGTGCAACTTTTTGTGAAAAGGGTAAAACAGTGAGCAAAAGTGTTGTTTTGGACTTGCTTTGGGTTGAATCAGTAACTTTAAGTGGGAGATGAGCTAAAGGTACGAATCTATGACTTAGGCATATCAATCATACTATAAATATGTTTGTCTAAGTAATAGTAAAGCTCCCAAGCGAAGCCAAATCGAATTGAAAAAGATGAGGCTAAAAAGGAAGCCTAGCTGACTGGGGCTCGCTGAACCGAGTTACGAGAGAACCCTACGGTCGCCCTCGGTGGCCTGGCGCATCGGACTATACATGTCCAAAACGGGTCGACCCGTGGTGCAGCCCGGCACCCGGCACGCCCAAGCACGGGAAAGGCTCGGCCCAGCACGACGGCCGGCGTGCCCGTGCCAGCCCGGCCCGGTGCACGTGCCGTGCTTGGGCTGCCAAGTGGGCCCGTGGTGCAGGCACGAGCACGGCCCACGTAAGCCACGGCACGGCGCCGTCCCGTTAACCACACGTCCACTTTTCCTCTCTTAAGGCGTAAGCCGCGTCGCGTAAGGCGTAAGCCGTAAGCCACGTAACCCTAACATCCACTTTTCCTCTCTCAGCCTCTTCGTCTCCTCTCCTGTAGGCGCGTGGCGGCGACAGGCGACTCGACTCCGGTGTCCTCGCCTCCGGTGTCGACGGAGCGGTGAACTCTGGTGTCCTCGCCTCCGGTGTCCTCGCCTCCTGCTCCTCTCCTCTCTTGCTCCATCCTCGCTCCTCTCTCCCTCGACCCTCACTAACCCTAACCCTAAAACTCTATCTTCGCCAAGCTCGCTCCTCTGCCTCTGCCGTCAGCCATCCGGTTCGTGGATCCGGTGCTCCGGTGTTGCAGGTAAGGTTTTCTTGGTCTTGCTCTCGTCTCTCTCTTAATCCTAGTCCTAGTCTTCTTGTTCTTGATCTTGTTGCTTTGATTCATCTAGGTGTGCACCGTGTGTGTGTGCGCCGCGCGCCGTGAGGAGCCGGAGAAGCCGACCGAGGCGGTGGCCATGTCCACGGCCTCGGCTGACGACGAGCTCAGTCTCGAAGCGGTGATCGAGGAGCGGAGGCTTGAAGCGCAGAACGAGGCAGACGATGCCTGGTGCCTCCTCCTTGGTACCACATCCGCTGGTGCCATCGATCTGGATGGCGTCGGCGCACAAACGGGGACGAGCTCCACAAGCCCGACGGGCGACGCGAGCACCTCTGTCCCTGTGCCTGGTAAACGTTCTAGAAGGAGAGGTCCGACCTCTAAGGTATGGCTGCACTTTGAGGAGGTAACTGCGGTTCAAAATGGTAAGGAGGTAAGAGTATCTGCCATTTGTCTTCACTGCAAGAATAGCATGTCTGCTAAATCTTCATCTGGAACTGGCCATTTGATCCGACACCTGGATGTTTGCCCTGCTAAGAAAGAAAAAGACAGATCTGGAAAAACACAGTCTTTGCTTAAATATAATGCTGATGGATCTGTTAATCACTGGGAGTATTCCCCTTCTGTTGCTAGAACTGAGCTTTGTCGTTTAATAGCAAGGCTAGACCTACCACTTTGTTTTGGTGAATCTACTGCTTTTCAGGAGTATATAACCCATGCCCACAATCCAAGGTTTATTAAATCTTCTAGGCAAACTACTGCTAGAGACTTGATCCGACTGTTTAATGAGCGTGTTGAACAACTTATTGAAGTTCTTAAACATGTTTCATCTGTTGCTTTGACATCTGATATATGGTCTGGTAAAGCTAAAGAGGACTATATAAGTGTTGTTGCTCATTTTGTGAACTCTGATTGGTGTTTAGAAAAGATATTACTTGGTCTTAGACCTATAGAGGTAGCTCATACAGGTCTTAACATTGCCGAACGTGTTGAAATGGTTGCAAATGACTTTAGCATTACTGATAAGATTTTTGCCATTGTGCTTGATAATGCCTCATCTAACAAAACTGCTATTGATGTTCTGAAACCTGTCTTTGCTGGTTATATTGGGCATTTGATACCTGCACCTACTAGGAATGAGAGTGATTTGAGTAAAATATTTTTGCATCAGTGTTGTGCTTGCCATATTATTAATCCGATTGTTAAAAGTTGTTTGAAACGTTTACAACCATATCTTGAAGACTTTAGGACTGCTATAACATTTTTAAACTCTTCAAATCAAAGAATTGCTTCTTATAAACAATATTGCATGAGTGTTGGTGTTAGACCACGTAAATTTGGAGTAGATATGGATGTTAGATGGAATTCAACATTCCTGATGCTTAAACATTTAGTTCCTTATCAGAGCACTTTCTCTGTGTGGATTAGAACTAATTATACTAGCAAAGATGATGGGTCTTGTTTGTTGAGTGATAATCATTGGGTTGTTGCAGAAAAATTATTGTCTTTCTTTCAGTTATTCTATGACTCAACTGTTGCACTATCTGGAATATATTACCCTACATCACCCTTAATGTTGCACCATTGTCGGGTACCGTAATTAGGGGTACCCCAACACTCCTAAACACGGCTGGTAACCACCACCAGCACAAGCTGCAGAGACTGATGGGCACGATTCGGGTCAAGGCTTCGTCTACTCAAGGGACGCGATCTCGCCTCGCCCGAGCCCAGCCTCGGGCGGGAACAGTAGTCCCAGACGAATTCACGCCTCGCCCGAGGGCCTCCTCAAGCAACGGGCGCACCCTCGACTCGCCCGAAGCCCAGCTCGGGCAGGCTTTGTAGTGAAGCAACCTTGGCCAAATCGCCTCGCCAACCGACTGTATCGCAGGCGCATTCAATGCGAGGATCGCCTGACACCATATCCTGACACACGTGCCTCAGTCAACAAGGTCGAACTGACCGCAGTCACTTCGCCCTTCCACTGACCGACCTGACAGGAAAACAACGCCGCTCGCCCCTCTCCGACTGCTGTGCCACCCGCCAGGGTGAGGCTCACAACAGCTAAGTTCAGCCTCAGGCACAACAGGAAGCTCCGCCTCGCCCGACCTTGGGCCTCGGCCTCAGGAGGAGGTCTCCGCCTCGCCCGACCCTAGGGCTCGGCCTCAACCTCGGCCTCGGGAGGAACCACGTCCTCGCCCGACCCTCGCTTCGGTCTCGAAAGGTGGTCTCTGCCTCGCCCGACCCCAGGGCTCGGCCTCAACCTCGGCCTCGGAAGGTGGTCTCCGCCTCGCCCGACCCCAGGGCTCGGCCTCAACCTCGACCTCGGGAGGAATCACGTCCTCGCCCGACCCCGGCCTCGGCCTCAGGAGGAGTCTCCGCTTTGCCCGACCTTGGGCTCGGACCGACCATGCCACAGGGATACATCATTACCCTACCCCTAGCTAGCTCAGGCTACGGGGGAACAAGACCGGCGTCCCATCCAGGCTCGCCCCAGTAACAAGTAATGATGACTCCCCGCGAGCGTCCATGACGACGACGGTTCTCAGCCCCCTACGGAAGCAAGGAGACGTTAGCAAGGTCCCAGCAGCCTCGACAGCTGTGCTTCTACAGGGCTCAAGCGCTCCTCCGACGGCCACGATACCACGTACACAGGGCTCTAGCACCTCTCCGACAGCCACATTGGCATGTACACAGCGCTCAGGCACCTCTCTGCCGGACACGTTAGCGCATAGCTACACCCCCATTGTACACCTAGACCCTCTCATTGCATCTATAAAAGGGAGGTCCAGGGCCTTCATGCGGGAGGGTCACGCGGGAGAACGGGCTGATGAACAGGCTCACTCTCTCCCTCGCGAGAGCTTGTAACCCCTACTACGAGTGCATCCCCCCGGCGCAGGATAACACTAGCCGCATTTTCCCCCCTTGTGTTCCATCTCGCGCCAACTCATCTGGGTTGGGACACGCAACGACAATTTTACTCGTCAGTCTAGGGACCCCCCGGGGTCGAAACGCCGACAGTTGGCGCGCCAGGTAGGGGCCTGTTGCGTGTTGACGAGCAACTTCCTGTTGAGTTCCAGATGGGGAGTCTTCAGCAACCTCTTCAGCCCGGGACGGTGCTCCGCTTTGGGAGTCTCGAGTTCATGTCCCTCGACGGCAGCTACGACATGGTACTCCTCCCCCCGCAGCGCGACAGCAGCCACGACGGTCGTCAGCTCTCCCGGCGGCGGCGAACTCAACGACGTCTGCCTCCCGTGGCGGAAGAGCAGCATTCGAGTTTGTCCCGTCGCCTTCCTCGCCGCAGGAGGAGGAGGCGGGGCAACCGTGGCTAGATAGGAGGCGGCACCTCGTCGGCTGTCGAGCGAGTCGACGACGCTGGCACCCCAGCGGGGGGACATGTCGGGCGTTGTCCTCGCGCCTGAGACGACGACGAGTGTTGTTTCCCGCAACATGCCAACCCCAAGTGGACAGATGACGCCAGCACACTCGCGAAGGGCTTGCTGGGTGTTAGCTTTGTACCTGAGATAACGGTGCAGTCCGTCCCTGACGCGACTTCACCACCGACCATCGATCAAGAGGTATTGTCCGTTTTCCACCCTGTGTCTTTTAGATTCAGCTTCGATCCACCAAGCGACCCCGTTTCGGTGAGCGCTTTCATAAAGGCATATACGAACCTTCCGGGGTATCATATGTTGTCATCCTAGGACCGACTGATGGTCGTCTCAACCTACGGCCCCCCGGGTTCCGAGGAAGAGGACGAGCCCGACTCTGGTTGGGATTTCAACGGGCTCCGCGATCCTAGTGCCATGCGAGACTTCATGACCGCATGTGACTACTGCCTCTCCGATTGCTCCGATGATGGCCACAGCCTTAGCGACGAGGGTTGTGGCCCAAGTCGCGAATGTTTCCACGTCGATCTAGGGGGTCACGATGAAGCAACCACCTTGGTATGCCGGAGGACGATGATCCCCTGGGCCTGTGCCTCGCATTGACATCCTGCGGGAGCTAGCTGTGGTCCCAGTCCCTGCGGGGGGTCAGGACACACAGCTCGAGCAAATCCGCGAGATGCAGGCCAAGCTCGACGAGGAAGCAGGGTAACTTGTGTAGCTCCGGCAAAACATCGAGCAGGAGTGGGCAGGCCGAGCACTCGCCGGAGAAGTGCGTCATCGGGACCAGGACGTCCAACGCCGAATCGTTGACGATGCCAGGGCAAGGCTGCCCCCGGCCTCCAGTGGGGTCGGCCAGAATCTGGCTGCAGCGACGATACTACTCCGAGCGATGCCGGAGCCATCCACCACCGAGGGGCGGCGTATCCAGGGAGAACTCAAGAATCTCCTAGAGGACGCCGCGGTCCGACGGGCCGAGAGCTCTGCCTCCCGAAGGCAAGGGTGCCCCCCGGAGCATCGCGCAACGACTTCCCGACTCATGCGGGAGGCCTCGGTCCACACTGGGCGCACGCGGGACGCGACACCTGCAGCCCCGGGTCGCCTCGGCAACAACCACCACCGTGACCGTCGAGCCCGCCTCGACGAGAAGGTGCGCCGAGGCTACCACCCCAGGCGTGGGGGACGCTACGACAACGAGGAGGATCGGAGCCCCTTGCTTGAACCACCAGGTCCGCAAGTCTTCTGCCGGGCCATACGACGGGCACCGTTCCCGACCCGGTTCTGAGCCCTGACTACCATCACCAAGTACTCGGGGGAAACGAGGCCGGAACTGTGGCTTGCGGACTACCGGCTGGCCTGCCAACTAGGTGGAACGGACGATAACAACCTCATCATCCGCAACCTCCCCTTGTTTCTCTCCGACGCCGTCCGAGCCTGGCTGGAGCATCTGCCTCCTGCGCAGATCTCCAACTGGGACGACCTGGTCAAAGCCTTCGCTGGAAACTTCCAGGGCACGTACGTGCGCCCTGGGAACTCATGGGATCTCCGAAGCTGCCGCCAGCAGCCAGGGGAATCCCTGCGAGAGTACATCCGGCGGTTTTCGAAGCAGCGCACCGAGCTGCCCAACATCACCGACTCGGATGTCATCGGGGCGTTCCTCGCCGGCACCACTTCCGTGACCTGGTTAGCAAACTGGGCCACAAGACTCCCACCAAGGCGAGCAAGTTGATGGACATCGCCACCAAGTTTGCCTCTGGTCAGGAGGCGGTCAAAGCCATCTTCCGGAAGGACAAGCAGCCTCAGGGACGCCAGCAGGAAGACATCCCCGAGGCGTCCGCCCAGCGGGGCGCGAAGAAGAAGGCGAAGAAGAAGACGCAAGCAAAGCGCGACGCCGCCGACGCGGATCTCATCGCTGCCGTCGAACACAGGAACCTCCGGAAGCCTCCCGGAGGGGCCAACTTGTTCGACAAGATGCTCAAGGAGTCGTGCCCCTATTACCAGGGCCCCGTCAAGCACACCCTTGAGGAATGCGTCATGCTTTGACGCTACTTCCATAAGGCTGGGCCCCCGGCGGAAGGTGGCAAAGGCCAAGACAACAACAAGAAGGAGGGCGACAAAGAAGAGGAGTTCCCCGAGGTCCACGGCTGTTTCATGATCTACGGTGGGCGAGTGGCGAACGCCTCGACTCGGTACCGCAAGCAGGAGCGCCGAGAGGTCTGCTCGGTAAAGGTGGCGGCGCCAGTCTACCTAGACTGGCCCGACAAGCCCATCACCTTCGACCAAGGCGACCACCCCGACTGCGTGTCGAGCCCAGGAAAGTACCCGCTCGTCGTCGACCCCGTCATCGGCAACACCAGGCTCACCAAGGTCCTCATAAACGGAGGCAGCAGCCTCAACACCATCTACGCCGAGACCCTCGGGCTCTTGGAGATCGATCTGTCCACGATCCGGGCCGGTGCGGCGCCCTTTCACGGGATCATCCCCGGGAAGCGCGTCCTGCCCCTTGGACAACTCGATCGGCCCGTCTACTTCGGAACTCCCTCCAACTTCCGAAAGGAAACTCTCACGTTCGAGGTGGTCGGGTTCCGAGTAACCTACCACGCGGTGCTGGGGAGACCGTGCTACGCCAAGTTCATGGGCGTCCCCAACTACACCTACCTCAAGCTCAAGATGCCGGGCCCCAACAGGGTCATCACCGTCGGATCCACGTACCGACACGCGTACGAATGCGACGTGGAGTGCATGGAGTACGCTGAGGCCCTCGCCGAGTCCAAGGCCCTCATCGCCGACCTGGAGTGCCTCTCCATGGAGGTGCCTGATGCGAAGCGCCACGCCGGCAACTTCGAGCCAGTGGAGGCGGTTAAGTCCATCCCTCTCGACCCCAGCAACGACGCCAGCAAGCAAGTTCAGATCGGCTCCGAGCTCAACCGCAAATAGGAAGCAGTGCTCGTCGACTTTCTCCGCGCAAACGCCGAAGTTTTTGCATGGAGTCCCTCGGACATGCCCGGCATACCGAGGGATGTCGCCGAGCACTCACTGGATATCCGAGCCGGTGCCCGACCCGTGAAGCAGCCTCTGCGCCGTTTCGATGAAGAAAAGTGCAGGGCCATAGGCGAGGAGATCCACAAGCTGATGGCAGCGGTGTTCATCAAAGAGGTATTCCTTACCGAATGGTTAGCCAACCCTGTGCTTGTGAAAAAGAAAGGTGGGAAGTGGAGGATGTGCGTAGACTACACTGGTCTAAACAAAGCATGTCCGAAGGTTCCCTACCCTCTGCCTCGCATCGATCAAATTGTGGACTCCACTGCTGGGTGTGAAACTCTGTCATTCCTCGACGCCTATTCAGGCTATCACCAAATCAAGATGAAAGAGTATGACCAGCTCGCGACTTCTTTCATCACACCTTTTGGCATGTACTGCTATACTACTATGCCATTTGGCTTAAGGAATGCAGGTGCGACATACCAAAGGTGCATGAACCACGTGTTCGGAGAGCACAGCGGCCGAACGGTCAAGGCTTACGTCGATGACATTGTAGTCAAGACGAGGAAAGCCTCCGACCTCCTCTCTGACCTTGAAACGACATTCAAGTGTCTGAGAGCGAAAGGCCTGAAACTCAATCCCGAGAAGTGTGTCTTCGGAGTCCCCCGAGGCATGCTCCTAGGGTTCATCGTCTCCGAGCGGGGCATCGAGGCCAACCCGGAGAAAATCACGGTCGTCACCAACATGGGGCCTATCAAAGATTTGAAAGGAGTACAAAGGATCATGGGATGCCTTGCGGCTCTGAGCCGCTTCATTTCACGCCTCGGTGAAAAAGGCCTACCCTTGTACCGCCTCTTAAGGAAGACCGAGCGCTTCACTTGGACCCCCGAGGCCGAGGAAGCCCTCGGAAACTTAAAGGCGCTCCTTACAAAGGCGCCCATCTTGGTGTCCCCCGCTGCAGGAGAAGCCCTCTTGATCTACGTAGCCGCAACCACTCAGGTGGTCAGCGCCGCGATCGTAGTCGAGAGACGAGAAGAAGGGCATACAATGCTCGTCCAGAGGCCGGTCTACTTCATCAGTGAAGTGATATCCGAGACCAAGATCCGCTGCCCGCAAATTCAGAAGCTACTCTACGCAGTAATTCTGACGCGGCGAAAGTTGCGACACTACTTCGTGTCTCATCCGGTGACTGTGGTGTCATCCTTCCCCCTGGGGGAGATCATCCAGTGCCGAGAGGCCTCGGGTAGGATAGCAAAGTGGGCGGTGGAGCTCATGGGCGAAACAATCTCGTTCGCTCCTCGGAAGGCCGTCAAGTCCCAAGTCTTGGCGGATTTCCTGGCGGAATGGGTCGACACCCAATTGCCAACAGCTCCGATCCAACCGGAACTCTAGACCATGTACTTCAATGGGTCGCTAATGAAAACAGGAGCAGGTGCTGGCCTGTTCTTCATCTCACCCCTCGCAAAACATCTCCGCTACGAGGCTCTGGTTAATGGGTTGCGCATCGCCATCGGGCTAGGGGTTCGGCGCGTCGACGCTCGTGGCGACTCGCAGCTTGTCATTGACCAAGTCATGAAGAACTCCCACTGCCGCGACCGGAAGATGGAGGCCTACTGCGACGAAGTTCGACGCCTGGAAGACAAGTTCTACGGGCTGGAGCTCAACCACATCGCTCGACGGTACAACGAGACTGCGGATGAGCTGGCTAAAATAGCCTCGAGGCGGACAACGGTTCCCCCAGACATCTTCTCCAGAGACATACATCAACCCTCCGTCAAGACCGACGACACGCCCGAGCCCGAGGAGGCCTCGACCCAGCCCGAGGCACCCTCGGCCGCCGAGGGTGAGGCACTGCGCGTCGAGGGAGAGCGGAATGGGGTCACGCCTAATCGAAACCAGCAGACCCCGTACCTAGAATATCTCCTCCGAGGAGAGCTACCCCCCCCCGACAAGGCCGAAGCTCGGCGACTGGCGCGACACGCCAAGTCGTTCGTCTTACTGGGTGATGAAAAGGAGCTCTACCACCGCAGCCCCTCAGGCATTCTCCAACGATGCATATCCGTCGCCGAAGGACAGGAGCTATTGCAAGAAATACACTCGGGGGGCTTGCGGTCACCATGTAGCACCTCGAACCCTCGTTGGGAACGCCTTCCGACAAGGCTTCTACTGGCCGACCGCGGTGGCCGACGCCACTAGGATTGTGCGCTCTTGCCAAGGGTGTCAATTCTACGCGAGACAGACGCACCTGCCCACTCAGGCCCTGCAGACAATACCCGTCACCTGGCCATTTGCTATGTGGGGTCTGGACCTCGTCGGTCCCTTGCAGAAGGCACCCGGGGGCCTCTCGCACCTGTTGGTCGCCATCGACAAATTCTCCAAGTGGATCGAGGTCCGACCCCTAACCAGCATCAGGTCCGAGCAGGCAGTGGCGTTCTTCACCAACATCATCCATCGCTTTGGGGTCTCGAACTCCATCATCACCGACAATAGCACCCAGTTCACTGGGAAGAAGTTCCTGAACTTCTGCAAGGACCACCACATTCGTGTGGACTGGGCCGCCGTAGCTCACCCCATGACGAATGGGCAGGTGGAGCGTGCCAACGGTATGCTTCTGCAGGGACTTAAACCGAGGATCTACAACAACCTCAACAAGTTCGGCAAGCGGTGGATGAAGGAGCTACCCTCGATGGTCTGGAGTCTGAGGACGACGCCGAGCCGGGCCACAGATTTCTCGTCGTTCTTTCTAGTCTATGGGGCCGAGGCTGTCTTGTCCACAAACTTAGAACACGGTTCCCTGAGGACAAAGGCATACGACGACCGAAGCAACCAGACCAGCCAAGAAGACTCACCGGACTAGCTGGAAGAGGCTCGGGACATGGCCTTACTACACTCGACGCGGTATCAGCAGTCTCTGCGACACTACCATGCCCGAGGGGTTCGGCCCCGAGGCTTCCAGGTGGGAGACTTGGTACTTCGGCTGCGGCAGGACGCCCGAGGGCGCCACAAGCTCACTCCCCCCTAGGAAGGGCCGTTCATCATCACCAAGATTTTGAAACCCGGGACATACAAGCTGGCCAACGATCAAAGCGAGGTCTACAACAACGCTTGGAACATCCAACAGCTGCGTCGCTTCTACCCTTAAGATGTTTCAAGTCGTTCATATACCTCGTTCTCTTTACACACACAAATAAAGTCTAACCGTCAAGGAAGGGTCAACCTTGCCTCGGCAAAGCCCGACCCTCCCTCGGGGGCTAGAAGGGGGGAACCCCTCTGCGTCAATATTTTCCTCGGAAAAGTTTTCTACCAAAACGACTTTCGTGCTTTCCGACTACATCGATGACAGAATCCTGCAAGCGAGTAAGAGCGCACGTAAGCGGCAAGGCCGACCGAGCCAAGGGACTCCTACGCCTCCGGGATACGGATACCTCACTCGTCACCTTCCGCGAAAAGTAACTCTTGCTCGGATAAACAATTCTGCTACCAACGAACAAGTTCGGATACTCGAAACAAGAGGAAAGGCAACACAACTTTATAGCACGACAATAAGATGTTTAGGCCTCGACGACCGCGAAAAACACATGCATACTCCAAACAAACAGCTTCGGCAGAATCAGACATCGCCCGGGGGAGGAGCGACACCCTCGGCGTCGTCTCCGCCCTCGGCAAGATCTGGCCTGGCCCCAGACGGCGACGCGAGCGGAAGGATCTTCACCTCGAAGGATGACGCCAGCACCGCGCTTGGGTCCGCGACGGTCGCGTCAAACCTCTGGACCTCGGCTAAGGCAGCCTCATCTTCGTCGGGTAGACAGTACCCCTCGCTGACCCGCTCCAGATCCACGTCGTAGTGGGAAGCGAGCACGACGAAGGCCCGCCTAACGCCGTGATGCAGCACCCTGCGGAGTCTGCTGCGCACATGGACGCCCAAGGCCCGCAAGCGACTCTGGGGGGAGCTACCCGAGGAGACGTCATCGAGGCCAAAGGCCTAGCAGAAGGCCGAGATAGCCTCGGACATGGCCATGCGGTCGACCTCCTTCTGCTCAGCCGCTTGGGCAAGTGCCTTAACGGACTCGGTAAGAGCTGTCTCGAACTCTGCAGACAGCCAAACAGAATTCTTCATACACGAGTTGAAGAATGAAGCTAAATCGAAGTCATAAAGCGGCCGAAACGTACCTTCAGCCCGGGCACGCTGCTGCGAGGCTATGGCTTGGGCGGACTGAGCAGACCCGACGGCCACGGTCAGGTCCTCCGCAAGGGCTCCGGCCCGAGCAGACACCTCGGCCAGCTGACCCCCAAGGGCCTCAGCCCGGCCTACAGCCTCGGCAGCCTGGCTCCGAGATTGGTCCCGCTTGTCAATGATCTGGCCAAGCTCCAGCTGCCGCCGCTGCGCCTCCATCCGTGCTGACGCCGCCTCTGCCTGCGCCGCCACTGCCTTCACCTCTAGCTCATCGCAGAGCAGCCGAAGGTCCGCCACCTCGGTGCTTCGTTGGGCGAGGCGTTCATTAGCCTCGGCAAGCGCGGCCCTCAGGGACCGCAGCGAACCCCAGACGTCGGTCTCGCGGCGGATGAACAACGACTTGGCGGTGCTCACATCCGTCAGTTCCTGAGGAAGGGAAGCAGGGTGTTACAAAGAATGCCCTGGTCATGCAAGGGGTTTGCCTAAAATCCTTACCTGGAGGACCCTGGGAACGTCCCTGGAAAGGATCTCCATGGTCGACCGAAGCGACCCCATCGCCGCCTCGGCAAACTCACGAAGCTCTTCTCGAGACTGCTCCTCCCGCTCATCGTCGAGGACAAAGAGGGGTTTCGAGGCGCCGCGGGTCCAAAACCGGAGCGCCTGCCCACACCACTCATTGGGGCTGCGCCGCGCGGGGATCAGGTCGCTGCTCCCCAAGACGGGTCGCGGTTCTGCACGCCTCTCCTCCAAGGCGTCGGGACCCCCTGCAGTCGACGCATCGGGTACCATCGCTGACAACGTACTGGGCCTCCCCTCGGCTAAGGAGGCGGGCCTCCGATCACCGACCTCGGCAACGGTGGTCGCCCTATCCTTATGGCCGAGACTGGGGAGGTCAGAGACGACCTCGAGCAGCGGCACCCCAGCCATCCCAGCATCAGCGGCGACGGGTGGCTCCACAGGCAAAACAGCAACGACCTCGGCAGGAGCTGGCGCTGGCGTCGGCAACACGTCGGGTGGGCTCGGGGTTGCGGCCACGTCAGCAGCCTCCTCCGGCACGATGGCAGCCCCGATGGAGGGGTCAGCCTGGGAGGCTTGCCCCATGGCAACTCGTGCCGCCTGGGCCCCCCACTCGAGGGCGTCTTGTGCGGAGGCCAGCCAACCGGCATGGCGCGCTGCAGCACTGGTGGCAGAAGCCAACACTGTCTTAAGGGCCTTCCGGGGAGCCAGATCGGCCGAGCCCTACCTCTGTTTGCTGAAAGGAAGAGATAGAGCAGGATAAGGGCACACGGAGAAAGAGCCAAAGCAGAGGTATCCTCGAGTACTTACCCACTCCGGACTAGGGCCAATCGTGCCTGCGGAGAGGCCCCTCGGGCCTCGGCCCTCGCAGGCGCTGCCAAGGGTAGCCTTGCTGCTGACTCTGGCGCCGCATCCACCTCAGGCGCCCGAGGCGCCAAAGGGGCGGCCCGCTCAGGCGTCATCGCGATGGCCGGAGAACCAACTTCCGGTGCAGCCGGCACGGGCAACTGCTCTTGGAGGACAGGCGGATTGGTCTGACTTCCCGGAGTCACCTCCACCACCTCGGCCAAATGGTCAAGTACCCCCTCGGCCTGTCCCCGCTCCTCGGACCGGGACCTTGATGTCCCAGCCCCAGATACTGATGGCGCCAGCCCACTTGGAGGCTGGCTCGGCGACCCCTGACCTAGCCTCAGATCCGGGCTGAGGCCAAGACGGGCCGCCATGTCATCGTCCTCGTCATCATCGTCGTCGTCAGGCGTCTCCGGCGATGCCTCTCCAATGCATCCCGAGCCCGCATCCGCTCGCGGGCCCGGGCCTTTTCCGCGTCCTTCTTCTCCTTTTTCTTCTCCGTGGCGACCCTCCGCGTGGCTCGATCCACCTCGTCCTCCGGGACCGGTGGCAGGGAGGGCTTATAGAACCCCAACCCCTGGAGACGAACAGAAATCCCGACGGTAAGAATCAAACGCAACTCGGCGCAAAGCAGGAGAAGGAGCGGACACTCACCAGGGACACGTACCCACGCTCGGGACGCATCACGGGCTAGGTAAGGGCGCCGGCATCTAGGCTCCCTACCCTGCCCGCTACCCGCCTGCGGAGGTCGTCGATGGAGAGGGAAGCTGGGGACATCTGCGAGCCCTCCAAATCGACCCCCGGCTTCATATCTGAAAGCGGTAACCGCCGCTCCACCAAAGGGAGCACCCTCCAGCGATGGGTAGCGGCGACGACCCCCGCGGCGGTGAGACCCCCATCTCGTAACCTCTGCAAGGCCTCCAGAAGAGGCTAGACTTTTCCTGTTTCTCGCGCGTGGCCCCCCAGCGCCAGTTGCTGCTGGCAGCAGTCACCACTCGCTGAGAAAATGACAGGAGCCTTCCGTCGTCGTTCCAGAGGTAAAACCATTGGCGTTGCCACCCCTTGTTTGAAGACACAAGGACGGCGGGGATGTACTGCTGCGCGCGCCCCTGCCTCAACTGGAGGGTGCAGCCACCGGCCCGCACCGCCATGCGGACCTTCTTTTCCCCCGTCGTCAAGGCAAAGAGCTCCATAGAGAAGAGATGGGTCCACAGATCCCAGTGGGGGTCAATCCCCAAAAAACCCTCGCAAACCGCCACGAAGATGGCAGCTTGCGCGACGGGGTTGGGGTTGAAGTTGTGCAGCTCCACCCCATAGTAGTGCAGGAGCGCCCGCATGAAACGACTCGCTGGCACTCCGAACCCTCGCTCGTGGAAGGAGACGAAACTGACCACGTACCCCGGCGGCGGAGTCGGGTCGGCCTCGCTCGCAGGGGCCATCCACTCCGGCTGCGGGTCACCGGAGAGGGGACGGAGCAAACCATCGGCGACAAGGGCCTCCAGATCATCCACCGTGACGGTGGAGAAAGGCCACGGATTGCGCGGCGGAACGACGGTCACCTTGCCAGCCATCGCTGAACGGAGGGGGTGGAGGCGGAGCGGACAAGGTGCGCAATTTTCTTTTCTCTAGCTATTCTCTTAGGTTGCGGAAACCAAAGCAGAAGGCAAGCGCAAATAACATAGTAAAGAACCACCGCCGGCCCCTCTTCCGGGTATATAAAGGCCCGGGCGAGATCCATTCAACACTTCGCCCGAACCCACCGCGAAATTCAAACTCGGAGGCGAAACGCCCGTTCCTCGAACGGCTCGCGCACGCACGCGACCGCCCCGCGAACCACCCGTCACGTCGCATTAACTCCTCGGCAGGGCAAGCGACACCTTTGGCAGGCGAAGCGGGCATCGTTTCACCTCCGCCATGATGACCGCGTCAAAAAAGGTGCGCCACACCATTTAAATTCATATCCTTTTCCTCTTTCCCTTTCTCTCTCTTGCTACAGGGACCGAGAAAGGGGATATTTCGAAAGGGATCATTCTCCGCGAAGGAAGCGGGCCCCGAGCCCTCCTACTGATCAGGGGTTCGAAGGCTGGCCCCTCGAAAGGGTTCGACAGTCGCCCCAGAGCACGCAGAGCGAGGGATGACTCTGGGTACGTCTGTTACATGGCCGAGGCTCGAGCTACGCTCCCAAGGTACCCTAGGACATTTCCGAGACCAGCATGAGCGATTTTGTAACAGAATCCTATCAGAGGGAGGCATCGAGCCCTCGGACCCTATCGAACGGGGCTGGGTCCGGCAAATCACCTACAGGTACTTTTGGAGCGCGCCTCTGGGCCACTAGCCGACCCTTATCGAACGGAGCATGAGCGTCCACTCGGATCACCCATTAGCAACTCACTGGATACACCATGTTCGACGCCCTCCGAGGGCAACATGGCGCTTCCCCCTGTCGGGGACCATAATTAGGGGTACCACCAAGACTCCTAATCTCAGCTGGTAACCCCCATCAGCACAAAGCTGCAAAGGCCTGATGGGTGCGATTAAGTCAAGGCTCGGTCCACTCAAGGACACGATCTCGCCTCGCCCGAGCCCAGCCTCGAGCAAGGGCAGCCGACCCCGGAGGATTCACGTCTCGCCCGAGGGCCTCCTCAAGCAACGGACACACCTTCGGCTCGCCCGAGGCCCAGTCTTCGCCAAGAAGCAACCTTGGCCAGATCGCCACACCGATCGACCGCACCACAGAAGCATTTAATGCGAGGATGGCCTGACACCTTATCCTGAGACGCGCCCTCCAGTCAACAGAAGCCGAAGTGACCGCAGTCACTTTGTCGCTCCACTGACCGGCCTGACAAGGGGACAGCGCCGCCTGCGCCGCTCCGACTGCTATGCCACTCGACAGAGTGAGGCTGACAGCAGCCAAGTCCGGCCTCAGGCGCCATAGAAAACTCCGCCTCGCCCGACCCTAGGGCTCGAACTCGACCTCGGTCCCAGAAGACGACGAACTCCGCCTCGCCCGACCCCAGGGCTCGGACTCGGCCTCAGCCTCGAAAGACGATGAACTCCGCCTCGCTCGACCCCAGGGCTCGGACTCGGCCTCGGCCCCGGAAGACGACGAACTCCGCCTCGCCCGACCCCAGGGCTCGGACTCGACCTCGGCCCCGGAAGATGACGAACTCCGCCTCGCCTGACCCCAGGGCTCGGACTCGACCTCGACCTCGGAAGAGCCTCCGCCTCGCCCGACCCAGGGCTCGGACCGACCACGTCACAGGGGGGCCATGATTACCCTACCCCTAGCTAGCTCAAGCTACGGGGAACAAGACCGGCGTCCCATCTGGCTCGCCCCGGTAAACAAATAATGATGGCGCCCCGTGTGCTCCATGACGACGACGGCTCTCAGCCCCCTTACGGAAGCAAGGAGACGTCAGCAAGGACTCAACAACCCCGACAGCTGTCCTTCCGCAAGGCTCCAGCGCTCCTCCGACGGCCATGACATCACATGAACAGAGTGCCAAAACCTCTCCGGCTGCCACGACGGCATGTACTTAGGGCGCTAGCTCCTCTCTGCAAGACACGTTAGCACACTGCTACACCTCCCATTGTACACCTGGGCCCTCTCCTTACGTCTATAAAAGGAAGGGCCAGGGCACTCGTACGGAGGGTTGGCCGCGCGAGGAGGACGGGACGGCACGTGCAGGCCTCTCGCTCCCTCCCACGCGGACGCTTGTAACCCCCTACTGCAAGCGCACACGACCTGGGCGTGGGACAAACACAAAGGCCGCGGGTTTCCCCTTTTACGCCTGTCTCCCTCTGGTTTCCCCCCTTCGCGCTCCGTCTCGCGCCGACCCATCTGGGCTGGGGCACGCGGCGACAATTTACTCGTCGGTCCAGGGACCCCCCGGGGTCGAAACGCCGACAGTTGGCGCGCCAGGTAGGGGCCTGCTGCGTGTTGACGAACAGCTTCCCGTCAAGCTCCAGATGGGTAGTCTCCAGCAATCTTTCCAGCCCGGGATGGTGCTCTGTTTCGGGAGTCTTGAGTTCATGTCCCTCGACGGCGGCTACGACATGATACTCCTTCCCCCGCCGCGCGACAGCGACAATGGCGGCCGACAACTCGCCCGCCGGCGGCGGAATCGACGACGTCTTCCCCACGTGGCGGAAGAACAACATTCGGGTTTGTCCCGTCGCCTCCCCCGCCGACGAAGGAGGAGGCGGGGCAACCAAGGCCAAGCAGGAGGCGGCACCTCGTCGGCTGAGACGAAGACGAGCGCCGTTTCCCCGCAACACGCCAACTCCAAGCGGACGAACGACGCCAGCACGCTCGCAAAGGACTTGCTGGGCGTCACCCTCGTACCTGGGACGCCGGTGCAGTCTGCCCCAGACGTGACTTCATCACCGCCCATCGACCAAGAGGTACCGACCGATTCCCATCTCGTGCCTTTTGGATTCAGGCTCGACCCACCAAGCGACTTCGCTTCGGTGGACGCTTTCATAGAGGCGAGTCCAAACCCTCCGGGGTACGGTATGCGGTCACCCTGGGACCGGTTGACAACCGTCTCGACCTACGGGCCCTCGGGTTCCGAGGAAGATGACGAGCCCGACTTTTGTTGGGATTTCTCCGGACTTGGTAACCCCAGTGCCATGCGGGACTTCATGACCGCATGCGACTACTGCCTTTCCGATTGTTCCGACGGTAGCCGCAGCTTCGGCGACGAGGACTGCGACCCAAGTCGTGAATGTTTCCACGTCGATCTAGGGGGTCCCGGCAAAGGCAACCATCTTGGTATACCGGAAAACGGTGATCCCCCTAGGCCTGCGCCTCGCGTTGACATCCTTCGGGAGCTAGCTGTGGTCCCAGTCCCTGCGGGGGTCAGGACTCACAGCTCGAGCAAATCCGCGAGATGCAGGCCAGGCTCGACGAGGGAGCAGGAACACTTGAATCGTTCCGCCGGGACATTGGGCAGGAATGGGCAGGCCAACCTCCGGCCGGAGAAGCGCGTCATCTACCCCAGGGCATCCAGCACCTCATCGTCGACGATGTCAGGGCAAGGCCGCCACCGGCTTCCAGTGGGGTCGGCCAGAACCTGGCTGCAGCGGCAATACTTCTCCGCGCGATGCCGGAGCCATCAACCACCGAGGGACGGCGTATCTAGGGAGAGCTCAAGAATCTCCTGGAGGATGTCGCGGT
Source organism: Zea mays (assembly GCF_902167145.1). NCBI lineage: Eukaryota > Viridiplantae > Streptophyta > Magnoliopsida > Poales > Poaceae > Zea > Zea mays. The sequence goes on along the minus strand of NC_050100.1, from coordinate 217,132,255 downwards.
CTGACGGGCCGAAAGCTCTGCCTCCCGAAGGCAGGGGTACCCCTCGGAGCATCGCGCCGCGACTTCCCGATTCATGCGGGAAGCCTCGATCCACACCGGGCGCACGCGCAACACAACGCCTGCGGCCCCGGGTCGCCTCGGCAACGAGCACCATCACCACAACTGTCGAGCCCACCTCGACGAGAAGGTGCGCCGAGGCTACCACCCTAGGCATGGGGGACGCTACGACAGCGGGGAGGATCGGAGTCCCTCGCCCGAACCACCCGGTCCGCAAGCTTTCAGCCGGGCCATACGACGGGCGCCGTTCCCGACCCGGTTCTGAACCCCGACTACTATCACAAAGTACTCAGGGGAGACGAGGCCGGAACTGTGGGTCGCGGACTACCGGCTGGCCTGCCACCTGGGCGGAACGGACGACGACAACCTCATCATCCACAACCTCCCCCTATTCCTCTCCGACACCACTCGGGCCTGGCTGGAGCATTTGCCTCCGGGGCAGATCTCCAACTGGGACGACCTGGTCCAAGCCTTCGCCGGCAACTTCCAGGGCACGTACGTGCGCCCTGGGAACTCCTGGGATCTCCGAAGTTGCCGCCAGCAGCCGGGAGAGTCTCTCCGGGACTACATCCAGTGATTCTCGAAGCAGCGCACCGAGCTGCCCAACGTCACCAATCTGGATGTCATCGGCGCGTTCCTCACCGGCACCACCAGCCGCGACCTGGTGAGCAAGCTGGGTCGCAAGACCCCCACCAGGGCGAGCGAGCTGATGGACATCGCCACCAAGTTTGCCTCTGGCCAGGAGGCGGTTGAGGCCATCTTCCGAAAGGACAAGCAGCCCCAGGGCCGCCAGCCGGAAGATGTCCCCGAGGCGTCCGCTCAGCGCGGCACCAAGAAGAAGGGCAAGAAGAAGTCGCAAGCGAAACGCGACGCCGCCGACGCGGACCTTGTCGCCGCCGCTGAGTACAAGAACCCTCAGAAACCTCCCGGAGGCGCCAATCTCTTCGACAATATGCTCAAGGAGCCGTGCCCCTATCATCAGGGGCCCGTCAAGCACACCCTTGAGGAGTGCGCCATGCTTCGGCGCCACTTTCACAAGGCCGGGCCACCTGCAGAAGGTGGCAGGGCCCACGACAACGATAAGAAGGAGGATCACAAGGCAGGAGAGTTCCCCGAGGTCCATGACTGCTTCATGATCTACGGTGGGCAAGTGGCGAACGCCTCGGCTCGGCACCGCAAGCAAGAGTGTCGGGAGGTCTGCTCGGTAAAGGTGGCGGCGCCAGTCTACCTAGACTGGTCCGACAAGCCCATCACCTTCGACCAAGGCGACCACCCCGACCGCGTGCCGAGCCCGGGGAAATACCCGCTCGTTGTCGACCCCGTCATCGACAACGTCAGACTCACCAAGGTCCTCATGGACGGAGGCAGCAGCCTCAACATCATCTACGCCGAGACCCTCGGGCTCCTGCGGATCGATCTGTCCTCGGTCCGGGCAGGCGCGGCGCCTTTCCACGGGATCATCCCCGGGAAACGCGTCCAGCCCCTCGGACAACTCGATCTACCCGTCTGCTTCGGGACTCCCTCCAACTTCCGAAGGGAAACCCTCACGTTCGAGGTGGTCAGGTTCCGAGGAACCTACCACGCAGTGTTGGGGAGGTCATGCTACGCCAAGTTCATGGTCGTCCCCAACTACGCCTACCTCAAGCTCAAGATGCCGGGCCCCAACGGGGTTATCACCGTCGGCCCCACGTATCGACACGCGTACGAATGCGACGTGGAGTGCGTGGAGTACGCCGAGGCCCTCGCCGAATTCGAGGCCCTCATCGCCGACCTGGAGAGCCTCTCCAAGGAGGCGCCAGACGTGAAGCGCCATGCCGACAACTTCGAGCCAGCGGAGACGGTTAAGTCCGTCCCTCTCGACCCCAGCAACGACGCCTCCAAGCAGATACGGATTGGCTCCGAGCTTGATCCCAAATAGGAAGCAGTGCTCGTCGACTTTCTCCGCGCAAACGCAGACGTTTTCGCATGGAGTCCCTCGGACATGCCCGGCATACCGAGGGATGTCGCCGAGCACTCGCTGGATATCCGAGCTAGAGCCCGACCCATGAAGCAGCCTCTGCGCCGATTCGACGAAGAAAAGCGCAGAGCCATAGGCGAGGAGATCCACAAGCTAATGGTGACAGGGTTCATCAAAGAGGTATTCCATCCCAAATGGCTTGCCAACCCTATGCTTGTGAGAAAGAAAGGAGGGAAATGGCGGATGTGTGTAGACTACACTAGTCTAAACAAAGCATGTCCAAAAGTTCCCTACCCTCTGCCTCGCATCGATCAAATCGTGGATTCCACTGCTGGGTGCGAAACCCTGTCTTTCCTCGATGCCTACTCAGGGTATCACCAAATCAGGATGAAAGAGTCCGACCAGCTCGCGACTTCTTTCATCACACCTTTCGGCATATACTGCTATGATACCATGCCGTTTGGTTTGAGGAATGCGGGTGCGACATACCAAAGGTGCATGAACCACGTGTTCGGTGAACACATTGGTCGAACGGTCGAGGCTTACGTCGATGACATCGTAGTCAAGACGAGGAAAGCCTCTGACCTCCTTTCCGACCTTGAAGCGACATTCCGGTGTCTCAAGGCGAAAGGCGTAAAACTCAATCCTGAGAAGTACGTCTTTGGAGTCCCCCAAGGCATGCTCTTGGGGTTCATCGTCTCCGAGCGGGGCATCGAGGCCAACCCGGAGAAAATCGCGGCCATCACCAACATGGGGCCCATCAAGGACTTGAAAGGCGTACAGAGGGTCATGGGATGCCTTGTGGCTCTGAGCCGCTTCATCTCGCGCCTCGGCGAAAGAGGTCTACCCCTGTACCGCCTCTTAAGAAAGGCCGAGTGCTTCACTTGGACCCCTGAGGCTGAAGAAGCCCTCGGGAACCTGAAGGCGCTCCTCACGAACGCGCCCATCTTGGTGCCCCCCGCTGCCGGAGAAGCCCTCTTGATCTACGTCGCCGCTACCACTCAGGTGGTCAGCGCCGCGATCGTGGTTGAGAGACGAGAAGAGGGGCATGCATTGCCCGTCCAGAGGCTAGTCTACTTCATCAGTGAGGTACTGTCCGAGACCAAGATCCGCTACCCACAAATCCAGAAGTTGCTGTACGCGGTGATCCTGACGCGGCGGAAGTTGCGACACTACTTCAAGTCTCATCCGGTGACTGTTGTGTCGTCCTTCCCCCTAGGGGAGATCATCCGGTGCCGAGAGGCCTCGGGTAGGATCGCAAAGTGGGCGGTGGAAATCATGGGCGAGACAATCTCGTTCGCCCCTCGGAAGGCCATCAAGTCCCAAGTCTTGGCGGACTTTATGGCTGAATGGGTCGACACCCAGCTTCCTGCAGCTCCGATCCAACCGGAACTCTGGACCATGTTTTTCGATGGGTCGCTGATGAAAACAGGGGCAGGCGCGGGCCTGCTCTTCATCTCGCCCCTCGGGAAGAACCTCCGCTACGTGTTGCGCCTCCATTTCCCGGCGTCCAACAACGTGGCCGAATACGAGGCTCTGGTTAACGGGTTGCGCATCGCCATCGAGCCAGGGGTCCGACGCCTCGACGCTCGCGGCGACTCGCTGCTTGTCATCGACCAAGTCATGAAGAACTCCCACTGCCGCGACCCGAAGATGGAAGCCTACTGCGACGAGGTTCGGCGCCTAGAAGACAAGTTCTGCGGGCTCGAGCTCACCCACATCGCCCGACGATACAACGAGACTGCGGACGAGCTGGCTAAGATAGCCTCGGGGCGAACAACGGTTCCCCCGGACGTCTTCTCCCGAGACCTACATCAACCCTCAGTCAAGACCGACGACATGCCCGAGCCCGAGAAGGCCTCGGCTCAGCCCGAGGCACCCTCGGCCCCCGAGGGTGAGGCACTGCGCGTCGAGGAAGAGCGGAGCGGGGTCACGCCTAATCAAAACTGGCAGACCCCGTACCTGCAATATCTCCACCGAGGAGAGCTACCCCTCGACCGAGCCGAAGCTCGGCGATTGGCGCGGCGCGCCAAGTCGTTCGTCTTGCTGGGGGACGGGAAGGAGCTCTACCACCGCAGCCCCTCAGGCATCCTCCAGCGATGCATATCCATCGCCAAAGGCCAGGAGCTCTTACAAGAAATACACTCGGGGGCTTGCGGTCACCACGCAGCGCCCCGAGCCCTTGTTGGAAACGCTTTCCGACAAGGTTTCTACTGGCCGACCGCGGTGGCCGACGCCACTAGAATTGTCCGCACCTGCCAAGGGTGTCAATTCTACGCAAGGCAGACCCACCTGCCCGCTTAGGCTCTGCAGACAATACCCATCACCTGGCCGTTTGCTATGTGGGGTCTGGACCTCGTCGGTCTCTTACAGAAGGCACTCGGGGGCTACACGCACCTGCTGGTCACCATCGACAAATTCTCCAAGTGGATCGAGGTCCGACCCCTAAACAGCATCAGGTCCGAACAGGCGGTGGTGTTCTTCACCAACATCATCCATCACTTCGGGGTCCCGAACTCCATCATCATCGACAACGGCACCTAGTTCATCGGCAGAAAGTTCCTGGACTTCTGCGAGGATCATCACATACGGGTGGACTGGGCCGCCGTGGCTCACCCCATGACGAATGGGCAAGTAGAGCGTGCCAACGGCATGATTCTGCAAGGACTCAAGCCGCGGATCTACAATGACCTCAACAAGTTCGGCAAGCAATGGATGAAGGAGCTCCCCTCGGTGGTCTGGAGTCTGAGGACAACGCCGAGCCAAGCCACGGGCTTCACACCGTTCTTTCTAGTCTATGGGGCCGAGGCCATCTTGCCCACAGACTTTGAATACGGTTCCCCGAGGACAAGGGCCTACGACGACCAAAGCAATCGAGCTAACCGAGAAGACTCACTGGACCAGCTGGAAGAGGCTCGGGACATGGCCTTACTACACTCGGCGCGGTATCAGCAGTCCCTGCGACGCTACCACGCCCGAGGGGCTCGGTCCCGAGACCTCCAGGTGGGCGACTTGGTGCTTCGGCTGCGACAAGACACTCGAGGGCGGCACAAGCTCACGCCTCCCTGGGAAGGGCCGTTCGTCATCACCAAAGTTCTGAAGCCCGGAACGTACAAGCTGGCCAACAGTCAAGGCGAGGTCTACAACAACGCTTGGAACATCCGACAGCTACGTCGCTTCTACCCTTAAGACGCTTTCAAGTTGTTCATACACCTCGTTCACGTACGAAGTCTAACCATCAAGGAAGGGTCAGCCTTGCCTCGGCAAAGCCCGACCCTCCCTCGGGGGCTAGAAGGGGGAACCCCCCTCTCGTCAAAATTTTCCTCGAAAAAAAAGTCTTCCATCAAAAAAGGCTTTCGCGTCTCCCGGCTATATCAGTAACAGGACCCCAAGAAATGAATAAGGGCGCATGTAAGTGGCAAGGTCGACCGAGCCGAGGGACTCCTACGCCTCTGGGATACAGATACCTCACTCGTCACCTACCACGAAAAATGACTCTTACTTGGGCAAGCTACCCTGCTACTGACGAACGGGTCCAGATACGCAAAACGGAAGGAAAAGAAGCACAACCTTATATTACGATAATAAAGTGTTCGGGTCTCGGCGGCCGCAAAAGACACATATGCATTCAAAGAAAACTGCTCTGGCAGAGTCAGGCATCGCTCGGAGAAGGAGCTGCGCCCTCGGCTTCGTCCCCACCTTCGGCAAGATCCGCCCCTACCTCGGACGACAGCGCAAGCGGGAGGATCTCTGCCTCGAAGGTGGTTGCCAGCACCGCGCTTGGGCCCGCGGTGGCCGTGTCGAGCCTCTGGACTTCGCCAGGGCGGCTTCATCTTCGTCGGGGAGGCAATACCCCTCGCTGACCCGCTCCAGATCCATGACATAGTGGGAAGCAAGCACGGCGAAGGCCCGCCTGACGCCGTGATGCAGCGCCTCGCGGAGTCTGCCACGCGCATGGTCACCCAAGGCATGCAGGCGACTTTGGGGGGAGCTTCCCGAGGGGACGTCGTCGAAGCCAAAGACCCGACAGAAGGCCGAGATGGCCTCGGACATGGCCGCGTGGTCGGCCTCCCTCTGCTCGGCCGCCTGAGCAAGCGCCTTGGTGGACTTATCAAGGGCAGACTCGAGGTCTGCGAACAGCCAAAGCGGAAGACCTCAAACACAAGTTGAGGAACCAAGCTGAAACAAAAACTTAAAATAGCCAAGACATACCTCCGGCTCGGGCACGCTGCTCCGAGGATGCGGCTTGGGCCACGGCTAGGTCTGCTACAAGGGCTCCGGCCCGAGCAGACGCCTCGGCTAACTGGACTCCAAGAGCCTCAACCCGGCTTTCGGCCTCGGCGGCCCGGCCCCGAGATTGGTCCCGCTCGCCGGTGACCTGGTCAAGCTCCGACTGCCGCCTCTGCACGTGCCGCCGCTGCCTCTGCTCCCAGATCGACACAGAGCAACCGAAGGTCCGCCACCTCGGCGCTCTGTTGGGAGAGGCGCGCTGTAGCCCTGGCAAGCGTGGTCCTCAGAGACCACAGCGAACCCCAGACATCGACCTCGCGGCGGATGAACGACGACTTGGCGGCGCTTAGATCCGTCAGATCCTGAGGGAAGGAAGCGGGGCGTCACAAAGAACGCCTTGATCACGAGAAAGGTATGCCTGAAATCATTACCTGGAGGATCTTGGGAACGTCCCTACAAAGGACCTCCAAGGTCGACCGGAGCGACCCCACCGTTGCCTCGGCACACTCACGAAGCCCGTCCCAAGACTGCTCCTCCCGCTCATCGTCAAGAACGAAGAGGGGATCCGAGGCCCCATGGGTCCGGAACCGAAGCAACTGGCGCCGCCCCTCGGAACTGCGCCGCGCGGGGACAAGGCTGCCGCTCAACGGGACGGGTCGCGATCCCGCTCCCCCCTCCTCCGAGGCACCAAGTAGCGACGCCTCGGCCATCTCAGCGTCGGCGGCGACGGGTGGCTCCATGGCCAGAACGGCAACGACCTCGGCAGCAGCCGGCGCCAGCGCCGACAGCATGTATGGTGGGCCCGAGGCCACGGCCGCGCCAGCAGCCTCCCCTAGCGCGACGGCCGCCTCGATAGAAGAGCCAGCCTCGGGAGCTCGCTCCACGGCAACTGGTGCCGCCTGAGCCCCCCGCTGTGGGGCGTCTTGCAAGGAGGTCAGCTGGCCGGCGAGGCCCAGCGCAACACTAGCTGCGGAAGCCGACGCCGTCTTGAGGACCTTCCGGGGAGCTAGATCGGTCGAACCGTGACTTCGCTTGCTAAGGAGAAAAGGAAAATCAGGGTCGGGACATACGAAGGAGGAGCAAGGACGAAGATATCCTAAGATACTTACCCACTCCGGGCCACGATCAATCGTGCCTGTGGGGAGGTCTCTCGAACCTCAACCCCCGAAGGTACCATCGAGGTCTGCCTCGCTGCTAGCTTCGGTACCATCCTCGCCTTGGGCGCCCTAGGCGCTCGAGAGATGGACTGCCCAGACGCAGCCACGATGACCTGAGGATCGCCCTCCCGCGCAGTCGGCACGGGCAACGGTTCTCGGGGGATAGGCAGCTCGGCCTGACTCCCCGGGGTCACCTCAACTTCCCCGGCTGAGGGGTCAAGTACCCCCTCGGTCTGCCCCCGCTCTTTGGACCGGGACCCAGACGTCCCGGCCCCGGATACCGACGGCACCAGCCCGCTCGGGGGCTGGCTTGATGACCCCTGGCCCAGCCTCAGATCCGGGCTAAGGCCAAGGCGGGCAGCCATATCGTCGTCTTCGTCGTCGTCGTCGTCAGGCATCTCCGGCGACGGCTCCCTCGGGAGCCCATCCCTCTCCTGCCGACGACGGAGCCTTTCCAAGGCGTCCCGAGCCCGCGTCCGCTCGCGGGCCCGAGCCTTCTTCGCGTCCTTTTTTTCCTTCCTCTTCTCCGCGGCAACCCTTCGCGCAGCTCGGTCCACCGCGTCCTCTGGGACCGGTGGCAGGGAAGGCTTGTGATGCTCTACCTCCTGGAGACAGACGAAAAGTCTCGGCTGTGAGAACCAAGGGCAATCCGACGCAAGGAGAAAGAAGGAGCGGACACTCACCAGGGACACACACCCGCGGTCAGGATGCATCAAGGGCTGGGAAAGGGCGCCGGCGTCTGGCTTCCCCAACGTGACGGCTACCCGCCTGTGGAGGTCGTCGACGAGAAGAGGATCCGAGGACATCCGCAAACCCTCCAAGTCGCCCCCCCGGCGTCATCTCCCAAAGCGGCAGTCGCCGCTCCGTCAAGGGAAGCACCCTCCGGCGATGAATGGCGGCAACCACTCCCGCAGCGGTGAGCCCTCCTTTCCGCAACTCCTCCAGGGCCTTCAGAAGGGACTGGAGATTCTTCTGTCTGTCACGCGGGGTCCCGTAGCGCCAGATATCGGCGGCGGCGGTCACCACTCGCTGAGAAAACGACGGGAGCCTCCCGTCGTCATTTCGGAGATAGAACCACCGGCGCTGCCACCCTTTGTTCGAGGACGCAAGGATGGCGGGGATATACTACGGCGCCCGCGCCTGCCTCAGCTGGAGGATGCAGCCACCAGCCCGCACTGCCGTGCGGACCCTTCTCTCCCCCGTCGATGAGGCAAAAAGCTCCGCGGAGAAGAGATGAGTCCACAGGTCCCAGTGAGGGTCAATCCCCAAGTATCCTTCACAAACCACCGCGAAGATGGCGGCTTGCGAGATGGAGTTAGGACTGAGGTTGTGCAGCTCCACCCCGTAGACATGCAGAATCGCCCGCATAAAACGGCTTGCCGGCACTCCGAACCCCCGCTCGTGAAAGGAGACGAAGCTCACGACATACCCCGGCGGCGGGGACGGGGCGGCTCCGCTCGGAGGGGCCATCCACTCCGGCTGCGAGTAACCGGAGAGAGGGCGAAGCAAACCCTCAGCAACAAGGGCCTCCAGGTCATCTGCCGTGACGGTGGAGAAAGGCCATGGGTCGCGCGGCGGAACAATGGTCACCCGGTCGGCCATCACCAAGCAGAAGAGGTGGCGGCGGAAAAGACTGGGTGAGTGGTTTCCTTTCTCTGGCTATTCCCTCGGGTTGCGAAAACCTAAGAAGGAGGCAAGTAGCAGAGTAAAAAACTGTCACCGGTCCCTCTCCCGAATATATAAAGGCCCAGGCGAGACCCATTCAACGCTTCGCCCGAACCTGCCGCGAGATTCCAAACTCAAAGCGAAACGCTCGTTCCTCGAACGGCTCGCGCACGCGCAACGGTCGCCCCGTGAACCATTCGTCTCGTCGCATTAACTTTGCGGCAGGACGGGTGGCACCTTTGGCGGGCGAAGCAGGCGACGCTTCACCTCCGCCATAATGATCGCGTCAAAAAAGGTGCGCCACGTCATTCGATTTCGTATCCTTTTTCACTTCCTCTTTCTCTCTCTTGCCGCAGGGACCGGGAAAGGGGATACCCCGAAAGGGATCCTTCTCCGCGAAGGAAGCGGGCCCTGAGCCCCCTTACTGATCAGAGGTTCAAAGGCTGGCCCCTCGGAAGGGTTCAACAGCCGCCTCCGAGCACTCGGGCTCCGCGCCCACTACTGGTCAGAGGTTCGAAGGGCGGCCCCTCAAAAGGGTTCAACGGCCGCCTCAGGCCACTCGGGCTCCGCGCCCACTACTGATCAGGGGTTCGTAGGCTGGCCCTCGAAGGGTTCGACAGCCGCCTCAGACGCAGAGCGAGGGATGACCCTGGGTACGTTCGATACATAACCAAGGCTCGGGCTACGCTCCCGAGGTACCCTAGGACATTTCCGAGACCAACGGGAACGATTTTGTAACGGAATCCCATCAGAGGGAGGCATCGAGCCCTCGGACCCCGTCAAAAGGGGACCGGGTCCGACAAATCACCCGCATGTACTTTTGGAGCGCGCCTCCGAGCCACTAGCCGACCCCTAACAAATGGGGCACGAGCGTCCACTCGGATTACCCGTTAGCAGCTCACTGGAGACACAATGTTCGGCGCCCTCCAAGGGCAACATGACGCTTTCCCCCCTCCTCCTTGCGGAAAGGCGACACAGGGGCGTATGTAAAAAAGTCGAGTCTGTCCTTGACCAGTTGACCGTCCTCTCGCTCTGTGCGGAGGCTCGGGGGCTGCTCTCGCAAACCCGGCTCCGGCCAAACCGTTGACAGCGTCAACATACTCGCCCGAGAACTTGGAACTCGACTGAGCACCCGGGCTATGGCCAGCTCGCATGAGGGAACAACCAGACCGGCCGAAGCATCACGAAACACATTAAGACCTCGAAGGAGTCAAACCACTCCTCCGAGGCCTCGGGGGCTACACTCGGCGGGTGCACTCGCGCGCACCCACCAGAACAAAACGCAACCGAGAAAGGCCGGTCCCCTTGCAAAAAAGTGCGACAAAAGCCTCCAAGCGAGTATTAACACTCCCTTTGAGGCTCGGGGCTACTGTCGGGGACCATAATTAGGGGTACCTCCAAGACTCCTAATCTCAGCTGGTAACCCCCATCAGCACAAAGCTGCAAAGGCCTGATGGGTGCGATTAAGTCAAGGCTCGGTCCACTCAAGGACACAATCTCGCCTCGCCCGAGCCCAGCCTCGGGCAAGGGTAGCCGACCCCGGAGGATTCACGTCTCGCCCGAGGGCCCCCTCAAGCAACGGACACACCTTCGGCTCGCCCGAGGCCCAGTCTTCGCCAAGAAGCAACCTTGGCCAGATCGCCACACTGACCGACCGCACTGCAGAAGCATTTAATGCGAGGATGGCCTGACACCTTATCCTGACGCGCGCCCTCCAGTCGACAGAAGCCGAAGTGACCACAGTCACTTCGCCGCTCCACTAACCGGCCTGACAAGGGGACAGCGCCACCTGCGCCGCTCCGACTGCTGTGCCACTCGACAGAGTGAGGCTGACAGCAACCAAGTCCGGCCTCGAGCGCCATAGGAAACTCCGCCTCGCCCGACCCCAGGGCTCGGACTCGGCCTCGGTCCCGGAAGACGACGAACTCCGCCTCGCCCGACCCCAGGGCTCGGACACGGCCTCGGCCTCGGAAGACGATGAACTCTGCCTCGCTCGACTCCAGGGCTCGGACTCGGCCTCAGCCCCAGAAGACGACGAACTCCGCCTCACCCGACCCCAGGGCTCGGACTCGGCCTCGGCCCCGGAAGACGATGAACTCCGCCTCGCCCGACCCCAGGGCTCAGACTCGGCCTCGGCCCCGGAAGACGACGAACTCCGCCTCGCCCGACCCCAGGGCTCGGACTCAACCTCGACCTCGGAAGAGCCTCCGCCTCGCCCGACCCAGGGCTCGGACTGACCACGTCACAGGGGGCCATCATTACCCTACCCCTAGCTAGCTCAAGCTACGGGGAACAAGAGCGACGTCCCATCTGGCTCGCCCCGGTAAACAAATAATGATGGCGCCCCGCGTGCTCCATGACGACGGTGGCTCTCAGCCCCTTACGGAAGCAAGGAGACATCAGCAAGGACTCGACAGCCCCGACAGCTGTCCTTCCGCAAGGCTCCAGCGCTCCTCCGACGGCCACGACATCACATGAATAGAGTGCCAAAACCTCTCCGGCTGCCACGACAGCATGTACTTAGGGCGCTAGCTCCTCTCTGCTAGACACGTTAGCACACTGCTACACCTCCCATTGTACACCTGGGCCCTCTCCTTACGTCTATAAAAGGAAGGGCCAGGGCACTCGTACGGAGGGTTGGCCACGCGGGGAGGACAGGACGGCGCGTGCAGGCCTCTCGCTCCCTCCCACGCGGACGCTTGTAACCCCCTACTGCAAGCGCACCCGACCTGGGCGCAGGACAAGCACGAAGGCCACGGGTTTCCCCTTTTACGCCTGTCTCCCTCTGGTTCCCCCCCTTCGCGCTCCGTCTCGCGCCGACCCATCTGGGCTGGGGCACGTGGCGGCAATTTACTCGTCGGTCCAAGGACCCCCCGGGGTCGAAACGCCGACACCCCCCTTCCTCCTTGCGGAAATGCGACGAAGAGGCGTATGATAAAAGTCGAGACAATCATTGATCGTCCTCTCGCTCCGTGCAGAGGCTCGGGGGCTGCTCTTGCAAACCCGGCTACGGCCAAACTGTTTACAGCGTCAACAAACCAGCCTAAAAACTCGGAACCTGACCATGCACCCGGGCTATGATCAGGTCGCATGAGGGAACAACCAGGCCGACCAAGGCATCACGAAAGGCATTAAGACCTCAGAGGAGTCAAACCACTCCTCTGAGGCCTCGGGGGCTACACACGGCGGGTGCGCTTGCGCGCACCCACCAGAACAAAGTGTAACCGAGAAAGGCCGGTCCCCTTGCAAAAAGTGTGACAAAGCCTCCAAGCGAGTACCAACACTCCCTTTGAGGCTCAGGGGCTACTGTCGGGTACCGTAATTAGGGGTACCCCCAACAGTCCTAAACACGGCTGGTAACCACCATCAGCACAAGCTGCAGGGACTGATGGGCACGATTCAGGTCAAGGCTTCGTCTACTCAAGGGACGCGATCTCGCCTCGCCCGAGCCCAGCCTCGGGCGGGAACAGTAGTCCCAGACGAATTAACGCCTCGCCTGAGGCCCTCCTCAAGCAACGGCGCACCCTTGACTCGCCCGAAGCCCAGCTCGGGCAGGCTTCGTAGTGAAGCAACCTTGGCCAAATCGCCTCGCCAACCGACCGTATCGCAGGCGCATTAATGCGAGGATCGCCTGACACCATATCCTGACACACGTGCCTCAGTCGGCAAGGTCAAAATGACCGCAGTCACTTCGCCCTTCCACTGACCGACCTGACAGGAAAACAGCGCCGCTCGCCCCTCTCCGACTGCTGTGCCACCCTCCAGGGTGAGGCTGACAACAGATAAGTTCAGCCTCAGGCGCAACAGGAAGCTCCACCTCGCCCGACCTTGGGCCTCGGCCTCAGGAGGAGGTCTTCGCCTCGTCCGACCCCAGGGCTCAGCCTCAACCTCGGCCTCGGGAGGAATCACGTCCTCGTCCGACCCCCGCTTCGGCCTCGGAAGGTGGTCTCTGCCTCGCCCGACCCAGGGCTCGGCCTCAACCTCGGCCTCGGAAGGTGGTCTCCGCCTCGCCCGACCCCAGGGCTCGGCCTCAACCTCGACCTCGGGAGGAATCGCGTCCTCGCCCGACCCCGGCCTCGGCCTCAGGAGGAGTCTCCGCTTCGCCCGACCTTGGGCTCGGACCGACCGCGCCACGGGGATACATCATTACCCTACCCCTAGCTAGCTCAGGCTACGGGGGAACAAGACCGGTGTCCCATCCAGGCTCGCCCCGGTAACAAGTAATGATGGCTCCCCGCGAGCGTCCATGACGACGACGGTTCTCAGCCCCCTACGAAAACAAGAAGACGTCAGCAAGGTCCCAGCAGCCCCGACAGCTGTGCTTCTACAGGGCTCAAGCGCTCCTCCGACGGCCACGATACCGCGTACACAGGGCTCTAGCACCTCTCCGACAGCCACGTTGACATGTACACAGCGCTCAGGCACCTCTCTGCCGGACACGTCAGCGCATAGCTACACCCCCATTGTACACCTGGACCCTCTCCTTGCATCTATAAAAAGGGAGGTCCAGGGCCTTCATGCGGGAGGGTCGCGCGGGAGAACGGGCTGACGAACAGGCTCACTCTCTCTCCCTCGCGAGCGCTTGTAACCCCTACTACGAGCGCATCCCCCCGGTGCAGGATAACACGAGCCGCGTTTTCCCCTTGTGTTCCATCTCGCGCCAACCCATCTGGGCTGGGACACGCAGCGACAATTTTACTCGTCAGTCCAGAGACCCCCCGGGGTCGAAACACCGACAACCATATTTTGAAAATTGCTAGTCATCTAAATGCATATGAGAACCATGAACTTTTAAGAACTGCTGTTGTGCCTATGAAAACAAAATTTCTGAAATATTGGAGGGACATACCCATTCTTTATGCATTTGCTTTCATTCTTGATCCTAGAGCAAAGATGAGGGGCTTTCATAAAGTTCTTCAAAGATTATCTACTCTTAATGGGACTGATTATAGTAGATATCCTTCATGTATTAGAACCAAATTAACTAAGATGTATCAAATTTATGAGGCCAAATTTGGAGGTATTTGCTTGACTCCTCAACCACAGTCAGGTAGTGGTTCTAGTAAGGCCACAGAGGCATGGGATGATATATATGGTGATGATGAAAGTTATAGCAATACTGGTACAAGTGGTACATCTGGTACATCTACTGGTTTATCTGAGTTAACTTCTTACCTTGACAGTGACACTGAAACTAAATTTGGGCCTGATTTCAACATTCTTATGTGGTGGCAACGCCACAATCAAACTTATCCTATTCTTTCGATACTAGCTAAAGATGTGTTGACTGTCCCTGTTTCTACAATATCTTCAGAATCTACTTTCAGTCTATCTAGCAGGGTGCTCGAGGAGCGACGACAACGGTTGACGACAGACATGGTGGAGGTGCTCTCCTGTATCAAAGATTGGGAGTTGGCTGATCAACACAAGCAACATACTGTGGAGAAGGAAACCAAAGACCTTGAAGCAACCTTTGAGGATATGTACCTAGATGATGAGCAGCGAGTATCACCAGGGAACAAAAGAAAGGAAGCAACACCACATAGTTCAAGAAGGACTGAACTATGAACTTATTCTCTCTATTTCTACCTATTTATGTTCTCTACTTCTCTTATCTGTAATATACTCATATGGACTGTGGACTGAACATTGAACTATGAACTTGTAAATACTTTAAGGAGCTGGCTGTACTCTTTTCCTTCCTAGGGGTTTTCTCACGAAGTGTGAGTTTTTACCTAGGAAGGTTTTTAATGAGGCAGCATTGCACTAAAGCTCCAAACCATTTAAAGACTATTATGTAGCCTATTTGCCTTGTTTTCTGTTAACTTTGATGAATTATATGTATTATGTAACTGGGCCCGAGCCCGGCACTGCACCAACGGGCTGACCGTGCCCCCGGCCCGGCCCGACCCGATTAGCATTAGGCGTGCCGTGCCTGGGCAGGGATTTGGGCCCACGTGCCAGCCCGGCCCGGCCCGTGACACTGGCGTGCCGTGCCGTGCCCAGCCGTGCTCGTGTCGGGCTGGCCCGGCACACCCATTTGGACATGTATACATCGGACCGGTCTGGTGGCGCACCGATCCACTTTACCAGAGAGACCTACATAAGGGTATCAGTTGCCTAACGCACTAGACCAATCCGATGGTGCGTCGAACCAGTTTTCCGGATAATGTTAAAAAAAAGCATAAGCCCTTGGCCCAGTCTGGTGCTGCAACAGACCTCGGCTCCAACGACTACTCGGAGCTCTAAAGCTAGAAAATAAGCTTGAGGCTCATGAGCTGGGTCAAGCTCGAAGCGACTCGCGAGCCTCGAACGAGCCGAGTCTATTTTTCGAGCATATTTTTGTAGCGAGCCGAGGAGAGGTGGCTCGTTCTAGATCGTGTGTCGGCTCCCGAGCCGTGTCAAATTAACCAATTTATAAAATAATGATGAATATTAGATACTTTTACAAATACTACAGTAAAGCAGGTCTCATGTATGTAAGACTAGCGATAAAATAAATTAATTAAAATTATACGAGCAGTTCACAAAGTTACTGAATGAGTCTACCACCTACATGGATATTAAGAGGATCTACATGTTGGTCGAGAAAAATTAACCAAACAATTTAAGTTATACGAAGAGAAAAATAAGGATGATGATTAGGAGTAGTAGTTTAATCTTTCTATAAATTATATATATATATTTGTTTTGCATTTTACGTAATTTGTTTCTATGTTTTTTAAATATAATGACGTGTTTTGTTTTAAATAAAAATCTGTAAAAGAAAATTTTAATATGACGCTAAGGCCTTCTTTAGAATGTTAAAATTTCAAGAAATCATACAGAAACTTTACAGAAATCAGTGTATTTTCATAAAAAATATAGGAAAGGAGAAAAATTCCTACATTTCAAACAGACTTAAAGTGGCGGTAGAGTAGACTGACCACTGATGGCAAAAGTTGTCTATTAGAACTTCCTGATAGGCTAGAATCAGCCTAAGGCTCATGAAACTTTCGACCCATTGGAGGCCCACGACCTCTCCGTCCGATCCCTAGGCGGCGGATCCTTCCTCCACCAAACCCGCACCTGCCGCAACTGAATCGGGTCAGATCGGGCCATCGGGGAGGCGAGGGAGCTCACGCGGCGCCATGGACGAGGAGGAGCACGAGGTTTACGGCCAGGAAATCCCGGAGGACGGCGACATGGACGGCGCTGACGTTGATATGGCTGCCTCCGGGGATGACGCGGCGAAGGTACCACCACTGGATCCATGTGTCTCACGCTATACCCTCGCCCTAGATCCTTGCGGGTTGCTGACCCCCTTCAGTTGCGTGCAGCTGCAGGAGCTCGACGAGATGAAGCGCAGGCTGAAGGAGATGGAGGAGGAAGCCGCCGCCCTCCGCGATATGCAGGCCAAGGTCGCCAAGGAGATGCAAGGTTGTCTTCCTATGTGCTCACCCACCTTGCCTTTTTGATGCTTGATACCTTTTTTGCGGTGTGTTTAGGTTTCATTATTATGGTTCGATATGCTATATACCTTGATGATCTGTGTGTTACTGTGTCCAAGAATCTTTAAGGCCGGCCGAGCGAGTTAAGATTGGTGTCTGTAATTATGACTGCATTTGTTATTTGGTGCTTGGTAAAATTGTGATACTGTGTATGAAGTAGGAGTATGTGATCATGCCACACGTATTTTCTACATACCTCTAATTCTAGATCTAATTTGCTTACATGCTGTACATGCAACTTCAATTTTTGTAGTCTGATCACAGAGCAGTTAGAATCAAAATTGACATGAAGTTTAGATGCCCTTACATATTCTGTTGATGAGGCTATTTCCTTATGCACAAGACCAGAATGCGCTAAGAATCTTTCGTGATAAAATTTATATATCCCACATATGCCTACCCCTTGTTGTCATACTTGTCCCTCGGCCTCCTATATTTTCTATTTTTTTGGTGTTTCTATCTTTTAGAAATCCCTTACTCTTGTCACTTGTATCATTCATATTTGTATTCACTGATCCCCAGTATGGCAAATCAACAACCCCTCTGCTATTGCTTTACTGCATACTCCAGACAATAACACTAACCATGGATTCATATACATGCAATGGAAATAATTATAAAATGTTGATTTCATTCTGAGTAGTTGCATACTTTGTTCTGTGGGTTATTTTTGTCATGCCTTGGGTACTGTTTTTTTTTCAATTGAGAAGTTCTTCTGTGCAGCGTATGAAGCATCCTGTGCATGTAGGCATTTCCTTCTGGTGATCTGTATTTATGTTGATACAAATTTCTACTTGCTAGTAGTTGCTACTATCAGAAATACTTGTCATTTTTTTGGACATGACATGCTCTTCAATGTGTACCTTAGACCATTATTTTCCGTCTTAAAATGAGATTAGTAAAGTTTCTAAGACAACTACATTTATGATATTCATGATTCCGAACTAAAATTTATAAATAATGTTGGTTAAAGTTTCAAAAGTTTGGCCAAGTATTTGTGAACAGAGGGACTATTACGTCTTCTGTGTGCATGCAGATGAGCAGATCCACATCCTATGTTTCAACATAACGTATATCCAAATGTAGAATTCAAATATGATGAGGCTTGCAGATTTTGTTTTACGCCTTACTGCATTTGTGTCTTCTGATGGATATGCTGGTCTAACATATCTTGGTTTGGTCAAGGGTTTACTTCAGTTTTAGCTTGCTTATTTAGTTTAAGATGCAAGGTTTCTTGAAATAATTGCTCTTCTGTTTTGCAGGAGGTGACCCTAGTGCATCTACAGCTGAGGCAAAGGAGCAGGTGGATGCCCGTTCTGTGTATGTTGGAAATGTAAGAATTTATAATAATCTCCCTCTCTTTATTGTGACTCTGCATATTAGCGGGAATATGTTATGTTGCTTTGAAATTTTTATTTAATATATATTTCTTGATATTTTACGTGTATGAAGCATGGAGTTTGAAACATCCCTATATCTTTTATGTGATACAGTGGTAGACACATACATATTGCCTAGTAGCTAATAGATATTTTATTGGCACTCGCTTAGTTATGAATTGTTTATCTCAAGAAGCCAACTACCTTGTTACTTACCTTCAGAACTTGTATGGTTGGTGCCTACTGAAAAAATGTCTGTGTTGGATGTCTTTATTGGCAGGCAGAATTGTCAAAGCTTCTTCCTAATTTGATGTTTCCTCCTTGCTCCCATTTTTCGTTGCGTTCCTTAGAATGCACCACACTGCTATTATGAAATGCTCTGTGTGCTTATCATCATCCTTTGCTATCAATACTCCTTTGATCTGTCTTCATGTGTTTTATTTTATTGTTTTCGTGCATTAATTAAGAAATGGTGATGGTCGCAGGGCTAGTGTGCTTGAGCAAGCCTTTCAAATTGACTATAATGGCCTAATGGGCACTGGGTGATGTTTTAGAGTTAGCATAGAGTGAAAAAGAAAAAAAAAGAAAAAAAGATAGAAGGACCTCTGAAAAAATATAAAAAAGTGCATGGAAAAAGAAAGGAAAAAGAGGAAAGAAGTAAAAAACGGATAATAAATATCATAAGTTAGATGACATCCTTGGCGAAGCAAAAGAAGTCAGCACAGAGCTGCTGTCTACACTCGGGATGGGACTTTTTGACTGGAGCTGGCATGGCGGCATCTGATGTGGTTCGTAGCTGCTGGTCCACTGATATCACCTGGGTGGTGCGTAAGTATGACATGTAAGTGTAACAGTAGGGAACTTTAATCTTGACTCTATTCTTTGCTGTTTCTGAACTTGTGCTCTGGCTACCTTCCTACCTTTTCCCTTTTATTCGCATTTCACCTAACAGGTGTACAGTTGTTTTTTATCAGATCATGTAGTTATCACTTCTTTCTCTTTCTAACATGAGAATAAATGCTGCCTGGTATTTTGATGCATACGAGCGAGTGCAGATCCACTAAAGAAATCAACAATGGTTATGAAAATGGATTTGCACCTCCTTGATGGTTTGAATAAATGATGCCTGATATTTTGGTGCATGCTAGTGACATGCAGATTCACTGTAGAAATTAGCTGTACAATTAACACCTATGGATGCTACAAGGAAAAAGAAAATAATGACTATGGTGGATCCTTCTTTCCTTTGCATTCTAGCATTAGTTTGTAACTTAAAATAACCCAGTGCTAAGTTTTAGACTCTTGGTATAGTGGTATGATAATCCTTCCGGTCACAACATGAACATACATTTGACTTTGCATGGTCTTTAATGCGTATCTTTGACCACTAATTACTTCTATAATATATTCATAAAATGCTTCAAATATAAGATATTTTGCATGTGCTTTGAACACAAATCGACACATATAACTGAATAATTATGATAGGAAACTATGGAAGCACTGAAATATTGGATGGAACAAGATCATGTGTCGGAGCTTTTCTGCAGGCTGTTAATAGTAGTTTATGGTATCCTCTGGGGCTTTAGTGCTCCAGGTCCAGGAGCTGATCCTAAGGTCACCCACCGTGCTCAATTAATCCTTCTATATAGTGGAGGTGCTGGTAGCCGTTGTTTGTAGTGTTTGATGGCTCATCTTTAGCTAATCCTTCGCTAGGAGTGTATGTGCTGGGTGTCTCATGCTTGTTTTATTCTCCTTTTCATATTATTAAATGACTTGCAGCTCTTCTGCACAGCTTGAGGACAAAAACAAATTGACACATATAAATGATATGCTTCCAGACCAAGAGTCTCTTTATATCATTCTGTATTGATAGGAATAGAGATTTTGGTGAAAAATGTCTCCGACAACTTTAATTTCTCTATTCTGGATTTCTCGCTCGCCAAAAATGGAGATTGGGGGTGCAGCTGTGTGCACAAGATATAGAGAAATTGTTGTGATGGAAAGATATAGGGAACACTTTTTATTCAAATTGCTCTCCTAATGAGGATTTAGGGAGTGAGTTTAAGAAAGACTTCTCGAGATGCTCTAATGTGTGTAATAGTTATTGGCGTTTGCATTTTTTATGGTTTGGTCAAATGTTGTCCTAAATATCGTTTTTGTG
This sequence comes from Zea mays, assembly GCF_902167145.1. NCBI lineage: Eukaryota > Viridiplantae > Streptophyta > Magnoliopsida > Poales > Poaceae > Zea > Zea mays. The sequence continues at coordinate 217,112,156 of NC_050100.1, read as the reverse complement.
ACCTGATGGAGTATTAAGTATTGATTTTTTGTGTATTTTCTGTTGATTATCTTCAACATACCCTTTTCTATGATGTTTGTTTTACACATTAGTTAACTTGGCGTGTCAGTTCTCCATTACGAACCTGCAAAAAATGGTACTCTATAGTGTCACCCAGACCTAAGGTTCAATGCCATTTAAAATGCACATTGTTTCTCACTTCAACAGATTCTTGTACTTTGCCATACTTGTGCCTTAGAAAGGAAGTCTATTAGAGAGCCAACCTTTAAAATAAATAACCTTCTAGGACTGCAGGTTCATTTATGGAAGGAACACTTGTGTCTTAAAGCGTTTCAATGTTCAGCATCAACTAATTTGCCCCTATACTGTGGTCACTGCTTAAGTGACGTTTTTTCCCCATATATACAAGACTAGCATCAACTATCAATTACTCGACTCAGTTGCATTTTCTGTTGTGGTACTTTTTCACCTGTCTGGTCTTTGGTGCTTAGTATCAATTACTCTTACTCCAGTCCCTGGTTGTTGGTTAATGGGACACATAGTTTCTAGCCTTACATTTCTGTGTCTACCCAGAGCAGTCCACACTAAGTTAACACCATTTGAACTGATACAATCATGTACTGCAGGTGGATTATGCTTGCACCCCAGAAGAAGTGCAACAGCATTTCCAAGCTTGTGGAACTGTCAACAGGGTGACAATCTTGACTGACAAGTTTGGACAGCCAAAAGGTTTTGCTTATGTTGAATTTCTGGAACAGGAAGGTGTTCAGGAAGCTCTTAACTTGAATGAATCTGAATTGCATGGTCGCCAGATTAAGGTGCAGAAATGCTTATGTTGCATGGTCTCAAGAGTTCCTTTTTTAAAACACTTGTCAATAGTGCTTTACTTCTGCTTTACCTTCTTGCTCTGTGCTCTACAGGTCGCCCCAAAGAGGACTAATGTTCCTGGGATGAAGCAGCGTCCACCACGTGGGTATAATCCATACCATGGCTACCCTTATAGATCATACGGGGCACCGTATTTCCCCCCATATGGTTATGGGTAAGTCTTTGTGGTGCACTATTACAATGTGGATTTCTAGTTTTCTTTTCTAACATAACCTTTTGCGGTTTTGCAGGAGGGCTCCTAGATTCCGCCGCCCTATGCGCTACAGACCTTACTTCTGAAGTACGGGGTAGGGTAATGAAGTTCAATGCAAAACCAGCCCATGGTCACTGGTCAGTCCCGGGAATAATCAACTGTATCGTTTGCACTGTTGCGGCTCAATGCTCCTGTATCAGCTGCCTTTTCTGACCTTTGTTTCAAGTGCCGCCATAAGCGACGGACATGTTGTATTGGCTTGTAATACAGGACGTAGTAAGTGCACACACTTTCTGTAAGCGTGCTTTCCCACTTCCCAGGGTTACTACTGTTTGCAATTTCTGTAGTTCTTTGGGTCGGTCGGTTAGGACATGGGAGTGGATCGTTCTATGCCCATTTGAGGTAGATTAGTTATATGAAGAGAAAGCTTCGCATGCGGGGCTGTCTTGTTTGCAGATTGCCACTACCTCAGTACGGTTCCAGGTTCCTCAAGGTATCCGCTGAGCATCTGTTCTGGTGTCGGATTCCGAGTTCAGGTCTTGTAACTAATAAAAAACGGAAATTATAATGTCTCTCTTTACCAGACTGTTTTACCGCGGGCAAATTTGATCCGCTGTTACTGCAGGGCCGACATAAATGTCTGAAATACGCTACCATTAGGCATTATCCCCACGCCCTTTTTACAGTGGTTACATGGCAAAGCTCAGCACAACGTTGGTTATAGGGACAGCAGTAACTTATTAGGGAGGCTGAGCCGTGGCAACCCTACTCCTACTGTCATGCTATTGTCAACTACAAGTCCCAACAGGGAATCTTGCAAAGTTAATAAAGCTAGGGGACAAAGGCGTGGCAGGTGAGGTAAGGACACATGGGAAACACAAAAACAAAAGCGAAAAGAGCATGTCTTCCAATAGCAAGAGTACAGACTCCCTATTCAGAAATCCTCATTTAACAATCCTGATGCGGTGTCAATTGTGGATTTCCAAAAAGTTTATGCTTTCCTATCCTTTTGAGACTGCACTAATCAAGAAAGATCTCGGGCACAGGCACAGCAAAGTGCGGTGCTGTACAAGTAGGAGTATTTGCCAAAAACGTGTATGTAGCACAATACAGTGGCCCCACACCCGTCTTTTTTATTCAGATCAATGTTACTCAATTCGTCTGACTTTAAAATGAAAGAGGAAAAAATGTACGACTCAAGTTTATTATAGATTTGCGTTCATACACATGGCCCTTCCTTCCTTTGTTGTGTTATATTTGAACAGTGCAACCCGTTTGCAAAAGAATCATTCCTGGTATACACAGCCGCGTGACGTCAAGTAGGCAAATCCTGGGGCCAAATGATCTGTCAAGATTAGTGCTGGTGCAGGTTACACCCAGAAAGCGTCAAAATATGCAGTATGCCAGAGGCATCCATCCATCCATTTCCATTCAGACCTGACCATACCTCAAGGTGGATAAAAAAATAGGCTGCACCTCCCCCCTGCCCCGTTGCCCGCATGGGAATTGGGAAAAAACCCGCGTCAGAATCTAGCGTAGCGTGCAGCAGCAGCAGCAGCAGCGCCAAGGCTCGCAGAGGCAGCGAGAGGGCGGGGCTAACTTGTCTTGCAAGAGACAATCGGCTTGGCAGATGCCAGTGGCAGGCTGCCAGGCACGGACGGACGGACGCCACCCAGGCATAGTAGGGCTAGGCACCCCGCACCCATCGGCCATCGATCGATTCCCTTGCCATTCCTCGCCCATTTCTGAGAAAAGATCCCGCTTTGTCACATGGTTCCGGGGCAAAATCTTGGGATCAGGCAGCCAGACGCCGTGGTCCGGTCCGGTCCAAAAGCGGGGTAGCTTTTACTGCTAGCTGTTTGCGTGTGCCCGGGGGGGGGGGGGGGGGGGGGGGGGGGGGGGGCGCCCTCCGCTGCATTCGACATGTGCTGGCCTGTTGGGTTGGGTGGCTGGGTGATGCGCTGTGCTGCATCCCAAAGCGAGCGGGGGGCAGGGTACTCTTCTCTGCTCTGCTGCACCTCGATCCACGCCGTGCCCGTGCCATCTTTCGCACTGCGTTGATATTGCTGACACTATACAGCTCAGGAGACCCTTGCACTGCCATGTTTGCTCGCATGACATTAAAGAAGCCATCAGGAGACAGGGGTACCCTGCCCCGCTCTCTATGACTAGTAGTAGGTAGGATGGATGGGGATTGGCACCGGTGGAATCTCACCGGTGCATGCTGATGGGGATTGCTTCATGTAAACACCAGCGTCTACATTTTAGATTGCACCACTAGCAGTTCGCTTCACATATGGCATATCTGCGAGGTAGAGGAAGATCGAGTGATGTCGCAGGCACAGTACTACAGCAGCACAGCAAGCTTCCAAAGCTTGGGGACAACACACAAAGGCTCACCCACCCACGCAAGCAACGCAAGCGCAGGCAGCAGGTGTCATGTCACGGCGACGGCGGCCAGTCGAAGCCGGCGAAGGTCTCGCCGAAGCCACCGCCGTAGAACCTGACCTCCAGGTTCTCCAGGCCCTGGCCGTCGTCGTCCCAGACGGCCTCGTCGTCGTCGTCGTCGCTGCCGGCGGCGTAGTCGTAGTCGTCGTCGACGTCGTCCATGAGCTCCCACGAGTAGATGGAGGAGTCGTCCGAGTAGTCGTCGGAGCACTCCTCCCAGTAGCTGTTCTCGTAGCAGTCGTCGACGCGGGGTCCCAGGACGCGCAGCCCCGGGTGGCGGTCGCGCGGCAGGAGCTTGTCGTCCACCGCCCAGCAGCCGCGCAGGTCCAGGAACCTGAGCTCGCGGCACCGCCCCAGGATCTCCGCCACCGCCTCCGTCGCCACCAGCATGTACCCCATCTCCAGGTGCCGCAGCCTGGGCATGCTGCACGCGATGGCGTGCGCCTCGTCGTGCTGGCACGCCCTGTCCGCCAGGTCGATCGGGTGCATCACCCGCCGCAGCCCCGCCAGGGACTTGCAGTGCTTGCCGAACGCCTCCAGGCCGCGGGCCCCCATCTTCGTGCAGCTGCTGATGTCGAGGAAAGTGACGTTCGGCAGCCGCGGCGCCACGGATTCCACCATGGAGTCGCTGATCTCGCTCCTGGGGATCTCCAAGGTCCGGAGAGCTCGTGCGCTAGCCAGTTTTCAGCAAAAGAGGAAGCAGGATCAAGCCGGTGTGTAATTGTGACCGCCTGATCACTGTATGCATGTGCGCGTGCCGGTGCCAGTACTTGTGTGTGTACTTCCAATAATTCGTATTGCGCGTGGACAATGAATATCTAATCCTATAGTTCGATCGTAATGCAAATAATTCAGAACAATAATACACATCAACTGATCAACTTCTCAGTGAATACATGTCCTACAAGTCAGATTCAAGACTAATCATGCTGCAAGCTCGGGGCATATCTACCATTTTGGTTCTACGTACTGAGACAAAAAAAAAACAGCAGTTTAGATTCATAATCTCTGCGATAGCAGGTTTTTATTTGCTCCAAAGATCCAGACCAAATCTCATCAAAGTTTAACTAGGCCCACTTCTAGCCCTGCTAATCAGAAAAATCAGAATGGTCTCCAAGCCAGCATAGACAAACAAATGGACCTGGATTTGCACGTCAGAAATTCTGAACAGACACTCACGTTCTCAGCAGATCTGCAAGCAAACACCCCCATCACGGCTTAAACCTGACGGCGAGGCTTAGAATGAGCGTATAATTCTAATCTAACACTCCACGCAAAAAAAAAAAATTGCAGAAAAAAATTCACTTGCCACAGGAATCGATCAAAAACAGCAAGAAGCATCGCTCAGGTTTCAGAATTACTTGTCTCCGATGAAGGAGAAGCGCGGATCGCAGGGCAGGCCGGAGACGCTGATCCGGCGGCACGAGCCGGCGCTGCGGCCCACGAGTAGCTCGACCATGCGGGCGATCTGCTCCGGCTTGCCCTGCTGCTGGCTCCACTCCTCGATGTCGATCTCCTGCCAGCAGTAGGGGCCGGCCACCACCCGCCCCCAGGACTTGCACACCCGCGGCAGGACGGTGAGCACCTCCTGCAGCGGCAGGTTGCGGAAGATGAGGCCCAGCGCGTCCGGCAGCAGCTCCTCCCAGCACCTGTACTCCTTGCCGTCCTCGCACTCCCCCATCACTTCACTTCCCTGTAGCATTCCAAAGGACTGATAATCCATTACGACGACTGACTACTCAAGAATGAATGCTTCAACTACCAACATGAACAAACTGCCGCAGTTCAGTCAGGTTAATACTTCATTTCGTGCGCCAATCTACTCACATCAAACAAACTGAGAAGAACCCAAGTCAAACCGAATACAGATCTTGCAACTAGACTGAGGCAAGCAAAACCAGAGAGAAGCGAAGCGAAGCGAACAATTTGAATGATCAGATAGAAGGAAAGACTATTTTCTTCATACCGAGCAACCTCATAAATTTTCTAGCCATAAACTTCAGAAATCACGGAGGGATGTGGAGTGGTTAATTCCTTGCTCCTCCAACCGAGAAAACAAAACATTCCTATCTATTTCCCATTCTTCCAAGGGAGTGGCGGGCTGCTTACCTTGGAGATCACTCAAGAGCCGGAGACGCTAATAGTGCCAGCCACCATTCCCAGCAGTAAAATGGCTTTGTGTGCGCTGTGAGCAAACCCAAAGAATGCAACCTATCCAAGAAGCACGCGAGAGGAGGATTGATAGCTGATAAGACGTAGTAGTACTAAGCATCATCCAAAAGGCAAGGGAGGAAAAAGTAGCTTCATTAAACGCTAATACCGACTCCAACCACAGGGTACCATGAAGAGGAAGGCACGGCAGCACAGATCTAAAAAGAAGGCATCTTGCAGCTGCAGGGATGGAAAGCGCAGCGTGCCAATTGGTGGGCGTCCCGCACACTACTATTTATTTCAACCCACGGCCATACCAAACAGAAGCTACGGCTCCAGATATCTGTGGGGAAGAACGCGAAAGCTTCGGCCTTTCGGGCTCAAAGCTAAAGGGGAAGAATATAATCTTTCCCGGCATAATAATTTGCGCGAGAGAGAACGGCGCAAGAAACTCTGGGGGGAGGGAGTGAGGGAGCGCATATATATTTACCGGATTGGTGGTTTGGGGACGAAGGACCGAATTCCGATTTGGATCTGCGGGAGGCAACACCTGATGGAGGGAGGGAAGGGGACTGCTGAGGCTGGACTGAGAAATCGAGAGGCCGACTCTTGTGAGGGTGTTCGGCGGCACAAGGAGAAGGCCGAGAGGCGAGAGCGGACTGCGGAGAGCTAGTGGCTTCTTCCGTGTGTGCGTGTGTCCTCGTCCTCGAGAAGGGAAAAAAAAAACGAGGGGCGCGCTGTGGATGCAGCTGCCCCTGCCGACATTGCACGGCAGGTTGGGATTTCTTTATTCTTCCACATAAATTCAGACAAGAAATTATTTACACGCCGATAATTGGACGGCAAAAATGTGAAGCGGTATTTAGCTCAGACTAAAATGCAGCTGCAAGATGGAATTTTAGGTACGTTTGAATGCACAAGCGAACATATTTAAACAGTCTTGCTAATAATTTAGTTATTAGTTACTTTTAATAAATTAGCTAATAATTAGCTAACTATTCCCTTCATCTCAATATATTATTCGTTTTAGCTCTTTAAATAGATGACAATAAATATAGAGCATATAAAATATACATACATCAAATATTATACAAATCTATTAACACCCTCAAATTAATACCCCTTCTGTCCCGTATTATTATTAGTTGTAGCTCCTAGTTTTTTATGTTCATATTTAATTAGAAGATAATAAATCTAGACACATATATAAAAATCATATATTAAGTAATGTATGAATTTATTAAAAATTCAAAACGAATTCTAATTCTAATTTCACTAGTAATTTTTTAGCCAATTAACTGTAATAAATTGTCGAAGCCAAAAAAATGTTAGCATGCTACTGAAATCCTAAACGTCGTGTCATGTTTATATGAAATCAAAAGGTACTCGCTGCAGTCATTTTCTGTCTTCCCATCCGCTGATTTCAGCCCTGATTCGACTAGGCCTGGGCGTTCGGGTTACCCGAAAATTTCGGGTCGGGTAATCCGGGTAATTAAAATTTCGGGTTTTAGAAAGTGTTACCCGAAATTGCAGTGGGTATTATATTACCCGACAGTTCGGGTACCCGACACTTCAGGTTCGGGTATCGGGTACTCCCGAAATAACCAAATTTAAAAATAGTAACCAAAGCAATACAGACACAGCCACAATAATAAATTAATAATAGCTATTCAGGATACTACAATCACAGTCACACATCGGCCAGTCCACCACACAAATGAGTTGCTCTAGTCCACAATAACAAATTAAAAAACAGCCACAATAGTCACAAAGCCACAATAGTCAATAGTAAATTAAAAAACAGGAACCAGCCAGGCAGCCACTACAAGTCTACAATCACACAATCACAGCCACTACAATCACAGTCACATGCTTGCACCAGCGACCAGCCAGCAAGCACATTGTCCAGGGCTCCAGGCCACGCCCAGCCAGCTGCACGCCTGCACTGCACCAGCCAGGCAGCCACCGCCCACCAGCAGCCACCATTCAGCTTCAGCCTTCAGCCCACAACACGTCCATAGTCCATCCACACCAGTACACCACCCAGTCCATCCACACAGCCAAGGAATATAAGGCTTATCCTGCCATTCTGTACATGAGTCCAAGCAAAATATATATATGTTAACATTTCATAACATTAATAAAAAAGAGTACAAAGTTATTTAAACAGTAAACAATGCATAGCAGATTAGCAGCTCACTCATGTGTTGCTGGAGACTTGGAAGTGGAAGTAGCCTCGGTTCTTTTTCCTTTGCCACCATTACCAAATTCTTCAATTAGCTCTACAATTAAAGGAGTGCAAGCATGTAGCTATCAATTAGAAATGGTTAAACATCAAAATGATCAAATACATACAAAAAATGATGGAATATACCTTTTTCTATAATAGTCAATTCCTCGATATTCTCTTGTATGTTAATGGGAGTAGACCTTCTTAGCCAATCTTGGGTACATACAAGGGCCTCCAACATGAAAGGAGTAAGGGAAGTACGGAAATCATCCAAGATACGCCCACTTGTGCTGAAAACGGACTCTGAAGCTACTGTTGATATTGGTATAGCAAGGATATCTTGGGCCATGTGAGCCAAAACCGGCAATCTATGTGCATTGTCCTTCCACCAAATGAGAACATCGATCTTTTTCTCTGTGTCTTCACAATCTTCAGATAGATATTTGTCAAGTTCTGATTTAGTAGTGTTGTTACTACTATTAGTCAGCTTCATTTTCTTGGCAATAACTTGTTTAAGCTTCCCTCCTGGAGCACCTTTTGCTTGAGTTGAATCTGTTTCATCTGTTGTTTCTTCAATTGGTGCATAAATATTTCTATATTCTTTAAACAGTTCTCGGATACATGTCTTAATAGCAGACCATACTAGTTGTCCTCTGTCCTCACCAAAGATCTCTTCAATGGTAATCTTATGGTACAAAGATAACTTGTATCTTGGATCAAGAAATGCAGCCACAAAAATCAATAGATTAATGTTCTCCTTTTCCTTACCCTTTCCTTTCCCTCTATCCTTCTCTGGTTGTGGTTGTGGCTCATTCCAAACTCCCCAATACTTGTCATATTTCTCTTTCATTCTCAAGCCCATTGAAACTCGCAAAGGATCCACACTGTCAATCCATGACTGAATCAACAAGTGGATCTCTCCAATCTCATGGAAGAAGGTGTTACTAGTCACATGAAGACTAGAGGAGATGCGAATAGTGAGATCATAGAAATGCTCTAGAAATTCAGCCATCTTCTTGGCATCCTCCCAATCATCCTCATTTGGGTGACCATGTCCTCCTCTCACCTCAGATAGCTCCAAAACATAGCTAATGTCGTCTTCAGCCAACTTTAAAAATACCTTCTCATACACAATTGCAGCCTTCAACATTAGATATGTTGAATTCCATCTTGTTGGGACATCAAGCCTCAAAAAGGCCTTGATGTCCACCTTCTCTTCCTCTGCAATTTCCTTGAACTTTACCAACCTTGAAGTTCCATTTTTTATGTAACGAACTGCATCCCTAACACGCTGCACTGAGAGGTCCACATCTTTCAAGCCATCTCGCACAATGAGGTTCACTATATGTGCAGCACACCTCATGTGGAGATACTTGCCATCTGCTATTGTTGTTTTCTGTAATTGTCTTCTCAAATAACCAATAGCGCTATCATTGGCACTTGCATTATCAACTGTTATAGTCATAATTCTATCCAAACCCCAGTCCACCAAACTTTTGATCAAGCTTTTCCCAATATCATCCCCCTTATGTCCCTTTATCTTGAAAAAGCTAATGACTTTCTTCTGCAAAATCCAATTCTCATCAATAAAACTTGCTGTCACAGTCATATACCCATCTTGTTGTTGGGAAGTCCAACAATCTGTTGTTACACTAACTCTTTGACAAGAGTCTTTGAAGAACTTCTTTAGCTTGGCCCTCTCTTGGAAGTATGTACGCACAATGTCCCTAGTACAAGTTCTTCTAGATGGCACTTGGAACCGTGGGCAAGCTTTTGACATAAATTTTCTGAAACCCGACTTCTCACCAAAAGCAAATGGCAACTCATCTTCTATGAGCATTTCAGCAAATGCATCCCTTAATGAATTTTGATCAAACCTCCAAGTGCTAGGAGCTTCCCCTCCGGTTGCTTGCAAAGTACCTTGCTTTGGGTCTTTATCAAATTTATTGGGGTTGCGCTTGCAGACATTAAAATGTTTATTCAATGAAGATGTACCATGCTGATTGGAATCAGCCTTAAGGATACGCTGACAATATTTGCACTTAGCAGACTTTAGCCTACCCTTGTCATCTTTGATCTTAATGAAATGATCCCACATACTTGACCTTGGCACAATCTCCTTCCTTGCCTCCTTTTTCTCAGTTTCGTTCTCAAGGTCTACAAAATTAGCATCCCCTTGGCCTTCAGTTCCACTAGATTTACCTCGTATAGTTTGTGACTGATCACCTGTTGTTTCCACAGTTGCTTGCTCAAATTGAGTAGCAGTACCCATAGATTCTCTTTCCAATTCCATGTCTACTATATCATCGATACTATTAGGCATCTGCAAAAAACTCAAACCTTATACTAACTTACTAAGTTAGTGATAATTAGACAACATATACTGATGCTAAAAATTGCATACGTTGCTTGATTCCTCGGTCGGTGTCGTCGTGTCGGGCGATGAGGTATGCGTGGTCTACTGCCGTGCTGCCTGATGCGAGCCTGCGAGCCTGCGAGATCGGATTAGGCCATTAGGCAATTAGGGTTAGGGATGTGCTCTGCTGTCTGCTCTATTCCTTGGGCGGGGCTCAGTAGAAAATTAAGGATGACCATATCAGTGACCGGACCCTAACCTGGATGGCAGGAGCAGGACGGCGTACGACTGCGGCCTGGGCGCCTCCGCGCCTGGCTGCCTGGCTCGGCCTGGAGATGTCGCGGCGCCGCTGGAGATGTCGCGGCGTGGACGTTGGAGGCTTGGGCGCTTGGCTCAGCGGCTGGAGATGTCGGCGTCGACGGCGTGGACGTTGGAGGCTGGATCCTTGGAGGCTTGGGCGCTTGGCTGCCGCTGGAGTCGCTGGAGAGTGGAGATGTCGCGCGGCGCCGCCTGGAGGCTGGAGTCTGGAGATGGAGCGTGACGTCCGTGAGTCCGTGACTGCCGCCTAGACTCTAGAGATGGAGGCATGGAGCCGCCTGGAGATGGACCGTGGCCCATGGCGTGGGTGGGCCTGGCCGCCTGGGCCGGCCAGCTGCCAGCATGTGATTATTTGTGAACATTGGGCCGCGGCAGCCGTCGTAATATTCGGGTACGGGTTGTTCGGGTACCGGTTGGTGCTACCCGAATTACCCAGAATAATTTCGGGTTTCACAATTTACTACCCGAATTTCCCAAACAAATTTCGGGTACCCGACATTACGAGTTCGGGTTCGGGTATTTCGGGTTCGGGTAACGGGTAACGGGTTTTTTGCCCAGTCCTAGATTCGACGGCTCTAGCGTGGCCGTGAAGCCAACTTGGAGAAAATTATTGGCGAAGGCGTTAGGGTTGGATGGATGGATGGATCTGCGAGAGGATGGGAGTAAATAAATAGATAACAACAAAGTAATCCCGTTACTCAAGACAGCGGCGCCGCGCAAGGTCACGTCAATGTGCAATGGACCAATGCTTTGGCATCCGCCGGGTTGCCATTTCAGCCGTCGGTGGCGTGACGAGCACAGTGTACTCACTCACAGTCAATGCGTCCGTCTGTTTTAGAGCTAGCACTTCTCGGCGACGCGCCGCCGCCGATGCAACGTGCAGCCAATGGTCTCTTCTCTCCCCAAGTCCATCGTCTCACCTTCTATTTAAAATTTACACTATAAACAGTACCATCTATAATACAAAACTTCGTTTTTATATGTATCTGCACGCTTTATTAAGGACAACTTTATAAATACAGTTTTATTATCAGAGTATACCTAGTAGCAACATCAAATTAAAACACACCTACATGTGTCGTGGTTTCAGAAACCGACGGACAATATATTTGTGTTCGGTGGAGATGCTAGCGCGAACTCGCTCTGAATGGTAAATCACTGAGACTCGAACGATGAACTTGGGACACGAGGGTTATACTGGTTCGGGTTCGCACCCTACTCCAGTATAGTGATGATCGTAGTATTGCATTGAGCGTGTCACAACAAGCGTGCTTGTCTCGGAGAGCGAGAGACCTTCCCTTTTATATCTCAAGGGACATGCCTTACATCGATGTTTCTCTTAGAGAGAGAGAGAGAGGGAGTCCTTCGGTTGTCATGGTGGGCCCTCCTCCTTTGGTCGTGCAAAGTTGTATTCCCTGTATGGTGCCGCTCGTTACACTTGTTTCTGTGCGGGTTCGTGGCTGACGTCCGTGGGGTGACATGCGACGAGTCTGATGGTTCAGCCTCAGGGCTTGATTCATATGGCACGACTTTCTCCTGTCGTCTTGGCCCTTCGCCATCCTTCTGTGTGTACAGATTCTTCTACCCGGTATGGCTCCAACATACTGTCTGTTGTGGAGACTCTAGTGCCAAGGTCGCCTCTGACCGACGCCGCTTGGTCCCATTAGACCATGTGTTATGCTTATATTAGTATGATGCGTTCAGTCATGTTGACGGCAATCGCGTGGGTTCCTAGTGACGTGTCCTGCTGTGGCGAGGTGTGCTCGCGGCTTCAGAACTTGGACCGGCTTGGGCGGGGGCCTGGTCGTCCATTCCGCCTCGCAGACTTGCTCGGCAGGGACTTGATCGCCCGCCCCTTCTCGCAGACTTGCTCGGTATGGACTTGGTCGTACATCCCGCCTCACGGTCTTGCTCGATAGGGTCTTGGTCGCACGTCCTGCCTCATGGTCTTGCTCGACAGGGATTTGATTGTCCACTTCGCCTCGCTGACTTGCTCGATAGGGTCCTGGAGTGCTGGGCCAGAACAAGGATTATGGACTTGCTTCGAGTACCCCATTCCCGGTTACCCAACAACTTGCATAAGTTGTTCTGCTTTAATTCCAAATAATCTATGCACTTACCTTATGCAAACTAGTTCAATTCCGCACTTATATATTTGCTTTGGTTTGTGTTGGCATCAATAACCAAAAAGGGGGAGATTGAAAAAAAAATGGGGTTTAACCTTTTCCTATAAATAATTTTGGTGGTTGAATGCCCAACACAAATGATTAGACTAACTAGTTTGATCTAGATTATATTCCACAGGTGCATAAAGGTTCAACACAAACCAATATAAAGATTAAAGAAAGGGTTCAAAAAGAAAGGAGCAAAGAAACCCAAGTGTGTCCTGGTCTGGCGCACCGGATTGTTTGGTGTGCCACTGGACAGTGTCCGGTGCACCAAGACCGTACACCTCCGAACTCTTCAGCTTCGGGTTTCTGAGGCCGTGCTCCGCTATAATTCACCGGACTGTCCGGTGTTCCACCAGACTGTCTGGTGCACCAAGCGGAGCAACGACTACCAGCGCAACGATCGACTGCAAGGTGCCCTGACATTGCTACAGTACGCGACAGAAGTCTGAACAGAAGTCAGAGGCGCACCGGATAGTGAACAGTGACTGTTCGGTGCGGCACCAGACTGTCCGTTGTCACTAGAAGACAAAGCTCCAACGGTCGAAACCGCCAGAATCCTAACGATTGGGTGACATGGCCGGGGCACCGGACAGTGTCTGGTGGCGCACCGGACTGTCCGGTGCGCCCATCGACAGTAGCCACCCCAACGGTTATTTTGGTGGTTGAGTGCTATAAATACCCCCAACCACCTCCACTCCAACCATCCAAGCATTCAACACTCTCCATTCAATACAAGAGCAAAGTGCAACGCTCCAAGACACAAATCAAAGCCACTGATCCGATCAAAGTCCTCAAATCAATTCTAGCGCATTAGGACCTGTGAGAGGATCACTTGTGTTTCTTGTTGCTCTTGTTTGCTTGGCTTGGCTTTCTTTTTGTCGGGTACCATAATTAGGGGTACCCCCAATGCTCCTTAACCTAGCTAGAAAACATCTTCAGAACAAACCACAAAAACTGATAAGCACGATTCAAGTCAGGACCTCGTCTACCAAGGGACGCGACCTCATTCGAGCCCAGTCTCGGCCTCGGGCGGGAACAGTAGTCCCGGGCGGATTCACGCCTCGCCCAAGGGCCTCCTCAAGCAGTGAGCACACCCTCGGCTCGCCCGAAGCCCAGCTTGGGCAAACTTTGTCGTGCAACGACCTCGGCCAAATCGCCTTACCAACCGACCGTATCGCATGCACATTTAATGTGGGGATCGCCTGACACCTTATCCTGACACGCGTGCTTCAGTCGGCAAGGTCGAAGTGACCGCAGTCACTTCGCCCCTTTACTGACCGTTCTGACTGGAAAACAACGCTATTCACCCCGTTCCGACTACTGTGCCAACCACCAGGGTAAAGCTGAGTCACGACCTCCCCCGAATTCAGCCTCGGGCACAACAGGGAGCTCCGCCTCGCCCGACCCTGGGCCTCAGCCTCAGCCTCGGCCTCGGGAGGAGTCACGTCCTCGCCCGACCCCAGGCCTCGGCCTCAGGAGAAGTCTCCGCCTCGCCCGACCTCGGCCTCGGACCGACTACGCTACAGGGGATACATCATTACCCTACCGCTAGCTAGCTACCCGTTGCTACGAAGGAACAAGACCGGAGTCACATCAAACTACTCCGATAGCAGGTAATGATGGTTCCCCACGTGCGACCATGACATCGATGGCTCTCAGCTCCTTACGGAAGCAAGGAAACGTCAGCAGGGCCCATGCAGCACCGCCAGCTATGCTTCCACAGGGCTCAAGGCACTTCTCCGACGGCCACGTTAGCACATGTACAGGGTCAAGGCACTTCTCCGCCAGCCACATTAGCACATAGCTACACCCCCATTGTACAGCTGGGCCATCTCCTTGTATCTATAAAAGGGGATGTCCAGGGCCTTCCTAAGGCACGTTCACACAGGGCGAGCGGACGCACAGACGTACGCAGCGAAGGCAGGCGAGCAGAGGCAGGCAGAGTGGGAGAGACGCGGCGAAGACAAACTCAGACAACTCACCTCAGGGCTAGACTCTCTCTCTCTCTCGCGCACGCTCTCGCTCTCGCTCTCTCGCAACGCTTGTAACCCCTACTACGAGCACCCCGGTGCAAGATAATATAAGCCTCATCCTCCCGCTTGTGTTCCATCTTGCATCAACCCATCTGGGCAGGGACACGCAACGATAAATTCACTGGTCGGTTGACGGTCCTCGCGGGCTCGAAACGCCGATAGTTGGCGCGCCAGGTAGGGGACTGCTGCGTGTTGACGAATACTTTCCCGTTGAATTCCAGATGGGTAGCCTTCAGCAGCCTCTTCAGCCGGGGACGGTGCTCCGCTTCGGGAGTCTCGAGTTCATGTCCCACGACGGCAGCTATGACATGGTACTCCTCCCCTCGCAGCGCGACAGCAACGACGGTCGTCGACTCGCTCGGCGGTGGCGAACTCGACGACAACTTCCCCCCGTGGCGGAAGAGGAACACCCGGGTTTGCCCCACCACCCTCCTCGCCGGAGGAGGGGGAGACGGGGCAACCGTGGCCAGGCAGGAGGCGGCACCTTGTCGGCTGTCGGACCAGAGCGAGTCGACGACGCCGGCACCCCTGCCGGGGACATGTCGGGTGTTGTCCTCGCTAGGGATGGCAACGGGTCGGGTAAAGTGCGGGTAAGCCATTTACCCGCCCGCTAACATATCCGCGCCTCTAGTGCTTATCCGTGCCCGCGAGAGCTTGCGGGTAAAATTTTCGACCCGTACCCGTACCCGCAGGATATCCGCGGATATCGGGCAACCCGTTACCCGCCAGAAAATAACATAGAGTATATGGTCATGTTCATTTTACCAAGAACACAACAACTTGACAGACATAATAATGACAAGGAACATAGTTCAAACATAAAAGTCCACAAACATGATCGATCATCCACAAACATAAGTCTCAAACTCTTAAGATAATTAATTATTACAACATAATGTTTTAGGATAAAATGAACACATGGGCAATATTTTGATGGGCTAGTAAATTAAGCGGGTAACGGGTAATACCCGCGGGCAAAATTTTATATCCGTCAATTACCCGCGGGTGAGAAGTGTTGCCCGTATCCTTACCCGTGGGCGAGATTTCTTACCTGTATCCATGCCCATCGGGTACGAAACCCGCGGATATCCGTGCCCGCGGGCAGAATTGTCATCCCTAGTCCTCGCACCTGAGACAATGACGGGTGTCGCTTCCCCGCAACGCACCAACCCCAAGCGGGCTGATGACGCCAGCACCCTCGTGAAGGACTTGCTGGGCGTTAGCCTCGTACCTGAGATGACGGTGCAGCCCGTCCCCGATGCGACTTCACCACCGTCCATCAACCAAGAGGTACCATCCGTTTTCCACCCTGTTCCCTTTAGATTCAGCTTCGATCCACCAAGCGACCCCGCTTCGGTGAGCGCTTTCGCAAGGGCATATCCTGACCTTCCAGGGTACCATATGTGGTCAACTTGGGACCGACTGACGACCGTCTCAACCTACGGACCCGCGGGTTCCGAGGAAGAGGACGACCCTGACTCTTGTTGGGATTTCTCTGGACTCCGTGATCCCAGTGCCATGCGAGACTTCATGTCCGCATGTGACTACTGCCTCTCTGGCTGCTCCGACGATGACCACAGCCTTGACGACGAGGGTTATGACCCAAGTCGCGAGTGTTTCCACATCGATCAGGGGGATCACGACGAAGACAACCACCTCGGCATGCCGGAAGATGACAACGCCCCTGTGCCTACGTCTCGCATTGAGATCCCGCGGGAGCTAGCTGTGGTCTCAGTCCCTGCGGGGGGTCAGGACACACAGCTCGAGCAACTCCGCAAGATGCAGGCCAAGCTCGACGAAGAAAAGGGGCGACTTGTGCAGCTCCGACAAAACATCGAGCAGGAATGGGCAGGCCGAGCACTCGCCGGAGGAGCGCGTCATCGGGCTCAGGACGTCCAACACCATATCATTGACGATGCCAGGGTAGGGCTGCCCCCGGCCTTCAGCGGGGTCGGGCAGAACCTAGCTGCAGCGGCGATGTTACTCCGAACAATGCCGGAGCCATCCACCAACGAGGGGCGGCTTATCCAGGGCGAACTCAAGGATCTCCTGGAAGATGCCACAGTTCGACGAGCCGAGAGCTCTGCCTCCCGAAGGCGAGGGTGCCCCTCGGAGCATCGCGCAACGTCCTCCCGACGCATGCAGGAAGCCTCGGCCCGCACCGAGCGCACACAGGACGGGACGCCTACAGCCCCGGATCGCCTCGGCGATGAGCAACACCGCCACGACCGTCGAGCCTGCCTCGAGGAGAGGGTGCGCCGAGGCTACCACACCATGCGCGGCGGACGCTACGACAGTGAGGAGGATCGGAGCCCCTCGCCCGAACCACCAGGTCCACGAGTCTTCAGCCGGGCCATACGACGGGCGCCGTTCTCGGCCCGGTTCCGAGCCCCGACTACCATCACCAAGTACTCAGGGGAGACAAGGCCGGAGTTGTGGCTTGCGGATTACCGGCTGGCGTTGCAGTTGGGAGGGAGGGACGACGACAACCTCATCCTCCGCAACCTCCCCCTTTTCCTCTGACGCTGCCCGGGCATGGCTGGAGCATCTGCCTCCTGCGCAGATCTCCGACTGGGATGACCTAGTCAAGGCCTTCGCTGGAAATTTCCAAGGTACATACGTGCGCCCTGGGAACTCGTGGGATCTCCGGAGCTGCCGCCAGCAGATAGGGGAATCCCTGCGAGAGTACATCCGACGGTTTTCCAAGCAGCGTACCGAGTTGCCCAACATCACCAACTCGGACGTCATCGGGGCATTCCTCGCCGGTACCACTTGCCAAGACCTGGTGAGCAAACTGGGACGCAAGACTCCCACCAAGGCGAGCGAGTTGATGGACATCGCCACCAAGTTCGCCTCTGGTCAGGAGGCGGTCGAAGCCATCTTCCGGAAGGACAAGCAGCCTCAAGGAAGACAGAAGGAAGACGCCCCTGAGGCGTCCGTCCAGCGTCGCACGAAGAAGAAGGCCAAGAAGAAGGCGCAAGCAAAACGCGACGCCGTTGACGCGGATCTCGTCGCTGCTGCCGAGCACAGGAACCCTCGGAAACCTCCCGGAGGGGCCAACATGTTCGACAAGATGCTCAAGGAGTCGTGCCCCTATCATAGGGGTCCCATCAAGCACACCCTTGAGGAGTGCGACATGCTCTGGCGTTACTTCAATAAGGCTGGACCCTCGGCAGAAGGTGGCAAAGACCAAGGCAACAACAAGAAGGGGGCGACAAGGATGAGGAGTTCCCGGAGGGCCACAACTGCTTCATGATCTACGGCAGACAGGTGGCGAACGCCTCGGCTCGGCACCGCAAGCAGGAGCGCCGGGAGGTCTGCTCGGTGAAGGTAGCGGCGCCGGTCTACCTAGACTGGTCCGACAAGCCCATCACCTTCGACCAAGGCGACCACCTCGACTGCATACCGAGCCCAGGAAGGTACCCGCTCGTCGTCGACCCTGTCATCGGCAACGCCAGGCTCACCAAGGTCCTCATGAACGGAGGCAGCAGCCTTGAGAGCACCTAGAGGGGGGGTGAATAGGTGATCCTGTAAAACTTGAAACTTAAGCCACAAAAACTTGGTTAAGTGTTAGCACAATAATTGCCACGTGGCTAGAGAGGAGTCTCAACAAAACACAATAACCACAAAGATATCAATCACAGAGATGGCACGGTGGTTATCCCGTGGTTCGGCCAAGACCAACGCTTGCCTACTCCACGTTGTGGCGTCCCAACGGATGAGGGTTACAATCAACCCCTCTCAAGCGGTCCAAAGACCCACTTGAATACCACGGTGTTTTGCTTTGCTTTTCTTAATCCCGTTTGCGAGGAATCTCCACAACTTGGAGCCTCTCGCCCTTACACTTGAAGTTCACAAAGAAGCACAAAGTAAGGGAGGGATGAGCAACGCACACAAGACACGAAATCAGAATGTCAACATGCACACAAGTCGCAACAAGAGCTCGCAACACAACCCGACGAGTTCACAACTCAACAAGAGCTCTAGATGCTATCACGAAGAAACAAATGCGTGGAATCGAAGTCTTGGTGCTTAGGAATGCTTTGAGTATGCTTGGTGTACTCCTCCATGCGCCTAGGGGTCCCTTTTATAGCCCCAA
Organism: Zea mays; assembly: GCF_902167145.1. Lineage (NCBI taxonomy): Eukaryota > Viridiplantae > Streptophyta > Magnoliopsida > Poales > Poaceae > Zea > Zea mays. The sequence goes on along the minus strand of NC_050100.1, from coordinate 217,093,269 downwards.
GGCAGCTAGGAGCCATTGAGAGCAATCCAGGAAGGCAAATCTTGCCTTCTGTCGACTGGCGCACCGGACAGTCCGGTGCACCACCGGACACAGTCCGGTGCGGATATCCTTCCTTATTTGGCGAAGCCGACCGTTGGGGTTTGAGAGCCGTTGGCGCACCGGACAGTGTCCGGTGCACACCGGACAGTCCGGTGCCCCCTTCTAGCCGTTGGCTCGGCCACGTGTCCCGCGCGGCCGACCGTTGGCCCGGCCGACCGTTGGCTCACCGGACAGTCCGGTGCACACCGGACAGTCCGGTGAATTTTAGCCGTACGCCGTTAATTTCTTCCCGAGGGCAGCAAGTTCGCCTGAGCCAGCCTGGCACACCGGACACTGTCCGGTGCACCACCGGACAGTCCGGTGCACCCAGACCGAGCTGACTTTGGCTGAACAGAGCCATCTCATTTCCAATTCAATCTTTCCTGTTTCCAGCACTTAGACACAATACAATAGTCCATAAAACAATGTACTATGTTTAGAAACATACCTTTTGACATGATTTGCACTTTGTCCACCATATTGCATAGATCAACACAAAAGCACTTGTGTTGGCACTCAATCACCAAAATACTTAGAAATGGCCCAAAGGCACATTTCCCTTTCAATCTCCCCCTTTTTGGTGATTTATGCCAACACAACATAAAGTGACTAGAACAAGTGCAATATCAATGTAAATGAAAACCAAAAGTTGTTTTGAATCAAATTTGGCATATATGGATCATTCTTTGCCACCACTTGGTTTGTTTTTTTCAAATCAAACTCAAATTTCTATCTCTAAGTCAACCACACTTGTTAAGACATAAAGAGAGTCATTCCACGAGAAATTGATTCAAGATTTCAACAACTCCCCCTTTTTCCCATAATCAACACTTCTCCCCACAAGAAGCCAACTTTTGACAATAAAAGAGTTTTGACAAACCAAAAGCTCTATTCTACTATTTTCAAAAACTCTCAAGTGGTAGCTAATCCATTTATTGCTTTGGCCTTTATTTTCTCCCCCTTTGGCATCAAGCACCAAAACGGGATCAATCTTGGCCCGAGAACCCAATTGCCTCACCAAAATCTTCAATAAGAATACAAAGGCAATAAGAGTACGTGAGATGAACTTGGAATAAGTTACCCTCTCATCGGAGTGCAGTGGAAGTCTTTCATGGTCCAAGTCCACCTTTTCCCTTTCAAACCTCCTTTGAGACTAAAACAAGCAAACTCAAGCACACGGTTAGTCTCAAAGGGTCAAGTTGTAGCACAACTCCCCCTAAATATGTGCATCACTTGCAAAAAGGATTTGTGAGGTCCGGGGAGTGTTTGTACAACTTGAGCACCACAAGTAAGCAACAAGATGCATAAGGAACATGATCAAAGGCATAAATACATGTATGCTATAAATCAATCCAAGTTCCGCGAATCTAGAACATTTAGCTCACGACGTAGCCTGCAAAAGGTCTTCTCATCTAAAGGCTTGGTAAAGATATCGGCTAGCTGGTTCTCGGTGCTAACATGAAACACTTCGATATCTCCCTTTTGCCGGTGGTCTCTCAAAAAGTGATGCCGGATGTCAATGTGCTTTGTGCGGTTGTGCTCAACAGGATTTTCCGCTATTCGGATAGCACTCTCATTATCACATAGGAGTGGGACTTTGCTCAGATTGTAGCCAAAGTCCCGGAGGGTTTGCCTCATCCAAAGTAGTTGCGCGCAACACTGTCCTGCGGCAACGTACTCGGCCTCAGCAGTGGATAGGGCAACAGAAGTTTGTTTCTTAGAATTCCATGACACCAGGGACCTTCCTAAGAATTGGCACGTCCCCGATGTACTCTTCCTATCGACCTTACATCCAGCATAGTCGGAATCTGAATATCCAATCAAGTCAAAGTTAGACCCCTTTGGATACCAGATCCCGAAACAAGGCGTAGCGACTAAATATCTAAGAATTCGCTTCACGGCCACTAAGTGACACTCCCTTGGATCGGATTGAAATCTAGCACACATGCATACACTAAGCATAATATCCGGTCTACTAGCACATAAATAAAGCAAAGATCCTATCATTGACCGGTATGCTTTTTGATCAACGGACTTACCTCCTTTGTTGAGGTCGGTGTGTCCGTCGGTTCCCATCGGCGTCTTTGCGGGCTTGGCGTCCTTCATCCCAAACCGCTTTAGCAAGTCTTGCGTGTACTTTGTTTGAGAGATGAAGGTGCCATCCTTGAGTTGCTTCACTTGGAACCCAAGGAAGTAGTTCAACTCGCCCATCATTGACATCTCGAATTTCTGCGTCATCACCTTGCTAAACTCTTCACAAGACTTTTGGTTAGTAGAACCAAATATTATGTCATCGACATAAATTTGGCACACAAAGAGATCACCATCGCAAGTCTTAGTGAAAAGAGTTGGATCGGCTTTCCCAACCTTGAAAGCATTAGCAATTAAAAAGTCTCTAAGGCATTCATACCATGCTCTTGGGGCTTGCTTAAGTCCATAGAGCGCCTTAGAGAGCTTACACACGTGGTCGGGGTACCGTTCATCCTCGAAGCCAGGGGGTTGCTCCACGTACACCTCTTCCTTGATCGGCCCGTTGAGGAAAGCGCTCTTCACATCCATTTGGAACAACCTGAAAGAATGGTGAGCGGCATATGCTAGCAATATACGAATAGATTCTAGCCTAGCCACAGGAGCGAAAGTCTCCTCAAAGTCCAAACCTGCGACTTGGGCATAACCTTTTGCCACAAGTCGAGCCTTGTTCCTCGTCACCACCCCGTGCTCGTCCTGTTTGTTACGGAACACCCACTTGGTTCCCACAACGTTTTGCTTGGGACGAGGCACCAGTGTCCAAACTTCATTGCGCTTGAAGTTGTTGAGCTCTTCCTGCATGGCCAACACCCAGTCCGGATCTAGCAAGGCCTCTTCTACCCTGAAAGGCTCAATAGAAGAGACAAAAGAGTAATGCTCACAAAAATTCACCAATCTAGAGCGAGTAGTTACTCCCTTGCTAATATCACCCAAAATTTGGTCGACGGGATGATTCCTTTGAATCGTCGCTCGAACTTGGGTTGGAGGTGCCTGAGGTGCTTCTTCCTCTTCACTTTGAACATCTTGTGCTCCCCCTTGATCATGCGCCTCCACTTGAGGTACTTGTTCGTCATCTTGGGTTGGGGGATGCACCATTGTTGAGGAAGATGGTTGATCTTGCTCCAATTGTTCCTGTGGTCGCACATCGGCAATCGCCATGGTGCGCATTGCGACCGTTGGAACGTCTTCTTCATCGGTTAGTAGTTCATACGAAGTCTTCTTGAGGAGGCGGTGAAGGTAGACCCTGTTGATGGCGTGGCAAGCCGTGTTCACGGCTTCCGACCAAAATCGCTCGGGGGTCTTGAACTCTCCAAGCATCGTCCTCGCCATATCAATGAGCGTCATGTTCTTCCTTTCTACCACACCATTTTGCTGTGGTGTGTAGGGAGCGGAGAACTCATGCTTGATCCCTTCCTCCTCAAGGAACTCCTCCACTTGGAGGTTCTTGAACTCGGACCCGTTGTCGCTCCTAATCTTCTTCACCTTGAGCTCAAACTCATTTTGAGCTCTCCCGAGGAAGCGCTTGAGGGTCCCTTGGGTTTCAGATTTATCCTGCAAAAAGAATACCCAAGTGAAGCGGGAAAAATCATCAACTATAACAAGACCATACTTACTTCCTCCTATACTTAGATAGGCGACGGGTCCAAAGAGGTCCATATGAAGCATCTCCAAGGGTCTTGATGTGGTCATCACATTTTTGGTGTGATGAGAACCTCACACCTGTTTCCCTGCTTGACAAGCTGTACAAGGTCTATCTTTTTCGAAATGCACGTTAGTTAGACCTATCACGTGTTCTCCCTTTAGAAGCTTGTGAAGGTTCTTCATCCCCACATGTGCCAAGCGGCGATGCCACAGCCAGCCCATGCAAGTCTTAGCAATTAAGCATGCATATAGACCAGCCTCTTCTTTTGCAAAATCAACTAAATAAAGTTTGCCGTCTAGTACACCCTTAAAAGCTAGTGAACCATCACATCTTCTAAAGACAGACACATCTACATTTGTGAATAGACAATTATACCCCATATTGCATAATTGACTAACAGATAACAAATTATATCCAAGCGACTCAACTAAAAACACATTAGAAATAGAGTGCTCAGATGAAATAGCAATTTTACCTAACCCTTTTACCTTGCCTTGGTTCCCATCACCGAATATTATTGAATCTTGGGGATCCTTGTTCTTGACGTAGGAAGAGAACATCCTCTTTTCCCCCGTCATGTGGTTTGTGCATCCGCTGTCGATAATCCAGCTTGTACCCCCGGATGCATAAACCCGCAAGGCAAATTTAGGCTTGGGTCTTAGGTACCCAACTCTTGTTGGGTCCTACAAGGTTAGTCACAATTGTCTTAGGGACCCAAATGCAAGTTTTATCTCCCTTGCATCTTGCCCCTAACTTTCTAGCAATCACCTTCTTATTCTTTCTACAAATGGCAAATGAAGCATTGCAAGCATAATAAATTGTAGAAGGTTCATTCATTACTTTCCTAGGAGCATGAACAATATTCTTTCTAGGCACATGATGAATAACATTTCTCCTAGACATATTTCTACCATGCATATAGGAAGAACTAGGCGCAAACATGGCATGAGAATCAAAAGCATCATAAGCATTACAACTCCTATAAGCATTTCTAGATTGTCTCCTATCATGGTATATAAAAGCATGGTTCTTTTTTGCACTACTAGCCATAGGGGCCTTCCCTTTCTCCTTAGCGGAGATGGGAGCCTTATGGCTTGTCAAGTTCTTGGCTTCCCTCTTGAAGCCAAGTCCATCCTTAATTGAGGGGTGTCTACCAATCGTGTAGGCATCCCTTGCAAATTTTAATTTATCAAATTCACTTTTGCTAGTCTTAAGTTGGGCATTAAGACTAGCCACTTCATCATTTAATTTAGAAATGCAAACTAGGTGTTCACTACAAGCATCAATGTCAAAATCTTTACACCTAGTGCAAATCATAACATGTTCTTCACAAGAGTTAGATTTATTTGCTACTTCTAGTTTAGCATTTAAATCATTGTTAATTCTCTTTAAGCTAGAGATAGAGTCATGACAGGTAGACAATTCACTAGAAAGCATTTCATTTCTTTTAACTTCTAGAGCAAGTGAATTTTGTGCACTAACAAATTTATCATGCTCTTCATATAAAAGGTCTTCTTGTTTCTCTAAGAGTCTATCCTTTTCATTCAAGGCATCAATCAATTCATTGATCTTATCTATTTTAGTTCTATCCAATCCCTTGAACAAACTAGAGTAATCTATTTCTTCGTCACTAGACTCATCATCACTAGAAGAATCATAAGTAGTACTGTCTCGAGTACATACCTTCTTCTCCTTCGCCATGAGGCATGTGTGACGCTCGTTGGGGAAGAGGGATGACTTGTTGAAGGCGGTGGCGGCGAGTCCTTCATTTTCGGAGTCAGATGACGAACAATTCGAGTCCCACTCCTTGCCAAGGTGTGCCTCGCCCTTAGCCTTCTTGTATGCCTTCTTCTTCTCCCTCTTGCTCCCTTGTTCCTGGTCACTTTCATTATCGGGACAGTTAGCAATAAAATGACCAATCTTACCACATTTGAAGCATGAGTGCTTCCCCTTTGTCTTGGTCTTGCTTGGCTGTCCCTTGCGACCCTTTAGCGCCGTCTTGAAGCGCTTGATGATGAGGGCCATCTCTTCATCATTGAGCCCGACCGCCTCAACTTGCGCCACCTTGCTGGGTAGCGCCTCCTTGCTCCTCGTTGCCTTGAGAGCAATGGGTTGAGGCTCATGGATTGGACCGTTCAACGCGTCGTCCACGTACCTCGCTTCCTTGATCATCATTCGCCCGCTTACGAATTTTCCAAGGACTTCTTCGGGCGACATCTTGGTGTACCTAGGATTTTCACGAATATTGTTCACCAAATGTGGATCAAGTACAGTAAAGGACCTTAGCATTAGGCGGACGACGTCGTGGTCCGTCCATCGCGTGCTTCCGTAGCTCCTTATTTTGTTGATAAGGGTCTTGAGCCGGTTGTATGTTTGGGTTGGCTCCTCGCCCCTTATCATCGCGAATCTTCCAAGCTCGCCCTCCACCAACTCCATCTTGGCGAGTAAGGTGACGTCGTTCCCCTCATGAGAGATCTTGAGGGTGTCCCAGATCTGCTTGGCATTGTCCAAGCCGCTCACCTTATGGTACTCGTCCCTGCACAAAGAGGCTAACAACACAGTAGTAGCTTGTGCATTCTTATGAATCTGTTCATTAATAAATATAGGACTATCCGAGCTATCAAATTTCACTCCATTCTCAACAATCTCCCATATGCTTGGATGGAGAGAGAACAAGTGACTACGCATTTTGTGACTCCAAAATCCATAGTCCTCCCCATCAAAGTGTGGAGGTTTGCCAAGAGGGATGGAAAGCAAATGTGCATTTGAGCTATGCGGGATACGCGAATAATCGAAAGAAAAGTTTGAGTTAACCGTCTTTCGTTTGTCATAGTCGTTGTCGTCGTTGTCCTTTTGGGAAGAAGTGGACTCATCGCTGTCGTCGTAGTAGACGATCTCCTTGATGCGTCTCGTCTTCTTCTTCTTCCCATCTTTGCGTCTGTGGCCCGAGCCCGAGTCGGTAGGCTTGTCATCCTTCAGGTCGTTGACGAAGGACTCCTTCTCCTTATCGTTGATCACGATTCCCTTCCCCTTAGGATCCATCTCTTCGGGCGATTAGTCCCTTCATGAAGAGAACGACTCTGATACCAATTGAGAGCACCTAGAGGGGGGGTGAATAGGTGATCCTGTAAAACTTGAAACTTAAGCCACAAAAACTTGGTTAAGTGTTAGCACAATAATCGCCACGTGGCTAGAGAGGAGTCTCAACAAAACACAATAACCACAAAGATATCAATCACAGAGATGGCACGGTGGTTATCCCGTGGTTCGGCCAAGACCAACGCTTTCCTACTCCACGTTGTGGCGTCCCAACGGACGAGGGTTGCAATCAACCCCTCTCAAGCGGTCCAAAGACCCACTTGAATACCACGGTGTTTTGCTTTGCTTTTCTTAATCCCGTTTGCGAGGAATCTCCACAACTTGGAGCCTCTCGCCCTTACACTTGAAGTTCACAAAGAAGCACGGAGTAAGGGAGGGATGAGCAACGCACACAAGACACGAAATCAGAATGTCAACACGCACACAAGTCGCAACAAGAGCTCGCAACACAACCCGACGAGTTCACAACTCAACAAGAGCTCTAGATGCTATCACGAAGAAACAAATGTGTGGAATCGAAGTCTTGGTGCTTAGGAATGCTTTGAGTATGCTTGGTGTACTCCTCCATGCGCCTAGGGGTCCCTTTTATAGCCCCAAGGCAGCTAGGAGCCGTTGAGAGCAATCCAGGAAGGCAAATCTTGCCTTCTGTCGACTGTCGCACCGGACAGTCCGGTGCACCACCGGACACTGTCCGGCTCGTTTATCCTTCCTTATTTGGCGAAGCCGACCGTTGGGGTTTGAGAGCCATTGGCGCACCGGACACTGTCCGGTGCACACCGGACAGTCTGGTGCCCACTTCTAGCCGTTGGCTCGGCCACGTGTCCCGCGCGGATCGCGCGTCCGACCGTTGGCCCGGCCAACCGTTGGCTCACCGGACAGTCCGGTGCAAACCGGACAGTCCGGTGAATTTTAGCCGTACGCCGTTAATTTCTTCCCGAGGGCAGCAAGTTTGCCTGAGCCAGCCTGGCACACCAGACACTATCCGGTGCACCCAGACCGAGCTGACTTTGGCTGAACAGAGCCATCTCATTTCCAATTCAATCTTTCCTGTTTCCAGCACTTAGACACAATACATTAGTCCATAAAACAATGTACTAAGTTTAGAAACATACCTTTTGACATGATTTGCACTTTGTCCACCATATTGCATAGATCAACACAAAAGCACTTGTGTTGGCACTCAATCACCAAAATACTTAGAAATGGCCCAAAGGCACATTTCCCTTTCAAGCCTCAACATCATCTACGCCGAGACCCTAGGGCTCTTGGGGATCGATCTGTCCATGATCCGGGCCGGTGCAACGCCTTTTCACGGGATCGTCCCCGGTAAGCGTGTCCTGCCCCTTGGTCAACTTGATTTGTCTGTCTGCTTCGGAACTCCCTCCAACTTCTGAAAGGAAACCCTCACTTTCGAGGTGGTCGGGTTCCGATGGGACCTATCACGCGGTGTTGGGAAGACTGTGCTACGCCAAGTTCATGGTCGTCCCCAACTACACGTACCTCAAGCTCAAGATGCCAGGCCCCAACGGAACCATCACCGTCGGATCCACGTACTGCCACGCTTACGAGTGCGACGTGGAATGCGTGGAGTACGCTGAGGCCATCGCCGAGTCCGAGGCCCTCATCGCCGACCTGGATTGCATCTCCAAGGAGGCGCCAGATGCGAAGCGCCACGCTGGCAACTTCGAACCGACCGAGGCGGTTAAGTCTGTCCCTCTCGACCCCAGCAACGACGCCAGCAAGAAAGTCAGGGTCGGCTCCGAGCTCGACCCCAAATAGGAAGCAGTGCTCGTCGACTTTCTCCGCGCAAATGCCGAAACTTTTGCGTGGAGTCCCTCGGACATGCCCGACATACCGAGGGATGTCGCCGAGCACTCGCTGGACATCCGAGCCGGTGCCCGACCCGTGAAGCAACACCTGCGTCGTTTTGATGAAGAAAAGCGCAGGGCCATAGGCGAGGAGGTCCACAAGCTGATGGCTACAGGGTTCATCAAAGAGGTATTCCATCCAGAATGGTTAGCTAACCCTGTGCTTGTAAAGTTTAAAGGTGGAAATGGAGGATGTGCGTAGACTACACCAGTTTAAACAAAGCATGTCCAAAGGTTCCCTACCCTCTGCCTCGCATCGATCAAATTGTGGACTCGACTGCTGGGTGCAAAACCCTGTCATTCCTCGCCGCCTATTCATGCTATCACCAAATCAAGTTGAAAGAATCCGACCAGCTCACGACTTCTTTCATCACACCCTTTGGCATGTATTGTTATACTACTATGCCATTTGGCTTGAGGAATGCAGGTGCAACCTACCAAAGGTGCATGAACCACGTGTTCAGAGAGCACATCGGTAGAACGGTCGAGGCTTACGTCGATGACATCGTTGTCAAGACAAGGAAAGCCTCCGACCTCCTCTCCGACCTCGAAGTAACTTTTGGGTGCCTACGTGCAAAGGGCGTAAAACTCAATCCCGAGAAGTGTGTCTTCGGAGTCTCCCGAGGCATGCTCCTAGGGTTCATCGTCTCCGAGCGAGGCATCGAGGCCAACCCGGAGAAAATCGCAGCCATCACCAACATGGGGCCCATCAAAGATTTAAAAGGAGTACAAAGGGTCATGGGATGCCTTGCGGCTCTGAGCCGCTTCATCTCGCGCCTCGGTGAGAAAGGATTGCCCTTGTACCGCCTCTTAAGAAAGGCCGAGTGCTTCACTTGGACCCCCGAGGCTGAAGAAGCCCTCGGAAACTTAAAGGCACTCCTTACTAATGCACCCATCTTGGTGCCCCCACTGCGGGAGAAGCCCTCTTGATTTACGTAGCCGCAACCACTCAGGTGGTCAGCGCCGCGATCGTAGTCGAGAGACGAGAAGAGGGGCATGCACTGCTCATCCAGAGGCCGGTCTATTTCATCAGCGAGGTGCTATCCGAGACCAAGATCCGCTACCCGCAAATCCAGAAGCTACTGTACGCAGTAATTCTAACACCGTGAAAGTTGAGACACTACTTCGAGTCTCATTCGATGACTGTGGTGTCATCCTTCCCCCTGGGAGAGATCATCCAGTGCCGAGAGGCCTCGGGTAGGATAGCAAAATGGGTAGTGGAACTCATGGGCGAAACACTTTCATTCGCTCCTCGGAAGGCCATAAAATCTCAATTTTTGGCAGACTTCCTGGCTGAATGGGTCGACACCCAATTGCCGACAGCTCCAATCCAGGCCGAACTTTGGACCATGTACTTCGATGGGTCGCTGATGAAAACAGGAGCAGGTGCTGGCTTGCTCTTCATCTCACCCCTTGGAAAGCATGTGCGCTACATACTGCGCCTCCATTTTCCGGCGTCAAACAACGTGGCCGAGTACGAGGCCTTGGTTAATGGACTGCGCATCGTCATCGAGCTAGGGGTTCGGCGCCTCGACGCTCGTGGCGACTCACAGCTCGTCATTGACCAGGTCATGAAGAACTCCCACTGCCGCGATCGAAAAATGGAGGCCTATTGCGACGAAGTTCGGCGCCTGGAAGATAAGTTCCACGGGCTGGAACTCAACCATGTTGCTCGGCGGTACAACGAGACTGCAGATGAGCTGGCTAAAATAGCCTCGGGGCGGATGATGGTTCCCCCGGATGTCTTCTCCAAGGACATATATCAACCATCCGTAAAATTGACGACACGCCCGAACCCGAGGAGACCTCGGCCCAGCCCGAGGTACCCTCGGACGCCGAGGGTGAGGCCCTGCGCGTTTAGGGAGAGCAGAACAGGGTTGCGCTAAACCAAAACTGGCAGACCCCGTACCTGGAGTATCTCCTTTGAGGAGAGCTGCCCCTCGACAAGGCCGAAGCTCGGCGACTGGCTCGGCGCGCCAAGTCGTTCGTTTTACTGGGTGATGAAAAAAAGTTGTACCACCGCAGCCCCTCAGGCATTCTCCAACGATGCATATTTGTCGCCCAAGGACAAGAGCTGTTACAAGAAATACACTCGAGGGCTTGCGGTCACCATGCAACACCTCGAGCCCTCGTGGGAAACGCTTTCCGACAAGGTTTCTACTAGCCGACCGTGGTGGTCGACGCCACTAGGATTGTACGCTCCTGCCGAGGGTGTCAATTCTACGCGAGACAGACGCACCTGCCCGCTCAAGCCCTGCAGACAATACCTATCACTTGGCCGTTTGCCGTATGGGGTCTGGACCTCGTCGGTCCCTTGCAGAAGGCACCCAGGGGCTTCATGCACCTGCTGGTCGCCATCGACAAATTCTCCAAGTGGATCGAGGTCTGACCCTTAACCAGCGTCAGGTCCGAGCAGGCGGTGGCATTCTTCACAAATATCATCCATCGCTTTGGGGTCCCAAACTCCATCATCACCGACAATGGCACGCAGTTCACTGGGAAAAAAGTTCCTGGACTTCTGCGAGGACCACCACATCCGTGTGGACTGGGCCGCCGTAGCTCACCTAATGACAAATGGGCAGGTAGAGCGCGCCAACGGTATGATTTTGTAGGGACTAAAACCGAGGATCTACAACGACCTCAACAAGTTTGGCAAGCGGTGGATAAAAGAACTACCCTCGGTGGTTTGGAGTCTGAGGACGACGCCGAGCCGAGCCACGGGTTTCTCACCGTTTTTTCTAGTCTATAGGGCCGAGGCCATCTTACCCACAGACTTGGAATACGGTTCCTCGAGGACAAAGGCATACGACGACCAAAGCAACCAGACCAGCCGAGAGGATTCATTGGACTAGCTGGAAGAGGCTCAGGACGTGGTCTTACTACACTCGGCGCGGTATCAGCAGTCTCTACGACGCTACCACGCCCGAAGGGTTCGGCCCCGAGACTTCCAAGTGGGAGACTTGGTACTTCGGCTGCGACAAGACGCCCGAGGGCGCCACAAGCTTACTCGTCCCTAGGAAGGGCTGTTCATCATCGCCAAGATTTTGAAGCCCGGGACGTACAAGCTGGCCAACGATCAAGGCGAGGTCTACAACAACGCTTGGAACATCCAACAACTACGTCGCTTTTACCCTTAAAATGTTTCAAGTCGTTCATGTATCTCGCTTTCTTTACATGCATAAAAAAGTCTAACCATCAAGGAAGGATCAGCCTTGCCTCGGCAAAGCCCGACCCTCCCTCGGGGGCTAGAAGGGGGGAACCCCCTCTGCGTCAAAACTTTCCTCGGAAAAGTCTTTTACCAGAACGACTTTCGTTCCTTTCGACTGCATCGATAACAGAATCCTAATGACGAGCGAGAGAGACCTTGAACGGCAAGGCCGACCGAGCCGAGGGACTTCTACGCCTCCGGGATACGGATACCTCACTCATCACCTTCCGCGAAAAGTAGCTCACGCTTAGATAAGCGATTCTGCTACCGAACAAGACCTAACGCTCGAAAAGTTTTCTACCGAAACGACTTTCGTGCTTTTCAACTATATCGATAACGGAATCCTAAAAACGACGAGAGGAACCTTAAACGGCAAGGCCGACCGAGCCGAGGAACTCCTACGCCCCCGGGATACAGATACCTCACTCATCACCTTCCACGAAAAGTAACTCACGCTCGGACAAGGGATTCTGCTACCGAACAAGTCTTAACGCTCGAAACGAGAGGAAAGAAAACACAGCTTTATAATCCGACAATAAAAATGTTTAGGCCTCAGCGGCCGCAAAAAACGTACGCATACTTACAACAAACTGTTCCTGCAGGATCAGACATCGGTAGGGGAGGAGCAACACCCTCGGTGTTGTTTCCACCCTCAGCAGAATCTGGCCCGACCTCAGACGGCGACACGGGCGGAAGGACCTCCACCTCAAAGGAGGAAGCCAGCGCCGCGCTTGGGCCCTCGACAGCCGCGTCAAGCCTCTGGACCTCAGCTAAGGCAGCCTCCTCTTCGTCGGGTAAGCAGTACCCCTCGCTGACCCGCTCCAGGTCCACATCATAGTGGGAAGCGAGAACGGCGAAGGCCCGCCTAACGCCATGGTGCAGCGCCCCGCGGAGTCTGCTGCGCACATGGCCGCCCATGGCCCGCAGATGACTCTGGGGGGAGCTACCCGAGGGGACGCCGTCGAGGCCGAAGGCCCGGCAGAAGGCCGAGATAGCCTCAGACATGGCCACACGGTCGGCCTCCTTCTGCTCAGCCGCCTGGGCAAGCGCCTTGCAGTTCTTGACGGATTCGTTAAGAGCCGTCTCGAACCCTGCAGACAGCCGAACAAAATTCTTCAGACACAAGGAGAGAGGACGAAGCATACCATCGGCAACAAGGGCCTCCAGATCCTCCACGGCAACGGTGGAGAAAGGCCACGGGTCGCGCGGCGGAACGACGATCACCTTGTCAGCCATCGCCGAACGAAGGTGGTGGAGGCACAGGGGATGGGGTGCGCGGTTTTCTCTTCTCTGGCTATTCTCTTAGGTTGCGGAAACCAAAGCAGAAGGCAAGCGCAAATGGTAGGGTAAAGAACCACCGCCGGCCCCTCTTCCGAGTATATAAAGGCCCGGGCGAGATCCACCCAAAACTTTGCCCGAACCCGTCGCGAAATTCAAACTCGAAGGTGAAACGATTTTTCTGTTCCTCGAACGGCTCGCGCACGCGCAACAGATGCCCCGCGAATCGCTCGTCCCGTCGCATTAACTCCTTGGCAGGGCAAGCGACACCTCCGGCAGGCGAAGCGGGCGCCGTTTCACCTCCGTCATGATGACCGCGTCAAAAAAGGTGCGCCACATTATTTAAATTTATATCCTTTTCCTTTTCCTCTCTCTCTCTCTCTCTCTTGCCACAGGGACCGGGAAAGGGGATATTTCGAAAAGGATCCTTCTCAGCGAAGGAAACGGGCCCCGAGCCCTCCTACTGATCAGGGGTTCGAAGGTTGCGCCCTCCGGGGTTCAGCAACCACCCCAGAGCACTCGGGCTCCGAGCCCATTACTGATCAGGGGTTCGAAGGCTGGCCCCTCGGAAGGGTTCGACAGCCACCCCAGAGCATGCGGAGTCAGGGATGACCCTGGGTATGTCCGTTACATGGCTGAGGCTCGGGCTACGCTCCCGAGGTACCCTAGGACATTTCCGAGACCTGCGGGAACGATTTGTAATGGAATCCCACCAGAGGGAGGCGCCGAGCCCTCAGACCCTATCGAATGGGTCCAGGTCCAACAAATCACCCGCATGTACTTTTGGAGCGCGCCTCTGGGCCACTAGCTGACCCTTATCGAACGGGACTCGGGCGTCCACTCGGATCACCCGTTAGCAACTCACTGGAAACACCATGTTCGGTGCCCTCCGAGGGTAACATGGCGCTTTCCCCCCCTTCCTCCTTGCGGAGAGGCGACGAAGGGGCGTACAATAAAAGTCGAGACGGTCCTTGATCGTCCTCTCGCTCCATGCAGAGGCTCGGGGGCTGCTCTCGCACCAGGCTACGGCCAAACTGTTGACCACGTCAACAAACCAGCTTAAAAACTCGGAGCCTGACCGTGCACCCGGGCTATGGCCAGGCCGCATGAGGGAACAACAAGGCTGACCGAGGCATCACAAAAAGAATTAAGACCTCAGAGGAGTCAAACCACTCCTCCGAGGCCCCGGGGGCTACACCCGACGGGTGCGCTCGCGCGCACCCATCGGAACAAAATACGACCGAGAAAGGCCAGTCCCCTTGCAAAAAATCTAGCAGAACCTCCAAGCGAGTACCTACACTCCCTTCTAGGCTCGGGGGCTACTGTCGGGTACCGTAATTAGTGGTACCCCTAATGCTCCTTAACCTAGCTGGAAAACATCTTCAGAACAAACCACAAAAACTGATAAGCACGATTCAAGTCAGGGCCTCGTCTACCAAGGGACGCGACCTCATCCGAGCCCAGCCTCGGCCTCGGGCGGGAATAGTAGTCCCGGGCGGATTCACGCCTCGCCCGAGGACCTCCTCAGGCAGGGAGCGCACCCTCGGCTCGCCCGAAGCCTAGCTTGGGCAAACTTTGTCGTGCAGCGACCTCGGCCAAATCGCCTTACCAACCAACTGTATCGCATGCGCATTTAATGCGGGGATCGCTTGACACCTTATCCTGACACGCGTGCTTCAGTCGGCAAGGTCGAAGTGACCGTAGTCACTTCGCCCCTTTACTGACCGTTCTGACAAGAAAACGGCGCTATTCACCCCGTTCCGACTACTGTGCCAACCACCAGGGTAAAGCTGAGTTACGACCTCCCCCGAATTCAGCCTCGAGCGCAACAGGGAGCTCTGCCTCACCCGACCCTGGGCCTCGGCCTCAGCCTCGGCCTCGGGAGGAGTCACGTCCTCGCCCGACCCCAGGCCTCGGCCTCAGGAGAAGTCTCCGCCTCGCCCGACCTCGGCCTCAGACCGACTATGCTACAGGGGATACAACATTACCCTACCGCTAGCTAGCTACCCCTTGCTACGAAGGAACAAGACCGGAGTCACATCAAACTACTCTGATAGCAGGTAATGATGGTTCCCCGCGTGCGACTATGACGTCGATGGCTCTCAGCTCCTTACGGAAGCAAGGAAACGTCAGCAGGGCCCATGCCGCACCGCCAGCTATGCTTCCACAGGGCTCAAGGCACTTCTCCGACGGCCACGTTAGCACATGTACAGGGCTCAAGGCACTTCTTCGCCAGCCACGTTAGCACATAGCTACACCCCCATTGTACAGCTGGGCCATCTCCTTGTATCTATAAAAGGGGATGTCCAGGGCCTTCCTGAGAGCACCTAGAGGGGGGTGAATAGGTGATCCTGTAAAACTTGAAACTTAAGCCACAAAAACTTGGTTAAGTGTTAGCACAATAATCGCCACGTGGCTAGAGAGGAGTCTCAACAAAACACAATAACCACAAAGATATCAATCACAGAGATGGCACGGTGGTTATCCCGTGGTTCGTCCAAGACCAACGCTTGGCTACTCCACGTTGTGGCGTCCCAACGGACGAGGGTTGCAATCACTTGAAGTTCACAAAGAAGCACGAAGTAAGGGAGGGATGAGCAACGCACACAAGACACGAAATCAGAATGTCAACACGCACACAAGTCGCAACAAGAGCTCGCAACACAACCCGACGAGTTCACAACTCAACAAGAGCTCTAGATGCTATCACGAAGAAACAAATGCGTGGAATCGAAGTCTTGGTGCTTAGGAATGCTTTGAGTATGCTTGGTGTACTCCTCCATGCGCCTAGGGGTCCCTTTTATAGCCCCAAGGCAGCTAGGAGCCGTTGAGAGCAATCCAGGAAGGCAAATCTTGCCTTCTGTCGACTAGCGCACCGGACACTATCCGGTGCGGATATCCTTCCTTATTTGGCGAAGCCGACCGTTGGGGTTTGAGAGCCGTTGGCGCACCGGACACTGTCCGGTGCACACCGGACAGTCCGGTGCCCCCTCCCGACCGTTGGCTCGGCCACGTGTCTCGCGCGGATCGCGCGGCTGACCGTTGGCCCGGCCGACCGTTGGCTCATCGGACAGTCCGGTGCACACCGGACAGTCCGGTGGATTATAGCCGTACGCCGTTAATTTCTTCCCGAGAGCAGCAAGTTCGCCTGAGCCAGCCTGGCGCACCGGACACTTTCCGGTGCACCACCGGACAGTCCGGTGCACCCAGATCGAGCTGACTTTGGCTGAACAGAGCCATCTCATTTCCAATTCAATCTTTCCTGTTTCCAGCATTTAGACACAATACATTAGTCCATAAAACAATGTACTAAGTTTAGAAACATACCTTTTGACATGATTTGCACTTTGTCCACCATATTGCATAGATCAACACAAAAGCACTTGTGTTGGCACTCAATCACCAAAACACTTAGAAATGGCCCAAAGGCACATTTCCCTTTTTGATGATTTATGCCAACACAACATAAAGTGACTAGAACAAGTGCAATATCAATGTAAATGAAAACCAAAAGTTGTTTTGAATCAAATTTGGCATATATGGATCATTCTTTGCCACCACTTGGTTTGTTTTTTTCAAATCAAACTCAAATTTCTATCTCTAAGTCAACCACACTTGTTAAGACATAAAGAGAGTCATTCCAAGAGAAATTGATTCAAGATTTCAACAACTCCCCCTTTTTCCCATAATCAACACTTCTCCCCACAAGAAGCCAACTTTTGACAATAAAAGAGTTTTGACAAACCAAAAGCTCTATTCTACTATTTTCAAAAACTCTCAAGTGGTAGCTAATCCATTTATTGCTTTGGCCTTTATTTTCTCCCCCTTTGGCATCAAGCACCAAAATGGGATCAATCTTGGCCCTAGAACCCCATTGCCTCACCAAAATCTTCAATAAGAATACAAAGGCAATAAGAGTACGTGAGATGAACTTGGAATAAGTTACCCTCTCATCGGAGTGCAGTGGAAGTCTTTCATGGTCCAAGTCCACCTTTTCCCTTTCAAACCTCCTTTGAGACTAGAACAAGCAAACACAAGCACACAGTTAGTCTCAAAGGGTCAAGTTGTACCACAACTCCCCCTAAATAATTGCATCACTTGCAAAAAAAGGACTTGTGAGGTCCGGGGAGTGTTTGTACAACTTGAGCACAACAAGTAAGCAACAAAATGCATAAGGAACATGATCAAAGGCATGAACACATGTATGCTATAAATCAATCCAAGTTCCGCGAATCTAGAACATTTAGCTCACTACGCAGCCTGCAAAAGGTCTTCTCATCTAAAGGCTTGGTAAAGATATCGGCTAGCTAGTTCTCGGTGCTAACATGAAACACTTCGATATCTCCCTTTTGCTGGTGGTCTCTCAAAAAGTGATGCCGGATGTCAATGTGCTTTGTGCGGCTGTGCTCAACAGGATTTTCCGCTATTCAGATAACACTCTCATTATCACATAGGAGTGGGACTTTGCTCAGATTGTAGCCAAAGTCCCGGAGGGTTTGCCTCATCCAAAGTAGTTGCGCGCAACACTGTCCTGCGGCAACATACTCGGCCTCAGCGGTGGATAGGGCAACGAAAGTTTGTTTCTTAGAGTTCCACGACACCAGGGACCTTCCTAAGAATTGGCACGTCCCCGATGTACTCTTCCTATCGACCTTACATCCAGCATAGTCGGAATCTGAATATCCAATCAAGTCAAAGTTAGACCCCTTTGGATACCAGATCCCGAAGCAAGGCGTAGCGACTAAATATCTAAGAATTCGCTTCACAGCCACTAAGTGACACTCCCTTGGATCGGATTGAAATCTAGCACACATGCATACGCTAAGCATAATATCCGGTCTACTAGCACATAAATAAAGTAAAGACCCTATCATTGACCGGTATGCTTTTTGATCAACAGACTTACCTCCTTTGTTGAGGTCGGTGTGTCCGTCAGTTCCCATCGGTGTCTTTGCGGGCTTGGCGTCCTTCATCCCAAATCGCTTTAGCAAGTCTTGCGTGTACTTTGTTTGGGAGATGAAGGTGCCATCCTTGAGTTGCTTCACTTGGAACCCAAGGTAGTTCAACTCGCCCATCATCGACATCTCGAATTTCTGCGTCATCACCCTGCTAAACTCTTCACAAGACTTTTGATTAGTAGAACCAAATATTATGTCATCGACATAAATTTGGCACACAAAGAGATCACCATCGCAAGTCTTAGTGAAAAGAGTTGGATCGGCTTTCCCAACCTTGAAAGCATTAGCAATTAAAAAGTCTCTAAGGCATTCATACCATGCTCTTGGGGCTTGCTTAAGTCCATAGAGCGCCTTAGAGAGCTTACACACGTGGTCGGGGTACCGTTCATCCTCAAAGCCAGGGGGTTGCTCCACGTACACCTCCTCCTTGATCGGCCCGTTGAGGAAAGCGCTCTTCACATCCATTTGGAACAACCTGAAAGAATGGTGAGCGACATATGCTAGCAATATACGAATAGATTCTAGCCTAGCCACAGGAGCGAAAGTCTCCTCAAAGTCCAAACCTGCGACTTGGGCATAACCTTTTGCCACAAGTCGAGCCTTGTTCCTCGTCACCACCCCGTGCTCGTCCTGTTTGTTGCGGAACACCCACTTGGTTCCCACAACGTTTTGCTTGGGACGAGTCACCAGTGTCCAAACTTCATTGCGCTTGAAGTTGTTGAGCTCTTCCTGCATGGCCAACACCCAGTCCGGATCTAGCAAGGCCTCTTCTACCCTGAAAGGCTCAATAGAAGAGACAAAAGAGTAATGCTCACAAAAATTCACCAATCTAGAGCGAGTAGTTACTCCCTTGCTAATATCACCCAAAATTTGGTCGACGGGATGATTCCTTTGAATCGTCGCTCGAACTTGGGTTGGAGGTGCCTGAGGTGCTTCTTCCTCTTCACTTTGAACATCATGTGCTCCCCCTTGATCATGCGCCTCCACTTGAGGTACTTGTTCGTCAACTTGGGTTAGGGGATGCACCATTGTTGAGGAAGATGGTTGATCTTGCTCCAATTGTTCCTGTGGTCGCACATCGCCAATCGCCATGGTGCGCATTGCGGCCGTTGGAACGTCTTCTTCATCGGTTAGTAGTTCATACGAAGTCTTCTTGAGGAGGCGGTGAAGGTAGACCCTGTTGATGGCGTGGCAAGCCGTGTTCACGGCTTCCGACCTAAATCGCTCGGGGGTCTTGAACTCTCCAAGCATCGTCCTCGCCATATCGATGAGCGTCCTGTTCTTCCTTTCTACCACACCATTTTGTTGTGGTGTGTAGGGAGCAGAGAACTCGTGCTTGATCCCTTCCTCCTCAAGGAACTCCTCCACTTGGAGGTTCTTGAACTCGGACCCGTTGTCGCTCCTAATCTTCTTCACCTTGAGCTCAAACTCATTTTGAGCTCTCCTGAGGAAGCGCTTGAGGGTCCCTTGGGTTTCAGATTTATCCTGCAAAAAGAATACCCAAGTGAAGCGGGAAAAATCATCAACTATAACAAGACCATACTTACTTCCTCCTATACTTAGATAGGCGACGGGTCCGAAGAGGTTCATATGAAGCATCTCCAAGGGTCTTGATGTGGTCATCACATTTTTGGTGTGATGAGAACCTCCCACCTGTTTCCCTGCTTGACAAGCTGCACAAGGTCTATCTTTTTCGAAATGCACGTTAGTTAGACCTATCACGTGTTCTCCCTTTAGAAGCTTGTGAAGGTTCTTCATCCCCACATGTGCCAAGCGGCGATGCCACAGCCAGCCCATGCAAGTCTTAGCAATTAAGCATGCATCTAGACCAGCCTCTTCTTTTGCAAAATCAACTAAATAAAGTTTGCCGTCTAGTACACCCTTAAAAGCTAGTGAACCATCACATCTTCTAAAGACAGACACATCTACATTTGTGAATAGACAATTATATCCCATATTGCATAATTGACTAAAAGATAACAAATTATATCCAAGAGACTCAACTAAAAACACGTTAGATATAGAGTGCTCAGATGAAATAGCAATTTTACCTAACCCGTTTACCTTGCCTTCGTTCCCATCACCGAATATTATTGAATCTTGGGAATCCTTGTTTTTTGACGTAGGAGGTGAACATCTTCTTCTCCCCCGTCATATGGTTTGTGCATCCGCTGTCGATAATCCAGCTTGAACCCCCAGATGCATAAACCTGCAAGGCAAATTTAGGCTTGGATCTTAGGTACCCAACTCTTGTTGGGTCCTACAAGGTTAGTCACAATTGTCTTAGGGACCCAGATGCAAGTTTTGTCTCCCTTGCATTTTGCCCCTAATTTTCTAGCAACTATCTTCCTATCCTTTCTACAAATGGCAAAGGAAGCATTTAAAGCATGATATATGGTAGAAGGTTCATTACTTTTCCTAGGAACATTAACACCATTTCTCCTAGGCACATCTCTACCATGCATATAGGAAGAACTAGAAGCAAACATGGCATGAGAGTCAAAAGCATCATAAGCATTACAACTCCTATAAGACTGTCTTCTATCATGGTACATAAAAGCATGGTTCTTTTGCACACTACTAGCTATAGGGGCCTTCCCTTTCTCCTTGGTGGAGATGGAAGCCTTATGGCTTGTTAAGTTCTTGACTTCCCTCTTGAAGCCAAGACCATCCTTAATTGAGGGGTGTCTACCAATCGTGTAGACATCCCTTGCAAATTTTAGCTTGTCAAATTCACTCTTGCTAGTCTTAAGTTGGGCATTAAGACTAGCCACTTCATCATTTAATTTAGAAATGCAAACTAGGTGTTCACTACAAGCATCAATGTCAAAATCTTTACACCTAGTGCAAATCATAACATGTTCTACACAAGAGTTAGATTTATTTGCTACTTCTAGTTTAGCATTTAAATCATTGTTAATTCTCTTTAAGCTAGAGATAGAGTCATGACATGTAGACACTTCACTAGAAAGAATTTCATTTCTTTTAACTTCTAGAGCAAGTGAATTTTGTGCATTAACAAATTTATCATGCTCTTCATATAAAAGGTCCTATTGTTTCTCTAAAAGTCTATCCTTTTCATTCAAGGCATCAATCAATTCATTAATCTTATCTATTTTAGCTCTATCCAATCCCTTGAACAAACTAGAGTAATCTATTTCTTCATCACTCGACTCATCATCACTGGAAGAATTATAAGTAGTACTGTGTCGAGTACATACCTTCTTCTCCTTCGCCATGAGGCATGTGTGACGCTCGTTGGGGAAGAGGGATGACTTGTTGAAGGCGGTGGCGGCGAGTCCTTCATTTTCGGAGTCGGATGACGAACAATCCGAGTCCCACTCCTTGCCAAGGTGTGCCTCGCCCTTAGCCTTCTTGTATGTCTTCTTCTTCTCCCTCTTGCTCCCTTGTTCCGGGTCACTATCATTATCAGGACAGTTAGCAATAAAATGACCAATCTTACCACATTTGAAGCATGAGCGCTTCCCCTTTGTCTTGGTCTTGCTAGGCTGTCCCTTGCGACCCTTTAGCGCCGTCTTGAAGCGTTTGATGATGAGGGCCATCTCTTCATCATTGAGTCCAGCCGCCTCAACTTGTGCCACCTTGCTAGGTAGCGCCTCCTTGCTCCTCGCTGCCTTGAGAGCAATGGGTTGAGGCTCATGAATTGGATCGTTCAACGCGTCGTCCACGTATCTCGCCTCCTTGATCATCATTCGCCCGCTTACGAACTTCCCAAGGACTTCTTCAGGCGACATATTGGTGTACCTAGGATTTTCACGAATATTGTTCACCAAATGTGGATCAAGTACAGTAAAGGACCTTACCATTAGGCGGACGACGTCGTGGTTCGTCCATCGTGTGCTTCCGTAGCTCCTTATTTTGTTGATGAGGGTCTTGAGCCGGTTGTATGTTTGGGTTGGCTCCTCGCCCCTTATCATCGCGAATCTTCCTAGCTCGCCCTCCACCAACTCCATCTTGGTGAGTAAGGTGACGTCGTTCCCCTCATGAGAGATCTTGAGGGTGTCCCAGATCTGCTTGGCATTGTCCAAGCCGCTCACCTTATGGTACTCGTCCCTGCACAAAGAGGCTAACAACACAGTAGTAGCTTGTGCATTTTTATGAATCTGTTCATTAATAAATATAGGACTATCCGAGCTATCAAATTTCATTCCATTCTCAACAATCTCCCATATGCTTGGATGGAGAGAGAACAAGTGACTACGCATTTTGTGACTCCAAAATCCGTAGTCCTCCCCATCAAAGTGTGGAGGTTTGCCAAGAGGGATGGAAAGCAAATGTGCATTTGAGCTATGCGGGATACGCGAATAATCGAAAGAAAAGTTTGAGTTAACCGTCTTTCGTTTGTCGTAGTCGTTGTCGTTGTCGTTGTTGTCCTTTTGGGAAGAAGTGGACTCATCGCTGTCGTCGTAGTAGACGATCTCCTTGATGCGTCTCGTCTTCTTCTTCTTCCCATCTTTGCGTCTGTGGCCCGAGCCCGAGTCGGTAGGCTTGTCATCCTTCGGCTCGTTGACGAAGGACTCCTTATCCTTATCGTTGATCACGATTCCCTTCCCCTTAGGATCCATCTCTTCGGGCGATTAGTCCCTTCGTGAAGAGAACGACTCTGATACCAATTGAGAGCACCTAGAGGGGGGGGGGGGGTGAATAGGTGATCCTGTAAAACTTGAAACTTAAGCCACAAAAACTTGGTTAAGTGTTAGCACAATAATCGCCACGTGGCTAGAGAGGAGTCTCAACAAAACACAATAACCACAAAGATATCAATCATAGAGATGGCACGGTGGTTATCCCGTGGTTCGGCCAAGACCAACGCTTGCCTACTCCACGTTGTGGCGTCCCAACGGACGAGGGTTGCAATCAACCCCTCTCAAGCGGTCCAAAGACCCACTTGAATACCACGGTGTTTTGCTTTGCTTTTCTTAATCCTGTTTGCGAGGAATCTCCACAACTTGGAGCCTCTCGCCCTTACACTTGAAGTTCACAAAGAAGCACGGAGTAAGGGAGGGATGAGCAACGCACACAAGACACGAAATCAGAATGTCAACACGCACACAAGTCGCAACAAGAGCTCGCAACACAACCCGACGAGTTCACAACTCAACAAGAGCTCTAGATGCTATCACGAAGAAACAAATGCGTGGAATCGAAGTCTTGGTGCTTAGGAATGCTTTGAGTATGCTTGGTGTACTCCTCCATGTGCCTAGGGGTCCCTTTTATAGCCCCAAGGCAGCTAGGAGCCGTTGAGAGCAATCCAGGAAGGCAAATCTTGCCTTCTGTCGAGTGTCGCACCGGACAGTCCGGTGCACCACCGGACACTGTCCGGTGCGGATATCCTTCCTTATTTGGCGAAGCCGACCGTTGGGGTTTGAGAGCCGTTGGCGCACCGGACACTGTCCGGTGCCCCCTTCTAGCCGTTGGCTCGGCCACGTGTCCCGCGCGGATCGCGCGGCCGACCGTTGGCTCACCGGACAGTCCGGTGAATTTTAGTCGTACGCCGTTAATTTCTTCCCGAGGGCAGCAAGTTCGTCTGAGCCAGCCTGGCACACCGGACACTGTCCGGTGCACCCAGACCGAGCTGACTTTGGCTGAACAGAGCCATCTCATTTCCAATTCAATCTTTCCTGTTTCCAGCACTTAGACACAATACATTAGTCCATAAAACAATGTACTAAGTTTAGAAACATACCTTTTGACATGATTTGCACTTTGTCCACCATATTGCATAGATCAACACAAAAGCACTTGTGTTGGCACTCAATCACCAAAATACTTAGAAATGGCCCAAAGGCACATTTCCCTTTCACTTCCTAAGGCACGTTCACACAGGGCGAGCGGACGCACAGACGTACGCAGCGAAGGCAGGCGAGCAGAGGCAGGCAGAGTGGGAGAGACGCGGTGAAGGCAAACTCAGACAGCTCACCTCAGGGCTAGACTCTCTCTCTCTCTCTCTCTCTCTCTCTCGCTCTCGCTCTCGCTGTCTCGCAACGCTTGTAACCCCCTACTACGAGCACCCCGGTGCAAGATAATATAAGCCTCATCCTCCCGCTTGTGTTCCATCTTGCATCAACCCATCTGGGCAGGGACACGCAGCGATAAATTCACTGGTCGGTTGACGGTCCTCGCGGGTCCGAAACGCCGACACTTTTCTTTCTCACTTCTTACTCTCAAGTGCTTTGTAAGCGAGGCAAGAGACACCAATTGTGTGGTGATCCTTGCAGGTAGGCCTGGGCGTTCGGGTTACCCGAAAATTTCGGGTCGGGTAATCCGGGTAATTAAAATTTCGGGTTTTAGAAAGTGTTACCCGAAATTGCAGTGGGTATTATAATACCCGACAGTTCGGGTACCCGACACTTCGGGTTCGGGTATCGGGTACTCCCGAAATAACCAAATTTAAAAATAGTAACCAAAGCAACACAGACACAACCACAATAATAAATTAATAATAGCTATTCAGGATACTACAATCACAGTCACACATCGGCCAGTCCACCACACAAATGAGTTGCTCTAGTCCACAATAACAAATTAAAAAACAGCCACAATAGTCACAAAGCCACAATAGTCAATAGTAAATTAAAAAACAGGAACCAGCCAGGCAGCCACTACAAGTCTACAATCACACAATCACAGCCACTACAATCACAGTCACATGCTTGCACCAGCGACCAGCCAGCAAGCACATTGTCCAGGGCTCCAGGCCACGCCCAGCCAGCTGCACGCCTGCACTGCACCAGCCAGGCAGCCACCGCCCACCAGCAGCCACCATTCAGCTTCAGCCTTCAGCCCACAACACGTCCATAGTCCATCCACACCAGTACACCACCCAGTCCATCCACACAGCCAAGGAATATAAGGCTTATCCTGCCATTCTGTACATGAGTCCAAGCAAAATATATATATGTTAACATTTCATAGCATTAATAAAAAAGAGTACAAAGTTATTTAAACAGTAAACAATGCATAGCAGATTAGCAGCTCACTCATGTGTTGCTGGAGACTTGGAAGTGGAAGTAGCCTCGGTTCTTTTTCCTTTGCCACCATTACCAAATTCTTCAATTAGCTCTACAATTAAAGGAGTGCAAGCATGTAGCTATCAATTAGAAATGGTTAAACATCAAAATGATCAAATACATACAAAAAAATGATGGAATATACCTTTTTCTATAATAGTCAATTCCTCGATATTCTCTTGTATGTTAATGGGAGTAGACCTTCTTAGCCAATCTTGGGTACATACAAGGGCCTCCAACATGAAAGGAGTAAGGGAAGTACGGAAATCATCCAAGATACGCCCACTTGTGCTGAAAACGGACTCTGAAGCTACTGTTGATATTGGTATAGCAAGGATATCTTGGGCCATGTGAGCCAAAACCGGCAATCTATGTGCATTGTCCTTCCACCAAATGAGAACATCGATCTTTTTCTCTGTGTCTTCACAATCTTCAGATAGATATTTGTCAAGTTCTGATTTAGTAGTGTTGTTACTACTATTAGTCAGCTTCATTTTCTTGGCAATAACTTGTTTAAGCTTCCCTCCTGGAGCACCTTTTGCTTGAGTTGAATCTGTTTCATCTGTTGTTTCTTCAATTGGTGCATAAATATTTCTATATTCTTTAAACAGTTCTCGGATACATGTCTTAATAGCAGACCATACTAGTTGTCCTCTGTCCTCACCAAAGATCTCTTCAATGGTAATCTTATGGTACAAAGATAACTTGTATCTTGGATCAAGAAATGCAGCCACAAAAATCAATAGAGTAATGTTCTCCTTTTCCTTACCCTTTCCTTTCCCTCTATCCTTCTCTGGTTGTGGTTGTGGCTCATTCCAAACTCCCCAATACTTGTCATATTTCTCTTTCATTCTCAAGCCCATTGAAACTCGCAAAGGATCCACACTGTCAATCCATGACTGAATCAACAAGTGGATCTCTCCAATCTCATGGAAGAAGGTGTTACTAGTCACATGAAGACTAGAGGAGATGCGAATAGTGAGATCATAGAAATGCTCTAGAAATTCAGCCATCTTCTTGGCATCCTCCCAATCATCCTCATTTGGGTGACCATGTCCTCCTCTCACCTCAGATAGCTCCAAAACATAGCTAATGTCGTCTTCAGCCAACTTTAAAAATACCTTCTCATACACAATTGCAGCCTTCAACATTAGATATGTTGAATTCCATCTTGTTGGGACATCAAGCCTCAAAAAGGCCTTGATGTCCACCTTCTCTTCCTCTGCAATTTCCTTGAACTTTACCAACCTTGAAGTTCCATTTTTTATGTAACGAACTGCATCCCTAACACGCTGCACTGAGAGGTCCACATCTTTCAAGCCATCTCGCACAATGAGGTTCACTATATGTGCAGCACACCTCATGTGGAGATACTTGCCATCTGCTATTGTTGTTTTCTGTAATTGTCTTCTCAAATAACCAATAGCGCTATCATTGGCACTTGCATTATCAACTGTTATAGTCATAATTCTATCCAAACCCCAGTCCACCAAACTTTTGATCAAGCTTTTCCCAATATCATCCCCCTTATGTCCCTTTATCTTGAAAAAGCTAATGACTTTCTTCTGCAAAATCCAATTCTCATCAATAAAACTTGCTGTCACAGTCATATACCCATCTTGTTGTTGGGAAGTCCAACAATCTGTTGTTACACTAACTCTTTGACAAGAGTCTTTGAAGAACTTCTTTAGCTTGGCCCTCTCTTGGAAGTATGTACGCACAATGTCCCTAGTACAAGTTCTTCTAGATGGCACTTGGAACCGTGGGCAAGCTTTTGACATAAATTTTCTGAAACCCGACTTCTCACCAAAAGCAAATGGCAACTCATCTTCTATGAGCATTTCAGCAAATGCATCCCTTAATGAATTTTGATCAAACCTCCAAGTGCTAGGAGCTTCCCCTCCGGTTGCTTGCAAAGTACCTTGCTTTGGGTCTTTATCAAATTTATTGGGGTTGCGCTTGCAGACATTAAAATGTTTATTCAATGAAGATGTACCATGCTGATTGGAATCAGCCTTAAGGATACGCTGACAATATTTGCACTTAGCAGACTTTAGCCTACCCTTGTCATCTTTGATCTTAATGAAATGATCCCACATACTTGACCTTGGCACAATCTCCTTCCTTGCCTCCTTTTTCTCAGTTTCGTTCTCAAGGTCTACAAAATTAGCATCCCCTTGGCCTTCAGTTCCACTAGATTTACCTCGTATAGTTTGTGACTGATCACCTGTTGTTTCCACAGTTGCTTGCTCAAATTGAGTAGCAGTACCCATAGATTCTCTTTCCAATTCCATGTCTACTATATCATCGATACTATTAGGCATCTGCAAAAAACTCAAACCTTATACTAACTTACTAAGTTAGTGATAATTAGACAACATATACTGATGCTAAAAATTGCATACGTTGCTTGATTCCTCGGTCGGTGTCGTCGTGTCGGGCGATGAGGTATGCGTGGTCTACTGCCGTGCTGCCTGATGCGAGCCTGCGAGATCGGATTAGGCCATTAGGCAATTAGGGTTAGGGATGTGCTCTGCTGTCTGCTCTATTCCTTGGGCAGGGCTCAGTAGAAAATTAGGGATGACCATATCAGTGACCGGACCCTAACCTGGATGGCAGGAGCAGGACGGCGTACGACTGCGGCCTGGGCGCCTCCGCGCCTGGCTGCCTGGCTCGGTCTGGAGATGTCGCGGCGTGGACGTTGGAGGCTTGGGCGCTTGGCTCGGCGGCTGGAGATGTCGGCGTCGACGGCGTGGACGTTGGAGGCTGGATCCTTGGAGGCTTGGGCGCTTGGCTGCCGCTGGAGTCGCTGGAGAGTGGAGATGTCGCGCGGCGCCGCCTGGAGGCTGGAGTCTGGAGATGGAGCGTGACGTCCGTGAGTCCGTGACTGCCGCCTGGACTCTAGAGATGGAGGCATGGAGCCGCCTGGAGATGGACCGTGGCCCATGGCGTGGGTGGGCCTGGCCGCCTGGGCCGGCCAGCTGCCAGCATGTGATTATTTGTGAACATTGGGCCGCGGCAGCCGTCGTAATATTCGGGTACGGGTTGTTCGGGTACCGGTTGGTGCTACCCGAATTACCCAGAATAATTTCGGGTTTCACAATTTACTACCCGAATTTCCCAAACAAATTTCGGGTACCCGACATTACGGGTTCGGGTTCGGGTATTTCGGGTTCGGGTAACGGGTAACGGGTTTTTTGCCCAGTCCTACTTGCAGGGTCTAAGTGACCCGTGAGATTAAGGAAGAAGCCTCACTCGGTCTAAGTGACCATTCGAGAGAGGGAAATGGTTGAAAGAGACCCGGTCTTTGTGACCACCTCAACGGGGACTAGGTTCTTTAGAACCGAACCTCGGTAAAACAAATCACCGTGTCATCCACTTTATTTTCTTGGTTGATTTGTTTTCGCTCTCTCCCGGACTTGATACTCGCTCTAACACTAACCTCGGCTTGTATTGTGTGTTTAAAGTTATAAATTTCAGATTTCGCCTATCCACCCCCTCTAGGCGACTTTCAAACACAAAGTTGATAAGTCCACTTTCTTCCTAGGTAAGTGTGAGAATTCCTGGTCTATGCCGAGGTTATGGCCTAAAATGTGGGTCCGCACATGGAATGGGCTGGCATGCTGCTAGGGGCTAGCTGAATTAGGCTAGTTGGGCCATTTTTAGCTAAAAACAATGCAACAAAGTGAATGGTGTTTTATTTTTTTTTATTATTTTTCCCTTGAGTTTAAATATCATATGTGTGTATTTTAGCACTATTTTTAATCATACATTTTTAGCAATGTTAGTAGACAACATAACAAAACCACTAAAGTTAAACCATGATAATAAATCAACAATATTTTACTCCTATAACAACAAGTCAAGTGCTGCTACCAAATATATTAACATTAAGTATTACGTTGTAAAGGAGAGAGTTCAGTGTCAGATAATTAATCTTGAGCATATAAACACAGAGCAAATGCTTGCGGATCCACTCACTAAAAGGCGTCCACCTAGCGAGTCCAGAAGCATGTAGCCAACATTGATTTATTGAAACACCTATGATTTTGGATTAATGGGCCATCAAGGCAACTATGTACCTCAAGAATAAGTTCTCTATTTTGCGATAGAAATATATACTATAATTGTTGAGTTCAGTAGTGATTGACTACCGTTTTAATGCTTCGTTATTGATATAATGAGTGAGAATTGTAAGATAATTAATTAAGTTTTAAATATAAGCGAGTAAGTATTAGTACGAGGAAGAGAACGTTGGGTTGATATCATCCGACTCAGTTAGGGTCCGAGTCAGATAACATGTTTGCGTCTTGATCGAGGATACAACAACCTTATGATTGCAACATCTTTTTACACCGTGTATAATAAATAGGGAGAGGTTGAGCATCAGAAATAAAATTCAAGGTGTACCCCTCTGTTGAACACATCCAGGGGCGGACACAAGGGGTGGGCAAGCTGGGTCACGACTCCACTTCATTTTTATAACCTTTTATACCTAAGTTTAAATATACATCTGTCGGGGACCATAATTAGGGGTACCCTCAAGACGCCTAATTCTCAGCTGGTAACCCCCATCAGCATAAAGCTGCAAAGGCCTGATGGGTACGATTAAGTCAGGGATCAGTCCACACGAGTGACTTGATCACGCTTCACCCGAGCCTAGCCTCGGCCAAAGGCAGCCGACCTCGAGAGACTTCCGTCTCGCCCGAGGCCCCCTTGTTATGGCGGACACATCACCGGCTTGCCCGAGGCCTTGGCTTCGCTCAGAAGCAACCTTGACTAAATCGCCGCACCGACTGACCAAATTGCAGGGGCATTTAACGCAAAGGTGGCCTGACACCTCTATCCTGACACGCGCCCCCGGCAGAGCCGAAGTGACCGCCGTCACTCCACCGCTCCACTGGCCAGTCTGACAGAAGGACAGCGCCGCCTGCGCCACTCCGACTGCAGTGCCGCTCGACAGAGTGAGTTTGACAGGCAGTCAGGCCTTGCCAAAGGCGCCACGGCGAACTCCGCTCCGCCCGACCCCAGGGCTCGGACTCGGGCTAAGACCCGGAAGACGGCGAACTCCGCTCCGCCCGACCCCAGGGCTCGGACTCGGGCTAAGACCCGGAAGACGGCGAACTCCGCTCCGCCCGACCCCAGGGCTCGGACTCGGGCTAAGACCCGGAAGACGGCGAACTCCGCTCCGCCCGACCCCAGGGCTCGGACTCGGGCTAAGACCCGGAAGACGGCGAACTCCGCTCCGCCCGACCCCAGGGCTCGGACTCGGGCTAAGACCCGAAAGACGGCGAACTCCGCTCCGCCCGACCCCAGGGCTCGGACTCGGGCTAAGACCCGGAAGACGGCGAACTCCGCCCCGCCCGACCCCAGGGCTCGGACTCGGGCTAGCACCCGGAAGACGACTAAACTCCGCTTCGCCCGACCCCAGGGCTCGGACTCCGCCCTGGCCTCGGCCGAACGACTTCCGCCTCGCCCGACCCCTTGGCTCGGGCTCGGCCACGGCAACAAAAGGCAAACTCAACCTCGGCTTCGGAGGAACCCCCACGTCGCCCTGCCTAGGGCATAGACCGCCACGTCAACAGGAGGCGCCATCATCATCCTACCCCGAATCGACTCGGGTCACAGAGAACAAGACCGGCGTCTCATCCGGCCAGCTCCGCCGGAGGGGCAATGATGGCGCTCCGCAAGCTCTGTGACGACGGCGGCCCCCGGCTCTCTTACGGAAGCAGGGCAACGTCAGCAGGGACTCGACCGCTCCAACAGCTGTCCCTCCATCAGGCTCCGCCGCACCTCCGACAGCCACGACATCACGCCAGCAGGGTGCCCAGATCTCTCCGGCTGCCACATTGGCATGTACCTAGGGCGCTAGCTCTCCCTCCGCTAGACACGTAGCACTCTGCTACATCCCCATTGTACACCTGGATCCTCTCCTTACGACTATAAAAGGAAGGACCAGGGCCTTCTCAGAAAAGGTTGGCCGCGCGGGACCGAGGACGGGACAGGCGCTCTCTTGGGGCCGCTCGCTTCCCTCACCCGCGTGGACGCTTGTAACCCCCCTACTGCAAGCGCACCCGACCTGGGCGCGGGACGAACACGAAGGCCGCGGGACTTACACCTCTCTCATGCTCGACTCCGGCCACCTCGCCTCTCCCCCCTTCGCGCTCGCCCACGCGCTCGACCCATCTGGGCTGGGGCACACAGCACACTCACTCGTCGGCTTAGGGACCCCCCTGTTCCGAAACGCCGACAGTTGGTGCGCCAGGTAGGGGCCTGCTGCGTGCTGACGAACAGCTCCCCGTCAAGCTCCAGATGGGCAGTCTCCAGCAACCTCTCCGGCCCGGGACGGTGCTTCGTTTCGGGACTCTTGAGTTCATGTCCTTCGACGGCAGCTACGACATGATACTTCTTCCACCGCCGCGCGACTACGACAATGGCGGCCGACAACCCGCCCGCCGGCGGCGGAATCGACGACGTCTTCCCCGCGTGGTGGAAGAGCAACATTCGGGCTCGCTCCGTTCCCTCCCCCGCCAACGGAGGAGGAGGCGGGGCCGTCAAGGCCAGACAGGAGGCCGCGCTTCGTCGGCCGTCGAGCGAATCGACGCCCCCGACGCCCCGACGGAAGGCACGCCGGACGTCGACCTCGCGTTCAAGACGGAGGCAAGCGCCGTCCCCCCGCGCCACGCTGACCCCGAGCAAGAAGACGACGCCGGCGCGCTCGCGGAAAGCCTGCAGGACGTCGCCCTCGAACCGGAGATGATGGCGCAATCAGTCCCCGATGCGACTACATCGCTCCTCGTCGACCAAAAGGTAACGACTAACTCCCATCTTGCGTCATTTCGACTCGGCCTCAACCCGCCAAACGACCTCGTTTTGGCGGGCGCTCTCATTGAGGCGAGTGCAACCCCACTGAGGTTCCGTATGCGGTCGCCTTGGGACCGACTGACGGACGTCTCGACCTACGGGCCCTCTGGGTCCGAGGAAGATGACGGTCCCGGCATCGGTTGGGATTTCTCCGGACTTGGCAACCCCAGTGCCGTGCGGGACTTCATGACCGCATGTGACTACTGCCTATCCGACTGTTCCGATGGAAGCCGCAGCCTTGGCGATGAGAGCTGTGGCCCAAGCCGCGAATGTTTCCACATCGAGCTAGGGGATCCCACCGAAGGCAACCATCTTGGCATGCCGGAGGATGGTGATCTCCCTAGGCCGGTGCCTCGCGCCGACATCCCACGGGAGCTAGCTGTGGTCCCCGAGGTGCAGGCCAGGCTCAACGAGGGAATAGGAGCGCTTGAGCCGATCCGTCGGGACGTCGGACAGGCATGGGTGGGCCAACCCCTGGCCGGAGAAATACGTCAGCTGCCCCAAGGTCTCCAGCACCGCGTCGCCAACGATGTCAGGATCAGGCCGCCGCCCGCATCCAGCGGGGTCGGTCAGAACCTGGCAACCGCAGCAATGCTCATCCGCGCGATGCCGGAGCCGTCAACCACCGAGGGTCGGCGAATCCAGGGAGAACTCAAGAATCTCCTGGAAGGCGCTGCGGCCCGGCGGGTCGAGAGCACTGCATCCCGAAGGCAAGGATATCCCTCGGAACCTCATGCCGCGACTTCCCGATTCATGCGGGAAGCCTCGGTCTACACCGGGCGCACGCGCAACACCGCGTCTGCGGCCCCGGGCCACCTCGGCAACGGGCACCATCGACGCGACCGTCGGGCTCACCTCGATGAAAGGGTGTGCCAAGGCTACCACCCCAGGCGTGGGGGGCGCTACGACAGCGGGGAGGATCGGAGTCCCTCGCCCGAGCCACCCGGTCCGCAGGCCTTCAGTCGGGCCATCCGACGGGCGCCATTCCCGACCCGGTTCCGACCCCCGACTACTATCACGAAGTACTCGGGGGAAACGAGACCGGAACTGTGGCTCGCGGACTACCGCCTTGCCTGCCAACTGGGTGGAACGGACGACGACAACCTCATCATCCGTAACCTCCCCCTGTTCCTCTCCGACGCTGCTCGCGCCTGGTTGGAGCACCTGCCTCCGGGGAAGATTTCCAACTGGGACGACTTGGTCCAAGCCTTCACTGGCAATTTCCAGGGCACATACGTGCGCCCCGGGAATTCCTGGGACCTTCAAAGCTGCCGGCAACAGCCGGGGGAGTCGCTCCGGGACTACATCCGGCGATTCTCGAAGCAGCGCACCGAGCTGCCCAACATCACCGACTCGGATGTCATCAGCGCGTTCCTCGCCGGCACCACTTGCCGCGACCTGGTGAGCAAGCTGGGTCGCAAAACCCCCACCAGGGCGAGCGAGCTGATGGACATCGCCGCCAAGTTCGCCTCTGGCCAGGAGGCGGTCGAAGCTATCTTCCGAAAGGAC
The DNA here is from genome assembly GCF_902167145.1 of Zea mays. NCBI lineage: Eukaryota > Viridiplantae > Streptophyta > Magnoliopsida > Poales > Poaceae > Zea > Zea mays. The sequence continues at coordinate 217,059,706 of NC_050100.1, read as the reverse complement.
AAGCAGCCCCAGGGCCGCCCATCGGAAGAAGCTCCCGAGGCGTCTGCTCCGCGCGGCGCCAAGAAGAAAGGCAAGAAGAAGTCGCAATCGAAACGCGACGCCGCCGACGCGGACCTTGTCGCCGCCGCCGAGTATAAGAACCCTCGGAAGCCCCCCGGAGGTGCAAACCTCTTCGACAAGATGCTCAAGGAGCCGTGCCCCTACCATCAGGGGCCCGTCAAGCACACCCTCGAGGAGTGCGTTATGCTTCGGCGTCATTTCCACAGGGCCGGGCCACCCGCCGAGGGTGGCAGGGCCCACGACGACGACAAGAACGAAGATCGCCCAGCAGGAGAGTTCCCCGAGGTCCGCGACTGCTTCATGATCTATGGAGGGCATGTGGTGAATACCTCGGCTCGGCACCGCAAGCAGGAGCGCCGGGAGGTCTGCTCGGTGAAGGTGGCGGCGCCAGTCTACCTAGACTGGTCCGACAAGCCCATCACTTTCGACCGGGCCGACCACCCCGACCATGTGCTGAGCCCTGGGAAATACCCGCTCGTCGTCGACCCCGTTGTCGGCGATGTCAGGCTCACCAAGGTCCTGATGGACGGGGGCAGCTGCCTCAACATCATCTACGCCGAGACCCTCAAGCTCCTGCGCGTCGATCCGTCCTCCGTCCGAGCAGGCGCTGCGCCCTTCCACGGGATCATCCCTGGGAAGCGCGTCCAGCCCCTCGGGCGACTTGACCTCCCAGTCTGCTTCGGGACACCCTCCAACTTCCGAAGGGAGACCCTGACGTTCGAAGTGGTCGGGTTCCGAGGAACCTACCACGCCGTGCTAGGGAGGCCATGCTACGCGAAGTTCATGGCCGTCCCCAACTACACCTACCTGAAGCTCAAGATGCCGGGCCCCAACGGGGTCATCACCGTCGGCCCCACGTACAAACACGCGTTCGAATGCGACGTGGAGTGCGTGGAGTACGCCGAGGCCCTCGCCGAGTCCGAGGCCCTCATCGCCGACCTGGAGAACCTCTCCAAGGAGGTGCCAGACGTGAAGCGCCATGCCGGCAACTTCGAGCCAGCGGAGACGGTCAAGGCCGTCCCCCTCGACCCCAGTGGCGACACCACCAAGCAGATCCGGATCGGTTCCGGGCTCGACCCCAAATAGGAAGCAGTGCTCGTCGACTTTCTCCGTGCAAACGCCGACGTTTTTGCGTGGAGTCCCTCGGACATGCCCGACATACCGAGGGAGGTCGCCGAGCACTCGCTGGATATTCGGGCCGGGGTCCGACCCGTCAGGCAACCCCTGCGCCGATTCGACGAGGAGAAGCGCAGAGTGATTGGCGAAGAGATCCACAAGCTAATGGCAGCAGGGTTCATCAAAGAGGTATTCCATCCCGAATGGCTTGCCAACCCTGTGCTTGTGAGGAAGAAAGGGGGGAAATGGCGGATGTGTGTAGACTACACTGGTCTCAACAAAGCATGTCCGAAGGTTCCCTACCCTCTGCCTCGCATCGACCAAATCGTGGATTCCACTGCTGGTTGCGAAACCCTGTCCTTCCTCGATGCCTACTCAGGGTATCACCAGATCCGGATGAAAGAGTCCGACCAGCTCGCGACTTCTTTCATCACGCCGTTCGACATGTACTGCTATGTCACCATGCCGTTCGGTTTGAGGAATGCGGGCGCGACGTACCAGCGGTGCATGAACCATGTGTTCGGCGAACACATCGGTCGCACAGTCGAGGCCTACGTCGATGACATCGTAGTCAAGACGCGGAAGGCTTCCGACCTCCTCTCCGACCTTGAAGTGACATTCCGGTGTCTCAAGGCGAAAGGAGTCAAGCTTAATCCTGAGAAGTGTGTCTTCGGGGTCCCCCGAGGCATGCTCCTAGGGTTCATCGTCTCCGAGCGAGGCATCGAAGCCAACCCGGAGAAGATTGCGGCCATCACCAGCATGGGACCCATCAAGGACTTAAAAGGGGTACAGAGGGTCATGGGATGCCTCGCGGCCCTGAGCCGCTTCATCTCACGCCTCGGCGAAAGAGGTCTGCCTCTGCACCGCCTCTTAAGGAAGGCCGAATGTTTCGCTTGGACCCCTGAGGCCGAGGAAGCCCTCGGCAACCTGAAGGCGCTCCTTACAAAAGCGCCTGTCTTGGTGCCGCCGGCGGACGGAGAAGCCCTCTTGGTCTACGTCGCCGCAACCACTCAGGTGGTTAGCGCCGCGATTGTGGTCGAAAGGCAGGAGGAAGGGCATACATTGCCCGTTCAGAGGCCGGTCTACTTCATCAGCGAAGTGCTGTCCGAAACTAAGATCCGCTACCCACAAGTTCAAAAGCTGCTGTATGCTGTGATCCTGACAAGGCGGAAGCTGCGACACTACTTCGAGTCCCATCCGGTGACTGTGGTGTCATCCTTCCCCCTGGGGGAGATCATCCAGTGCCGAGAGGCCTCCGGCAGGATCGCGAAGTGGGCGGTGGAAATCATGGGCGAAACGATCTCGTTCGCCCCTCGGAAGGCCATCAAGTCCCAAGCGTTGGCGGATTTCGTGGCCGAATGGGTCGACACCCAACTGCCAACGACCCCGATCCAACCGGAGCTCTGGACCATGTTTTTCGACGGGTCGCTGATGAAGACGGGGGCCGGCGCGGGCCTGCTCTTCATCTCGCCCCTCGGAAAGCACTTGCGCTACGTGTTGCGCCTCCACTTCCCGGCGTCCAACAATGTGGCCGAGTACGAAGCTCTGGTCAACGGATTGCGGATCACCATCGAGCTAGGGGTCAGACGCCTCGACGCTCGCGGTGATTCGCAGCTCGTCATCGACCAAGTCATGAAGAACTCCCACTGCCGCGACCCGAAGATGGAGGCCTACTGCGACGAGGTTCGGCGCCTGGAAGACAAGTTCTTCGGGCTCGAGCTCAACCACATCGCTCGACGCTACAACGAAACCGTAGACGAGCTGGCTAAGATAGCCTCGGGGCGAACGACAGTCCCCCCGGACGTCTTCTCCCGGGATCTGCATCGACCCTCCGTCAAGCTCGACGACACGCCCGAGCCCGAGGTACCCTCGGCTCAGCCCGAGGCACCCTCGGCCCAGTCCGAGGTACCCTCGGCCCCCGAGGGCAGGGCACTGAACGTCGAGGAAGGGCAGAGCGGGGCCACACCAGATCAAGATTGGCAGGCCCCGTACCTGCAATATCTCCGTCGAGGAGAGCTACCCCTCGACCAAGTCGAGGCTCGGCGGGTAGCGCGACGCGCCAAGTCATTCGTCTTGCTGGGCGACGAAGAGGAGCTCTACCATCGCAGCCCCTCGGGCATCCTCCAGCGGTGCATCTCCATCGCCGAAGGTCGGGAACTGCTGCAAGAAGTACACTCGGGGGCTTGCGGCCACCACGCAGCGCCCCGAGCCCTTGTCGGAAATGCTTTCCGGCAAGGCTTCTACTGGCCAACGGCGGTAGCTGACTCCACTAGAATTGTCCGCACCTGCGAAGGGT